>NW_022196087.1:1017489-1550581 GCF_008641045.1 Pistacia vera
GACATTCTTTGCTCACATGGTTGATGATTCACCACCGGTTGATGGTTTGGCATTGTCCTTTGATTTGATTGACTGCTTTGATCGCTCCAGGACAAATTTGGGTTATTCTCCCAACCAAGATTGTAGGTATTGGCGAAGGGGTCATTTTGCAGCCTTTGTGAACTAACAATGTAATTCACTTGCTCGGTTGTTGAGAAGAATAACTGGTTCCCATCTTGGCATTCCACACTCTCATGGTTTCCTGCACAAAATTCACAAGTTATAAATGGTGAGTGAAAAGAATTTACATTCATACCTCCCAATTGGCTTTGACATGGTGCAATTTGTGCAGATAATGTGTCGAACGCGTCAACTTCATGTAGACCCATTGTTCTCTTCGGCATTGCTCTCTCATTAGGTCTTTGGTAGTTATTGTTGGCCATCAACTCAAGCAATTCATAAGCATCTTCTGGGGTCTTGTTATTTAAGGCTCCGCCTGCTGCCACATCTACCATCGTTTGAATATTTGGTAGCAACCCATTGTAAAATGTTTGGACTTGTCTCCAAAACGGCAGACCATTATGTGGACAATTCCTTAACAACTCCGTGTACCTCTCCCAAGCTTCATATAGTGATTCATCGTTGCCTTGCACGAAAGAGGTAATGTCATTTCTCATACTTAAGACTATACAAAATTTACAATTAACTACAAAAATGAAATAAAAGCTTCAATTTAGCACTACACTAGATACTATCAATATTAATAATCAACTATCCCCGGCAACGGCGCTAAAAACTTGATGCGTGTTTACTACAACATGCAATATGTGGCAAGTATACTAATCGCACAAGTAATAGAGTAATGAGTGAGTATCGTTCCCATGAGGATAGTGTTACTAAGTACTGATTTCTCTAGTTTAAGTCTTAATTGAAGCAACAATAAATTGGATTGATGGAAAATTAACAATCTAAATACAAATTAACAAAATAGAAATGAATGATAATGAAATTAAAGCAAAACCCAACAACTTAACTACTTAAACAATGCTAAAAAATGCTAGGGTGTTGATTTCACCTAGATACGCTAATCCAATTCATAGAATCTATTACCCAAGTTCTAATTCCTTGATTGAAAATCGAATTCCCTAAGTTGTAAAACATACCTTCTCAGGCTACATTTCCCTACTTATCCCTATTAAGCTTCCGCACCCAACAAAATGAAGATTAATAGTTCAAAGTCTTTTAAGCTTTATGGAATTCTATCTAGATTTCATAGATCGCTAAACCTATCTCTAGCGTTTGCTNAAATATAAATGAATGATAATGAAATTAAAGCAAAACCCAACAACTTAACTAATTAAACAATGCTAAAAAATGCTAGGGTGTTGATTTCACCTAGATACGCTAACCCAAATCATAGAATCTATTACCCAAGTTCTAATTCCTTGATTGAAAATCGAATTCCCTAAGTTGTAAAACATACCTTCTCAGGCTACGTTTCCCTACTTATCCCTATTAAGCTTCCACACCCAACAAAATGAAGATTAATAGTTCAAAGTCTTTTAAGTTTTATGGAATTCCATATAGATTTCGTAGATCGCTAAACCTATCTCTAGCGTTTGCTTAATCTACGGTATTTATCCCGAGAGACACAATCACAAATCACTTCTCAGTCTCATTGTGAACAACACACATTTGAATGATGATCAAACATCCAAAAGTCATTAAGCAAAGAGATAAACACTTAATCATGAAATTAAAACTGAAAGTAAATCAATTCATATAAATTTGAATCATTGCATCAAGGTTACATCAAACCTTAGCTAAACAACTCAGTTCATACTCAAAAACGAAATAAAGTAACTAAAACAAACTGAATCAAGATTCATCATTGAAAAACAAGCAAAAGATGGAGAAATCTTCTCTAATTTGAAGCCCAAACTTCAATAATCTTCTCCTTCCATGAGCTGCCTCCCAAATGACGAACCAAGACCATTTTCTCTTCCTTTTCGCTCTAATTTATACCTCTCTCACTTAAGGATGAAGCCCTAGCAAGCCAAAACGCGTCGTTTTATTTTTCATCTGATGCAGGTTTCGCCGCAGCGAAGCTTTTTCCTTGCCGCGGCGAGGACTTTCGGACCAAATTTGAGCATGATAGAATATGAATCTGGAAAAGTATTAAACATATGAATTTTAGCCCTTTAAATTATCTTTCTGGTCGTTTAAGAATCAGTATAATACGAGGTCTACAGCTCAAGTTATGGCAGAAATACGGAAGCACGTCCAAAGACGTTTTTCTTCAGTTCCCAGCGTACTTTTCACGACTTCAAGCCAAGTTTTCACCCTTGTCCAGTCAGAATTAGGAAGAACCTAAAACATGAACGTTGTATCTCTTCTTCTTAGCTTTCCAAAGCTTCTAAATTGAGGTCATTCCGAGTTTTCAAGCTCAAATTACACAATTTACGCTCAAAACTGTCATTTATGCTTAAAATCATCGTTTAGGCCTGCAAAGACAAATTAATAGAATTAGGTAGCAATTATGGCTCAAATTGTCTGAAAAGTATCCTAAATCCTATCAAAATTCAATGAAAAATCATAGTGTAAAATATGATTATCAACGACGCACAGGCATTCCCATAAAGGTGCAAGGCTAGGAGATTCCCAATATCGCTAGAATGACGACTTCGGTTGTCGTTGTGCAAGGGATTCCCATCCTCCGCAGGTTGGTTCGTACCACCACGGAGGTCGGGAAGACTCCCCTAATAACAAGATGCAATCACACGGCTCTAGCCAGCATGTGCCGAGATTGGTCGGAGCTTCCGACCGAGGCGAGGAAGAGTTCGATTTGCTATCTTTCCTTTACCACAACCGTGGGGGTCAAACCTACGTTGCGGAAAGTGATCCCCGGGTTGCTCCACTGCCTCAGATTGTGGAACTACAACGAGCTCTTGATCAGCTTAAGGCTCAGCAAAATGAGTAGAGGCAGATCGTAGGGGCGTCTCCCTTTTCTCTGGCAGTGTTAGCTGCCTCTCTCCCATCGAGATTCAGAATGCCCAACATGCAAGCATTCTATGGGAATTCTGGTCCGTAGGATCATTTATACGAGTTCAACGACCTCATGGAACTCCACCAAGTCTCTGACTTGGCAAAATGTCATTGCTTGGCAGTAACCCTTCCCACCCATGCTAAGCGCTGGTTCAAGTCGCTTCCAGCAGGATCGGTCGGCTCATGGCCTCAAATGAGCATGACATTTTTGAGGCACTTCCAGGCGAATATGAAGTTCTCAATGCCGCTAAGCTACCTAAGCAATATATGGCAAGAGAGGGATGAACCCCTCCAATCTTATGTAGACAGGTTCCATAGGGAGCTCCACAAAGTGGCTCATACTCCAGAAAAGTTTGTTCGAACTCTCATCGTTGCGGGAGTTCGCCCGCAGATAGACCTATGGAAGAAACTAAAATCTGAGGATGATGTTTCCCTCACTCGCTTCTACAACCTTATTGAAAAGTACCTCCAGATCGAAAGTTTCATGGCAGCTCTTAGTCACCATGACCCCGGTCCGTCAGGCAGTACTCCCAACCGGAGGGAGAATATGAGGGCTGATCGCAGTTGGGCTAATGATGATCGGCGAAAAGAAAAGAAGCAGCAGTATGAGCCCAAGAAATCTTATGCCCCAGTTCCTCATCGCGATCGTGACAAGAGTCAGTAAACTTCTCTTAATGCCTCAGTATAGGCTATTCTAGATAAATCAGAGGAGGCCGATTTGCTCGGAGAGCCCGAGAGCGAGCCCAAGCCCATGAAGAATCCCCCCTCAGTCAAAAGTAATAGAAAGTACTACCGTTATCATCGGGATAATAGGTACCACACTGATGAGTGTCGGGCCCTTAAGCATGCAATTGAAGACCTTATTAAAGAGAGGCACTTCAAAGAGTATGTTGATGACTCAGCTCCCGTTTGGGAGAAAAATCAAGAGGAACCAGGGAAGAGGCGTCATAGTCGCAAAGGTCTCTATAGTGTGGGGATCATCTTTGGAGGACCACACCCCGTAGGGAACTCTCGAGGTGCCCAGGAAAGGTATGCTCGGAAAGCTCGTAATAACCCCATAGGTGTCATGAGCACGATGCTGCAACCCACCAAGGTTCACAGAGATGAGGAAATCACATTCTCCAAGAAAGACGCAGCGCGATTACATCATCCCCATGAGGATGCTCTCATCATCAAGCCTGAAATAGGTCGGTGCGAAGTCCACAGGATATTAGTGGACAATGGAAGCGTCGTAAATATCTTATTTCAGCAAGCCTTCGAGAAGATGAAACTGGATGAGGCAGATCTGAAGCCTGCCTCTATCCCTCTGTACGGTTTCGCTGGCGATCATTTTATTCCCAAGGGGATGATCTCGCTCTAGGTCACGTTGGTAGAAACTAACGAGTTGACCAAAATGACTGAGTTTTTAGCAGTAGACTGTCCTTCCACCTTCAATGGCATCTTGGATGACCCCTACTACGAAGTTTCAAGACAGTCACCTTAATATACCATCTGAAGATGAAGTTTCCCACCCCGACGGGGCTATGGGAAGTAAGTGGATCTCAACGCGTATCTCGCGACTGTTATTTAAGGGTGGTGTAGATGGCGTGCAAGGGAAAGGGAGCACCAGTTGGCATCCCTAAGTAGGCAATGGCGATCAGCAGGATCGAGCTGCAACCTGCCCCGGTTGAGGATGACAGGGATCTCGCGTCCAAGAATGCCCTCACAGTGGGCCGGGCGAAGACCTATCTGAGGTATTGGTCGATCAAAGTGAGTCAACTTAAGTATTCAGGATCGGGAGTAATCTCAGCCCTCAACTCGCCAACAACCTGACAAACATCTTTAGGGAAAATGTCGACATATTCGCATGAACTCATGCTGATAGGGAGATCAACACAAATGTTATATGTCATGCCTTGAATATTAATAATGCGGTCAGGCCGGTTCGCCAAAATAGGAGAGTAATGGACCCCGAGCGATATGTCGCCTTAAAAGTCGAGGTAGATAACCTCCTCTTGAACGGGTCCACCCGTGAGGCACTTTACCCAAGCTGGGTTGCCAACCTGGTCTCAATAAAGAAGCCTACCGCCAAATGGCAGACCAGTAAAGAAGCCTACCGGCAAATGGTAGACTTGTGTTGACTTTATTGACCTCAACAAGGCCTTATCTTAAGGACAACTTTCCTTTGCTGTGAATCGACCAGCTCGTCGATTCCACCTCCGGACACGAGCTGTTGAGTTTTATAGACGCCTACTTGGGATACAATCAGATTCTGATGTACACACTAGACAAAGAGCATACCTCATTTGTTACAGATCGGGGGCTGTATTGCTATAAGGTTATGCCCTTTGGCCTAAAAACGCTAAGGCGACTTACCAGCGGTTGGTTAACCGAATGTTTTCCAAGCAGATTAGAAAATCAGTGGAAGTCTATGTTGATGATATGTTGGTAAAATCGCATGTCGCTTCAGATCACATATCACATCTTGCTGAGATGTTTGGCATACTCCAAAGGTACAAAATGAAGCTCAATCCCCTGAATTGTTCTTCGGAGTATCCTCAGGAAAATTCTTGGGGTATATAGTTAACCAAAGGGGAATAGAAATTAACCCCGAAAAGATTCAAGCTCTCCTTGATATGAAAAGCCCGACCAACCGAAAATAGGTTCAGAGTCTTAATGGGCGAATAGTGGCTCTTAGTCGCTTCATATCAAGAGCAATAGATCGCTGCTTGCCATTTTTCAATATACTCAAGGCCAACAAGAAGTTCGAGTGGACTCTAGACTGCAAACAGGTTTTCTAGAGCATAAAAGAGCACCTCGGAAAGCCACATCTCCTGTCCAAGCCGCTCCCTCAAGAAATTCTTCTTCTATATCTATCCATCTCTTAGCATGCGGTCAGTGCAACTCTGATTTGGGAAAAAAACAGAGTCCAATGGCCAGTATATTACGCGAGCATGCGTCTACTAGACGCTGAAATGTGATATCCAAAAATGGAGCGATTAGCTTATGCCTTACTGGTCGCCTCCAGAAAGTTGCGACCTTATTTCCATGCCCACACTATCCATATTGACCAACTACCCGCTCAGGCAAGTCCTCCAAAAGCTAGAGGCTTTGGGTAAGTTACTCAAGTGGGCGATGGAACTAAGTCAATTCGATCTGCAATACAGACCAAAAGCAACCATTAAAGGGCAGGCTGTTGCTGATGTCATTTCAGAGTTTTCACACCAACCGATTCAGGAATCCAAGCAACAGTCCAGCGAAGTCACCCAGAAAACTATTCAGAATCTATCGACCTAGAGCCTCTATATCGATGAATCCTCGAACAGGAAAAGGACTGGGGCAGGTCTTTTCCTCCTTAGTCCCGAGGGGACTCGTATCCACGATATTCTTCGGTTTAGGTTCAAAGTTACCAACAACGAGGCTGAGTATGAAGCACTGCTCACTGGTCTACAGTTAACAAAAGAAATGGGGTCAACCGCGATCAGTATTCACAGCGACTCCATGCTAGTTGTTAATTAGATTTTGGGAGAGTATCAAGCCAAAGAAGAAAACATGATCAGTTATCTGAAGAAAACTAAAGTCGTACTCGAGTCTTTCAAGCACTTCGCGATGGCACAGATTCCTAGAGACAGTAATTCTATCGCTGATGCCTTGGCAAGAATAGCCTCATCACTGGACTTAGATGCCCTACAAAGTATTTCTGTTTGGTACATAGAGATCCCTATAATTAGCTCCCCCAAACAGGCCATGGTTACTACAGAATCAGTTTCCTGGATGACCCCAATTATTCAATGTCTCCGAGATAGGACATTGCCCAATGACAAGGTTGAGGCAAGAACCCTGCGAACCAGAGCTGCTCATAACACACTCATAGGAGATAAGTTATGTAGGCTAGGATTTAGCGCCTCTCTTCTTCGATATGTAACCGACGAGGAAGTAGACTATATCATGAGGGAGATACATGAAGGGATCTGCGGTAATCACATTGTCACGCGATCCCTCGCTAACAAAGTTGTTCGTCAAGGGTACTACTGGCTC
Organism: Pistacia vera; assembly: GCF_008641045.1. Lineage (NCBI taxonomy): Eukaryota > Viridiplantae > Streptophyta > Magnoliopsida > Sapindales > Anacardiaceae > Pistacia > Pistacia vera. The sequence goes on from NW_022196087.1 coordinate 1,024,531, forward strand.
TTGTTTCAAGAGGATACCTTCAACTTTGTAAAAAAGTGTGACAAGTGCCAGCGATTCGTGAATGTACTACGAGCTCCTTCCTATCAGCCGATAACCATGACTAGCCCCTGGCCATTCTCCATGTGGGGAATTGATCTTATTGGACCAATGCCAGCCGGAAAGGGAGGGGTCAAATATGATGTGGTCGCAGTGGATTATTTCACAAAGTGGGCCGAAGCAAACCCTTGGCCACGTGAAAGAACAACATGCATGAAGAGTGGTGGAAATAAAGATAAATATAAATTGGTAAGTGATAGGAGGCATAAAATAGACGTTTGATGTTTGAATTTAAAATTGGATAGAACCAACATATCACTATCGACAAGGGTGTTTTTGATACTTTTTAAATGAAGCATATGAGTTTAATGCTAATTGATTTCATGAGGGTTTAAAGAAGATAAACCCTAATTTTTATAATGATCTTATATGTATAACACTCATAAGAGATAAAATTAACATTTCATGTGCTTTTATCGCTCAATAGAGTATTGTTATTTGAACCCATGTAAACTCTTTCCAAGTCTCTTGTTAAATAAAATTCAAAATTAACATTATTTTTTTCTTTTTTATAAATTTAAACCCTTCAGTTAATCAAGGGCCAATNAACTCTCAAACATGCAAAACCTCGTTAGCTGATCATCATGTAAGAAACAGAAAATCATTTCAATTTAACTAAAATTTCCGAACTCAGATAACTCTCTAGTCAGTCCTGATATTAATTATATCAAGAACGTGCTTACTCACTGTTGGATTCTTACATGTAGAATACCACCCAATCCAATGAGTGAATCCAACGATCTTTAAGCATGGTCCTCCCTCACTAGAGAATTTCCGAACTTCCCTAGACCATTTATAGTAAAACATGCTGATCATAATAGATTCCTCATTAGATGGTACTGGACATTAGCCGCCACTAAATATTTTCAATAAGAATAATAACATTACAAATTCTGACTTAATTTCCAAACCTTCTAAGTGTAAAATATTAATTTTGAAACAATAAATAGAACCATGTGACTCCAACTTAACCAGTACCATCTTCTACATTGGAAACCAACACGCTTCAAACCCATATTCAAGAATTCCCAATTCAACTTATTTAACATTTCTAATTTTTCAGACTCAATAAAATCAATTACACATACCGCAAAGCCGATGCCAAAAGCCCACATGTATTGCATAAAGAAACCAAACCCGTCCCACTGAGAACCCTCCCAGAAGTCGGGTTTTCACCGGGTAAGATCCGGCACAACAAGCCCATCATCAACACTCACGCCAACGTTTTCAATTTTACTAATATTACCAACGCTCTCATCTTCAATCTGAATTCTGAAGCCTCCGTTAATGTGGTTCAGTCGTCTGTTCTTGCTGCTCTTTCATAGTGGTTGCGCCGCCACTCCTTCGGTTCTTGCTGTCGAAGCGTCCGGTTCGAGAAGAGAGCTTCTTGGCAGTCGAGACTACGAGACGAGTAGGAGTAGGAGCTTGAGTAGGCGAGGTCGAGGTGGGGAAGAAGATGACGTGGCGACGGAAAGGGTTTCTTGTGCGGGTGATGTAGAGGATTCTGCCTCCTCCCCCGTGGTTGCTTATAATGAGAGCCATTGAGAAAATTGGGAGAGCCATTGAGAAAATTGGAGTGTGGGTAGGTTTTATTTATTTGGGTAGTTTTTGTGGTTTTTATTGAAATAATTTAAAAAAAAAAAAAAAGGTTAATTTGAGATTTTTTTAGATTATAAATGTTTAAGTAAACTTTAATTGTCATCTCAAAATTTAATATCGTAGGAAAAAGTATGAAAGTTTGACACGTTCAATAAATAAAATTTAAAGTTTAATACTTTCAATAAAAATAATTGGTATTTTGATGCCATTAATAGAAAAAAAATAATTTACTATCTTCGACGGAAAAAAAATAATAGTTTAATGGATGTAATTAAACCATTTTAAAATGAGTAAAATCGAAACTTCCTTAAAAGATCCATCTAAAAGCTAAAAAGTTGCAAATCTCAATATTCGAAGCGCAGGCGTAAAGTTCATTGAATGGAATCGATAAAAAAAAGTGCTTGACCAGCTTTTGGTAACTAGAAATTATTTTGTTATATGCTCAAATTAGAGTTATTTGTGATTTTAGACTTTTTTAAAGCAATCGGTGAATATGGCAAATGTTATGATAATCAATTAATCATAAAACAAGTAAATTGTAGCATAAAGGTAAAGAATTGAGGGATAAGAAAAGCAAATGCACGATGTATAGTGGTTCGACCCAAACTGGCCTATGTCTACTCGTCCCAGCTCTATCCCTTGGAGTATTCCACTAACATTTGGTTCTCAAACCCTAACCAAGCTTTCTAGAATTCACTTTACAAATAGCTTCCAAGGTATTATTAAACTTTTGCACTCTCTAGAATTCACTTTCTTTCACTAGATATGTCTAGAAACTCAAGAGTAAGGTTCACTATTTTACAACTGGAAAATGGATTAACAAAACAGTGAAGTAACTCTCTCACAAAGTAGATACACAAGTGTTTTCACTCAATACTGAAAGAACAACATGCATGAAGAGTGGTGGAAATGAAGAATGAAAGCATGAAAGGATGGATTTCAAAAAACGGCTTTTGAACAAAGCTTTGAAAAGAGATTATACCTACTCCTTTACTTTGGATTGATGAAGATTAGCCTTAAAATGATGAGACATTCAAACTTTAACACCACTTTGAGAGATTTAGAGAGTGGCCGTGGCTAAGGAGAGAGTTTTTTGGTTTGCTTTGAGTGAACAATGTGTATTATGAACTAAAATGCAACCTTTTGCATTTATATATATACTTGGGCAATTTTGCAATTATTTATTTTTTACTTCCAAACCCAATAAAATCTTATTTTAAAAGGGAGCCCAAATATTTATTATGTCACCCTTTGAATAATCAATATTATTCAAGGGTCCATGTAAACTAAACTAGTTTACATTAACAACCCATAAATTTACCCTTTTTACCCTTTAACTATTAAAAGCTAATTTTCGTTCATCTCATTAATCTTAACGCTTTAAGATATAATAATTAATTATTGCTTAACCATTTTAACCCTTAAAATGTCACAAACAATTTTCTATGTAACTATTACCATAGAAATTTCTTTATTACCCTCTTAAGGTGCTAGTTCTCTTCGGATAATCATTTCTCTCTCTCATCCTTCTCTAACTTCTCAAGGCTATTGGTGTGACCATGTAGGTCCACCATGGATTAGCCGTGAGACAGTTCTGGATGAATCCGGAAACTTGTTCGAAGGCCCAACGACTATGGTAAACATATAGCAATGTGCCATATTCCCTAAACCACGATGAAGAAATACTTCATCGAACCCATTTCAGATCATACGTACCATGCAGGTAAAGTCCCTCCATTGATATATCTTGATCGAGCACGGATTCATGGAACGTCAAAATCCTAAACTTGATCTTCTACCGAATCGTCGATCAATATGTCCGAAACTCATCATCACAAACTTGCTTTTGTATGACTAATAATAGACTTTGGCCAGAGATTCTGATTTCTGACATTTATCGACGTTCTTCTAGGAACTCGAATCTGGATGGAGTTAGCGGTACTCCCGATCCTATGTTTTCGAGTCAATGGATCCCCTCTTGACCATCGTTCGTTTTCGCATATGAACAACGCATAACCAAATTGGCTTTATTATACGAAACATGATTAGTCTCGTACTTATACACCGTATGAACCATACGCATCCGCATTGGATCCAACTACAATGTCTCAGGTCAAAGGACTACATTGTGCACTGATATAACCAAATGATAAATCATTGACTTCATGCTTTTCTAAGTGATTTATCGTTATTCGGTCACGTTCGAAAAATAGTTCACCAACCGTTAATCCATACCAATGCCCCAATGACATGACTATCATCGTCATCCGTACTTATATCAACTCATGATATCTTTCGAAAGCATCCGATATGCCTACTGTGCAATATAGTTGCCCAAATTATATTGCTTCCGTAGGGAACCCTTTTCGATAATTCATTTACCGATTAAATGAATCATCTTGACTATTCATATACATACTTTATTTTAAATGCATGACTGAATAAAGGAAGCAATTTATATATATGAATTGAAGAACTCTTTCTTCTATTATTTATGATATATAGATACAAGACAAAATGCTCTGAAACCGACAACACGAATGGTTTCAAGGGCATACACTAATATACACTAACAAACTCTCACTTGCACTAAAGCCATTCGATTTTGTATCTCATACCCATCTTTTCAAGATGATGGTCCAATTGCTTCAGTGTCATCGCCTTAGTCAGTGGATCAGCTACATTTTCTGTTGAAGGAGTCTTCAGAATCGTAATCTCTCCAGCTCCAACGAATTCTCTCAAAATGTGATACTTATGCTGAATGTGTTTGGATTTTTGGTGTGCCCTTGGTTCCTTTGCCTGTGCAATAGCTCTAGTATTGTCATAGAGCATTCTTATCGGGTAAGCCATGTTCGGAACCACACCAAGTTCAATTACGAACTTTCGTATCCAAACAGCCTCCTTCGTTGCTTCCGAAGCAACAATGTATTCAGCTTCTGTAATGGAGTCAGCTGTGGTTGTTTGTTTGGAGCTTTTCCAACTAATAGCACCTCCATTACATATAAAAATGTACCCTGACGTAGACTTTTTATCATCAATATCTAATTGGAAATCAGAATCTGAGTATCCTTGAATGTTTAACTCTGAACATCCATAACTCAGAACTAGATCCTTAGTTCTTCTCAAGTACTTAAGGATTGATTTTACAACCGACCAATGTTTCTCCCCTAGGTTTGACTGATATATGCTTATAACACTTACAGCATAAGCTATATCAGGTCTTGTACATAGCATTGCATACATTAAGCTGCCTACGAAAAACGCATAAGACACATTACGCATCCGCTGCCGCTCTTCATTAGTCTTTGGACCTATCTCCTTAGAAAGATGAAGACTGTGAGTGAAGGGCAAGAGACCTCTCTTAGAGTTCTCCATGCTAAATCTTTTTAGCATTTTCTCTATGTACAATTTCTAGGATAATCCAATTACCTTTTTTGTTCTATCTCTATAGACACGAATGCCAATGACATAGGTCGCTTCTCCTAAGTCTTTCATCGAGAAGGTTTTGGACAACCAAACCTTAACCTCTGTCATCATGCCTATATCATTTCCCATCAAAAGTATGTCATCTACATATAATATGAGAAACGTGATGGCATGATCTTTAACCCATTTGTATACACAGGGCTCATCCGGATTCTTGACAAAACCAAACGATTTGATTATGTCGTCAAATCGAATGTTCCAGCTTCTTGAAGCTTGCTTCAATCCATAAATGGATCGATGCAATTTGCATACCTTATGTCTTTCAGCAGAGGATACAAAACCTATCGGTTGTTCCATATAGATGTTTTCCTCAATAAACCCATTGAGGAAAGCTGTTTTGACATCCATCTGCCAAATTTCATAATCATGGTATGCTGCGATGGCTAGCATTATACGGATGGATTTAATCATAGCTACAGGCGAGAAGGTTTCCTCATAATCCAATCCTTGTTTCTGAGTATAACCTTTCGCCACCAGTCGAGCTTTGAAGGTCTCTACCTCCCCATCCTTGCCAACTTTTCTCTTGTAGACCCATTTACAACCTATAGGAACTATTCCCTCAGGTGGATCCACAAGCGACCATACTTGATTGGCATGCATTGATTCTATCTCAGAATCCATCGCTTCCAGCCATTTTCCTGAATCTCTATCCAGTATTGCTTCTTCGTAGCTTCTAGGATCATCACCATGATCATCTACTCCCACTAAGTAAGATTCAAAATCTTGCTCATGTAGGAACCCATATCTCTCTGGAGGTTTCGACATTCTAGAAGACTTTCGTANGTAGTTAGCTAGATTGAAGTTTTTCTTTTTGTTTTTAATTTTCATTAGAATTGTGATCTCACTTTCCTTCACTTTTGTTCATTCAGTTTATACAAAGAGCAAGACGTCAACTATTGGTTCCTGTTGACCTTAAGCTTGAGATAATTGTGAGAAGACGTAACAGAGAGAGAAGAGAAAGAGAAAATCTTACTGTAGAATCTTAAGAAGTTATTGTTGAAATGGTTGAACCAGAAAATAGAACACTGAGGGAATTTTCAGTTCCAACAGTGAATGGTAGTGGTTCGAGTATCACTAGACCTATAGTGCAAGCAAACAATTTCGAGATCAAGCCGGCAATCATCCAGATGATCTAGCAGTCGGTTAGATTCAATGGTGATTTGAAGGAAGATCCAAATCAACATATTGCAAATTTCTTAGAAATTTGTGACACCTTCAAGTGAAATGGAGTGTCGGATGATGCTATTAGGATATCCAATGAACCAAACTCTTTGATCACTTGGGAAGTAAAAGCAATATCTTAAACTATCTTTAGGATATCCAATGAACCGACCCTTCTCGGATTTAACATCTAGCTTATCAGATTTAACCAATTTAACATAAGTTGGGTAGCCCCAAATCTTCATATAATTCAGACTTGGACGTTTTCCATACCATATCTCATACGGTGTTTTCTGGACAGTTTTAGATGGGACCCTATTAAGGATGTGCACAGCGGTCTGGAGAGCGTACCCCCACAGAGACATTGGTAAGTCTGTAAAACTCACCATCGATCGTACCATATCCAATAAGGTACGATTTCTCCTTTCAGACACTCCATTAAGCTGGGGGTGTATAAGGAGGAGTCAACTGTGAGATGATCCCATTTTCTTTTAAGAACTCTTGAAACTCTGTACTCAAGTATTCACCCCCACGATCTGATCGTAGTATTTTAATACTCTTTCCAGTTTGATTTTCTACTTCATTCTTGAATTCTCTGAATTTTTCAAAGGATTCAGATTTGTATTTCATTAAATACAAATACCCATATCGTGACATATCATCTGTAAAGGTAATGAAGTATTCAAATCCTCCCCTAGCTAAAGTACTAAATGGTCCACACACATCTGTATGTATGAGTTCTAAAAGTTCTTTAGCTCGCTCTCCTTTACTCTTAAAGGGAGACTTGGTCATCTTTCCTTGGAGACATGATTCACAGGTTGGATAGGGTTCAGAACCCAATGAGTTTAGGATCCCACTTTCTCCAAGCTGTATTAATCTTCTCTCTCCTATATGACCCAATCTATGATGCCATAGAATTTTAGGATTTGATTCAGATCGAGTTCTTTTATTAGAAATGGTATTGATTGAAGCATAGTCATTCAATTCTAAGACATACAAACCATTTGTATTCACAGCTTTACCAACTAAAACATTTCCAAAATGTATTGAACATTCATTTCCATTAAACAGTACATAATAACCTGCCTTACACAAAGCAGAAATAGAAATGATGTTTCTTGTGGCCTTTTCAAAGTACAATACTTTAAACAAATTCAAAACATGTCCTGAAGGTAGTCTTAGTGAGCAAGTCCCCATGGCCTCGGCTGCAACTCGTGCCCCATTTGCCATCCTCAAAATGATCTCGCCCTTTGTCACCTCAGAACTATTCTGAAGTACCTGCAAAGACATACAAACATGAGATGTTGCTGCTGAATCTAATATCCAGGAATGACTATCTGAATTAACACTTAATTCATATTCAATCATAAGACATTGGTTCATACCTGCTTTTCCTTTGCCTTTCTTCAGACTGTTCAGGTATTGAGGACAGTTCCTCTTCCAGTGTCCATCTTTTCCACAGTGGAAACATTTTCCCTTTGCATCGGCCTTCTCTGCCTTTGCCGCTGGCTTCTTGAAGCTCTTATTCTTGGGTCCAACTTTTGGACCTCTCTTTGGTAGCACTTTGGGCTTTTTATTGGCCCTGCTAGTGGAGGCGGCAAANGCAAGTCCCCATGGCCTCGGCTGCAACTCGTGCCCCATTTGCCATCCTCAAAATGATCTCGCCCTTTGTCACCTCAGAACTATTCTGAAGTACCTGCAAAGACATACAAACATGAGATGTTGCTGCTGAATCTAATATCCAGGAATGACTATCTGAATTAACACTTAATTCATATTCAATCATAAGACATTGGTTCGTACCTGCTTTTCCTTTGCCTTTCTTCAGACTGTTCAGGTATTGAGGATAGTTCCTCTTCCAGTGTCCATCTTCTCCATAGTGGAAACATTTTCCCTTTGCATTGGCCTTCTCTGCCTTCGCCGCTGGCTTCTTGAAGCTCTTATTCTTGGGTCCAACTTTTGGACCTCTCTTTGGTAGTATTTTGGGCTTTTTATTGGCCCTGCTAGTAGAGGCGGCAAAGACATCCTCATGTCCTTTCCCTTTCACATTCTGCCTGTGAAATTCTTTAAGCTCATTTAGCAGTTCAGAGAGGTTTCTCTCAATCCTATTGAGATTGTAGTTACTTATAAACGGTTTATAACTTAGAGAAGGGATTGTAGAATCAAATTCACTTTGAGGTGGTCTGGCATGACTACCCCATATCCATCCAGTCGATCTAATCCATTGATCATTTAAGAGTATGATCAGCTGGAGGTACCCCTTCCCTCAACTTCATGCTAAAGAGGGATGCACATAATTCATACTCAACCACTCTTGGATTTTCGCTATATAACTCTTGTAGAGCTATAAGGATATCATAAGCATTTGAAACCTCTTCATGGTTAGTTTGAAGTTCTCTATTCATGGAGACTAGCATGTAATTTTTAGCCCTCCTGCTATCCTCTCTCCACTTTTCAAGAGCATCAAGCTCAGCTTGTGGAGCATTCGGTCCAATATCAAGTGGAAGAGGTGCTTCCAGGACATATGCAATTCTTTCTAAATCTATAACAATTCTAAGATTTCTTAGCCAATCTTTTAGGTTGGGTCCGGTTAACATGTTATTATCCATTATCCTTAGGAGAACATTGTTGGCCATTTTTCGATTATTTATCACAAAGATGAAACTGCAAAGAGAAGTAATTTTATTAGTGTCTTGTAATCTTTTAAACCTTTTAATGCATAATCAAATTAGCTCCCAAATGTTTTTCATGCAAAGCTTGAAAAGGATTAGCCTACTCCTTTGCTTTGGATTGATGAAGATTAGCCTCAAAAGGATGAAACCTCCACACTTTAACCCACCTTGAGAGATTAAGAGTGGCCGTGGTTTGAGAGATAGTTTTAGTTTGTTTTTGAGTGAACAAGTGAAGAATGAACTAAAATGCAACCTTTTGCATTTATATATCTTGGACAATTTTGCAATTATTTATTTTTCACTTCCAAGCCATAAAAATCTTATTAATAAAGGGACCCCATGAATTTTTATGCTACCCTTTGAATATCAATATTATCAGGGCCCATGTAAACTAAACTAATTTACATTAACACCCATAAATTTCCCTTTTTACCCTTTAACATTAAAATGTTATTTTTGTTCATCTCATTAATCTTAACACTTTGATATAATAATTAAATATAATTAATTATTGCTTGACCATTTTAACCCTTAAAATGTCACAAAAATTTTATATGTAACTATTACTATATAATCACCATCATTACCCTCGGAAGTGCTAGCCCTCTTCGGATAATCATTCTATCTCTCATCCTTCTCTAACTCTCAAGGCTATTGGTGTGGCCATGTAGATCCACCGTGGATTAGCCGTGACCGGTTCTGGATGAATCCGAAAACCTGTTTGAGGCCCAACGACTATGGTAAACATCTAGCAATGTGCCAGCCCTAAACCACGATGAAGAATACTTCTCGAACCCATTTCAGATCAATACATACTGCAGGTAAAGTCCCTCCATTGATCATATCCTGATCGAGCATGATTCTGGAATGTCAAAATCCTAAACTCGATCTTCTACCGAATCGTCAATCAATATGTCCGGAACTCGTCATCACAAACTTGCTTTTGTATGACTATAATAGACTCTGGCCATAGATTCTGTTTTCTGACATTTATTGATTGTTCTCTAGGACTCACCGGATGGAGTCCGGTATTCCCGATCCTATATTTCCGAGTCAATGATCCCCTCTTGACCATCGTTCGTTTTGCATATGAACAACGCATGACCAAATAGGCTTTATTATACGAAACATGATTAGTTCTCGACTTATACACCGTATGAACTATACGATCCATATCGAATCCGACTACAATGTCTCAGGTCAAAGGACTACATCGTGCACTGATATAACCAAACGATAATCATTGACTGCATGTTTTTCCAAGTGATTTGCGTTATTTGGTCACGTTCGAAAATAGTTCACCAACTGTTAATCCATACCAATCCCCCAGTGACATGACTATCTCGTCATCCGTACTTATATCAACTCAGATATCTTTCGGAAGCATCCGATATGCTACTTGCATATAGTTGCCCAAATTATATTGCTTCCGTAGGGAACCCTTCGTGATATCATTTACCACTTAAATGAATTATCTGGACAATTCATATACATACTTTATTTTTAAAAAATGACTGAATAAGGAAGCAATTTATATATAGCAATTGAAAACTCTTTCTTCCATTATTTATTAAATAATAGATACAAGAAAATGCTCTGAAACCGACAACACGAATGGGTTTCTAGGCCTACACTATATACACTAACAAACTCCCACTTGCACTAAAGCCATTCGATGGTTCTCTCATACCCATCTTCTCAAGTGATGGTCCAATGCTTCAGTGTCTCGCCTTAGTCATGGATCAGTTACATTTTTTGCTGAAGGAGTCTTCAGAATCATCTCTCCAGCTCCAACGAATTCTCTCAAAATGTGATACTTACACTAATGTGTTTGGATTTTTGGTGTGCCCTTGGTTCCTTTGCCTATGCAATAGCTCCGTATTGTCACAAAAACTGCTTTCGGGATAGCCTGTTCGAAACCACACCAATTCATTACGAACTTTGCATCCAAACAGCCTCCTTCGCTGCTTCCGAAGCAGCAATGTATTCAGCTTCTGTAGTGGATCAGCTGTGGTTTCTGTTTGAAACTTTTCAAACTAACGCACCTCCATTAATATAAAAAATGTACCCTGACATAGACTTTTCTACATCCAAATATCTGATTGGAAATCAGAATCTGAGTATCCTTGAATGTTAAACTCGGAACATCCCATAACCACGAACAGATCCTTAGTTCTTCTCAATACTTAAGGATCATTTTACAACCGACCAATGTTTCTCCCTTGGTTGGACTATATCTGCTCGTAACACTTACAGCATAAGCTATATCAGGTCTTGTACATAGCATTGCTACTAAACTACCTACGGCAGACCATAAGGCACCATTACGTACCGCTAACCGCTCTTCATCGAAATTGTGGACCCATCTCCTTAAAAGAGAAGACCGTGAGTAAAGGTTAAGAGACCTCTCTAGAGTTCTCCATGCTAAATCTTTTTAGCTTTCTCTATGTACATTTTTCTGGGATAATCCTTACCCTTTTCGTTCTATCTCTATAGACCACGAATGCCAGGACATAGGTCGTTTCTCCTAAGTCTTTCATTGAGAAGGTTTTGGATAACCACCTTAACCTCTGTCATCACCTATATCATTTCCCATCAAAAGTATTATATCTATATATATATGAGAAACATGATGGCATGATCTTTAACCCATTTTTATACATAGGGCTCATCCGGATTCTTGACAAAACCAACGATTGATTATGCTGTCAAACGAATGTCCAGCTTCTTGAAGCTGGCTTCAACCATAAATGGATAGATGCATTTGCATACCTATGCCTTTCAACAGAGGATACAAAACCTATTGGTTTTCCATATAGATTTGTTTCCTCAATAAATCCATTGAGAAAGCTGTTTTGACATCCATCTGCCAAATTTCATAATCATGGTATGCTGCGATAGCTAGCATTATACGAGTGGATTTAATCATTGCTACAGGCGAGAAGGTTCCTCTAATCCAATCCTTGTTTCGGGTATAACCTTTCGCAACCAATCGAGATTTGAAGGTTTTACCTCCCCATCCTTGCCAACTTTTCTCTTGTAGACCCAATTTGCAACCTATAGAACATTCCCTCTGGTGGATCCACAAGCGACCATACTTGATTGGCATGCATTGATTCTATCTCAGAGTCCATCGCTTCCATCCATTTTCCTGAATCTCTATCCAGTATTGCTCTCTCGTAGCTTCTAGATCACATCATGATCATCTACTCCCACTAAGTAAGATTCGAAATCTGCTCATGTAGAACCCATATCTCTCTGGAGGTTTTGATATTCCAAGAAGACTTTCGCACCTGGAACCCATAGTTATCTGATAGGGTTCGCTGAATGGACATTTCCATCCTTCAGTAATCTCGGTTCTTGGCTCTTCGAACTCTTCCTTGAGTTCAATATTTCTTCCAACAACCGCCTTCCTCCAGAACTCGTTCTCGAGAAGCACGTATTGTCTACTGATCCCAACTCTTTGACACTTAGGAAGTAAAAGTAATATCCTAAACTATCTTTAGGATTCCAATGAACCGCCCTTTCTCGGATTTAACATCTAGCTTATCAGATTTTACCAATTTAACTAAGCTGGCAGCCCCAAATCTTCATGTAGTTCAGACTTGATGTTTTTCCTACCATTCTCATACGGTTTTTCTGGATATTTTAGAGGGACCCTATTAAGGATGTTGCCAGTATCTGGAGAGTCGTACCCACCCACGTAGACATGATAAGTCTGTAAAACTCACTATCGATCGTACCATTCCAATAAGTACATTTCTCCTCTTCAGACACTCCCATAATCTGGGTTGTATAAGGAGAGTCAACTGTGAGATATCCCATTTTCTTTTAAGAACTCTTTGAAACTCTGTACTCAAGTATCAAGCCCACGATCTGATCTAGTATTTTAATACTTTTTTCCATTTGATTTTCTACTTCATTCTTGAATTCTCTGATTTTTCAAAGGATTCGAATTGTATTTTCATTAAATACAAATACCCATATGCGTGACAATCATCTGCAAAAGTAATGGATATTCAAATCCTCCCCTGGCTAAAGTACTAGATGGTCCTCACATACATCGGTTATGTATTTCTAATAGTTTCTTTAGCTCGCTCTCTTTTACTCTTAAGCGGAGACTTGGTCATCTTTTCCTGGAGACAGATTCATAGGTTGGATAGGGTTCAGAACCCAATGAGTTCAGGATCTCAATTTCTCCAAGCTTCAATCTTCTCTCCTATATGACCCATCTATGATGCCATAGATTTTAGGATTTGATTCAGATCAAGTTCTTTTTTAGAGATGGTTTTGATTGAAGCAGTCATTCAATTCTAAGACAAAAACCCATTTGTATTCACAGCTTTACGAACTTAAAACATTTCCAAAATGTATTGAACTTCATGTTCCATTAAAACTACAATAATACCTGCCTTTAAACAAAGCAGAAATAGAAATGATGTTTCTAGTGGCTTTTTCAAAGTCAATACTTTAACAAATTCCAAACATGTCCTGAAGGTAGTCTTAGTGGCTCTTGTCACAAGTACTTAGCCTGCAGGTCTTGTGTTCGAGAGGTGGGGAAGGCGAAAGAAACCCACTTGCAGGGGTGGGGATATTCCTATGAGTGGGCCGCATGGGAAAGCGCCTTGCCCGACGGCCCAAGGGCGGGGTAGTTGAGGGATAGCCCATGGTCTCACATTGCTTAATATTGATTTCTCCTTAATTTTTAGTTGATTATAATTGCTTTCTTTTATTTCACTTCGAAATTTCAAACCCCCCATTTTCTTTGCTTTAATTTTCATTAAAATAAATCCAATCTCTGTGGATACGACCTTGCTCATCACTATTACAATTTGTATTTTTTTAGAGTGAGAATTTTATTATTCGTTGGATTCGACACCCACCACCTGCTCTTATTCAATACTAACTCGATAGGTCAAAATGGTGCAATTAATGCTCTAGTCCTACTTGTGCTTGCTCTTATTCAAAACTAACTCAATTAGGATTCACAATTAATGCATTAAATAAATTTAAAATTTGTTAATATTAAAAGATGGACATAAACAGTCGTCCTCATAAGATGACGGGCATCTATAAATAATTTAGGCCAAATTTTTTTAGTTTAAACTATAAACGGGCGTCCATTCTAGGTGGATGGCCGTCCATATAATATGGACGGGAGTCTATTTCAAATGAACGGTCGTCTAATAACAATAGACGGTCGTCTATATTTGATGAAAGTCCGTTCATTCGTGGAATATTTGTTAACGTGATACGTGATTCGTCTGATTCAGTGGACATGTCGTTCGGTGTAAAAATTCGGTGTAAAACATCGGTGTCTATAGCATTATTCATAAACAAGAGTAAATAAGGTCACTCTACAAAAGTCAAAAGGTCTACACAGTATGCATCACAAAGCAGCAAAAGAAGATCCATTTCTAACAACCAGCGTATCCTATCTTTGTAAAGTAGAGAAGACTCTGGGTTTCTTTTGAATTTATGAGACAATAACCGCAATCTAACTTCTCCACATATAAGCTTTTCAAAAGCTTCACATCTTGTTCTTTAACCTTGAAAATGCATGATGTTCCTTTCTTGCCAAATAATTAAATTAAATTTGTTAATTATCACAGTCTTGTGTAATCAGCCTAAATACTCTAATCACTCAAATAACAATATATGAATATACAGGGTCCCTTTGGTTCACTTTTTTTCCTTATCCTATTCTACATCCTATCCAAATACACATTTGTTTCAATATTCAAAATTATCTTTAAAATACAATACTATTATAATATTTATACTGTTTTAACTCCCTGGATTTGTTAATTTAACTAAACACCCCCAACAATAAAAGTTTATAAATTGACAAAAAACACCCACATTTGCCAAATTCTGGCCACCATCGTAAAAAACGCCTACAGGTTGCATGAAAGCACGGAAAAGAGTGATAGTGAAAGACCAACATGCATGCATGAAGAGTGGTGGAAATGGAGAAGAAAGCATGAAAGGATGGATAAAAAAAAAAAAAAAAAAAANGACATTTATCGACATTCGTCCAAGAACTCGAATCCGGATGGAGTCAACCGTACTCCTGATCCTATATTTTCAAGTCAATGGATCCCCTCTTGACCATCGTTTGTTTCTGCATATGAACAACGTATGACTAAATAGGCTTTATCATACGAAAAATGACTAGTCTTGTACTTATACACCGTATGAACCATATGCATACGCATCCGTATCAGATCCGACCATAATGTCTCAGGTCAAAGGACTACATCGTGCACTGATATAACCAAACGATAAATCATTGACTACATGCTTTTCCAAGTGATTTGTCGTTATTCGGTCATGTTCGAAAAACATTTCACCAACCGCTAATCCATACTAATGCCCCAGTGACATGACTATTGATAAGATTGTAATTTATATATTTTTTTATTCTTTCCATATTATGTTTTTTTGTTATGTTTTATACCCAGTTGAGTTGATTAGAGTTTATTTTGTAAGTTTGACATATTTGGATAGGCTTTATGAAATAATTGAGAAAAGATTAGGAAATTCCAGATTTTTTGTTATTCTGACCAATGTTGCGTATTTCAGGTTTTTCATGGAGTCAGATCTCTCGATTGCAAAAGTGTTCTTCAGGAAAAGTAAAGTAGACGAATCAAACCTTCCAGAAAGGTATTATGGGCAAGAATCCGAGTTTGTTTGGGCCCTCATTAGTTGTTGCAAAGCTGGACCTGGAATCCTATTCGCGGAAGGATTTCCTGGCTGAGTATTGAGTCTTCGAATGGGCCTAACTAGAGCGTTAGATATTGAAAGCAGATGATTCAAAAGCCCAAATTCATCTACACAACCAGGACTACAACTTTTGTGAAGTGACCAAGCCCAGAAAAGTTCTTTTACATTGTGAGAATCCTAGTGCAAGATGGATTATGAATTCTGTTTTCCATATCTTATAAGGAATTGACAGTTTTGGAAGTCTATCTTTTAGGAAAGGTCTAGGAAAGTAATTTCCATTTTTCCTGGGGTAGAATTGAGGAAAAGTACGTTATTTATTTATGAGTTGTTAGGTTAAAAAGAGGAGAGAGGCAGAACGGCAGGAGAGGTTTTTATTTTTTTACTTTCTACGTCAATATGTACGGCTGATCTTTCTTCTTCAGTTCAAGGGGATTTTGAAGCCTGAATTCATGTCATTGGTGTAACTTAACTTCAGTAACATTATTCTTAATCTCGTTCTTATTGGAATTTTTTATGTTATTCTGTTTTAATTGTTTATGATTTTTGTTTGGGTGATTTAGTAATGGCTAGCTAAATTGTTTAATTGGAATTTTATCTGTTAGAATTAGGAATTGTGATATGTAATTGTCCTCTTTCTATTCAATGAGTAACACATGATGATAGATGATTACAGACAAGTTCTCAATCTGTCACCTTGAATAACATAACCTAAGTTAAATAATCCGATCTTGCGTGATTGTTGCTTGGATTGATCTATTTTCCTACTTCTTAAGGCTACCATTGAATTAAACTTAGAGAGCTTATTCTAGGTTGTTCAAGGGTTAGGATCTAATTGAAGAGCTTATTTCAGTAGTGACAATTAAGGGAAAATTCAGGTAACAGAGCTTGTTGTTTCCTAGGGTCAATAATTCCATAACAACGAGATAGAATAATGTATGATTAGTTCATGTCCAATGCATGTTTAGGTGGATCTCGAACCGAGAACTGGTTGTTTTTAATCTGATATTTTCTAGGAGATTTATTTGTTTCACTTTAGATTGCATTGACTACAACCCCTTTCATTACTATTGTCATGTTTACTGTATATGATTTTATTTTATTTTATTTTATTTTTCTGTTGTTTTCGTTGTGGTTATTGGTTAGAATAAATGATTTAATCGAATCATTCCCTGTGGGATCGACCCTTGCTTACCCTATATGCAATTTAGTAGTTAGGTTAGTAAGGTTATTAATTTGGAGCATTCGGCACGCTACCAACTATCATCGTCATCTGTACTTATATCAACTCATGATATTATTCAGAAGCATCCAGTATGCCTACTATGCAATATAGTTGCCCAAATTATATTGCTTCTGTAGGGAACCTTTTGATAAATTCATTTATTGATTAAATGAATCATCTGGACAATTCATATACATACTTTATTTTAAATGCATGACTGAATAAAGGAAGCAATTTATATATATGAATTGAAGAACTCTTTCTTCTATTATTTGTGATATATTGATACGAGACAAAATGCGTTGAAATACCGACAACATGAATGGTTTCTAGGGCATACACTAACATACACTAACAAACTCCCACTTGCACTAAAGCCATTCGATGTTGTATCTCATACCCATCTTCTCAAGATGATGGTCCAATTGCTTCAATGTCACCTCCTTAGTTAGTGGACCAGCTACATTTTCTGTTGAAGTTGTCTTCAGAATTATAATCTGTCCAGCTCCAATGAATTCTCTCAAAATGTGATACTTGCGTTGAATATGTTTGGATTTTTGGTGCACCCTTGGTTCCTTTGCCTGTGCAATAGCTCCAGTATTGTCACAGAACATGCTTATTGGGTAAGCCATGTTCGGAACCACACCAAGTTCAATTACAAACTTTCGCATCCAAACAACCTCTTTTGTTACTTCTAAAGCAGTAATGTATTCAACTTCTATAGTAGAGTCTGCTGTGGTTGTCTGTTTGGAACTTTTCCAACTAACATCACTTCCATTACATATAACCTGACGTAGACTTTCTATCATCAATATCTGATTGGAAATCAGAATCTGAGTATCCTTGAATGTTTAACTCTAAACATCTATAACTCAGAAATAGATCCTTAGTTCTTCTCAAGTACTTAAGGATCGACTTTACAACCGACCAATGTTTCTCCCTTGGATTTGACTGATATTTGCTCGTAACACTTACAATATAAGCTATATCAAGTCTTGTACATAGCATTACATACATTAAGCTGCCTACGGCCGACGCATAAGGCACATTACGCATCCGCTATCGCTCTTCATCAGTCTTTGGACCCATCTCTTTGGAAAGATAAAGACCGTGAGTGAAGGGTAAGAGACCTCTCTTAGAGTTCTCCATGCTAAATCTTTTTAGCATTTTCTCTATGTACAATCTCTGGGATAATCCAATTACCTCTTTTGTTCTATATCTATAGACATGAATGCCAAGGACATAGGTCAATTCTCCTATGTCTTTCATAGAGAAAGTTTTAGACAACCAGCCTTTAACCTCTGTCATCATGCCTATGCCATTTCCCATCAAAAGTATGTCATCTACATATAATATGAGAAATGTGATGGCATGATCTTTAATCCATTTTTATACATAAGGCTCATCCGGATTCTTGACAAAACCAAATGATTTGATTATGTCATCAAATCGAATGTTCCAGCTTCTTGAAGCTTGCTTCAATCCATAAATGGATCGATGCAATTTGCATACCTTATGTTTTTCAGCAGAGGATACAAAACCTATTGGTTGTTCCATATAGATGTTTTCCTCAATAAACCCATTAAGGAAAGCTGTTTTGACATCCATCTGCCAAATTTCATAATCATGGTATGCTGCGATGGCTAGCATTATACGGATAGATTTAATCATAGCTATAAGCAAGAAGGTTTCCTTATAATCCAATCCTTGTTTTTTAGTATAACCTTCCGCCAACAGTCGAGCTTTGAAGGTCTCTACCTCCCTATCCTTGCCAACTTTTCTCTTGTAGACCCATTTGCAACCTATAGGAACTATTCCTTTTGGTGGATCCACAAGTGACCATACTTGATTGGCATCCATTGATTCTATCTCAGAATCCATCGCTTCCAGCCATTTTCCTGAATTTCTATCTAGTATTGCTTCTTCGTAGCTTCTAGGATCATCATCATGATCATCTACTCCCACTAAGTAAGATTCAAAATCTTGCTCATGTAAGAACTCATATCTTTCTAGAGGTTTTGATATTCTAGAAGACTTTCGCACTGGAACCATAGTATCTGATACTGAGGTTCGTTGAGTGAACGTTCCAGCTTCAGTAATCTTGGTTCTTGGCTCTTTGAACTCTTCCTTGAGTTCAATATTTCTTCTAACACCACCTTCCTCCAAGAACTCGTACTCGAGGAAATGCGCATTTCTATTAATCCAAACTCTTTGATCACTTGGGAAGTAAAAGTAATATCCTAAACTATCTTTAGGATATCCAATGAACAGACCCTTCTCGTATTTAACATCTAGCTTATCAGATTTAACGAATTTAACATAAGCTGGACAACCCCAAATCTTCATATAATTCAGACTTGGATGTTTTCCATACCATATCTCATTCGGTGTTTTTTGAACAGTTTTAGATGGGACCCTCTTAAGGATGTACACAACGGTTTGGAGAGCGTACCCCCACAGAGACATTGACAAGTCTGTAAAACTTACCATCAATTGTACCATATCCAATAGGGTACGATTTCTCCTTTCAGAAACTCCAGTAAGCTGGGGTGTATAGGGAGGAGTCAATTGTGAGATGATCCCATTTTCTTTTAAGAACTCCTGAAACTCTGTACTCAAGTATTCACCCCCACAATCTGATCGCAGTATTTTAATACTCTTTCCAGTTTGATTTTTTATTTCATTCTTGAATTCTCTGAATTTTTCAAAGGATTCAGATTTGTATTTCATTAAATACAAATACTCATATCGTGACATATCATATGTAAAGGTAATGAAGTATTCAAATCCTCCCCTGGCTAAAGTACTGAATGGTCCACACACATCAGTATGTATGAGTCCTAATAGTTCTTTGGCTCTCTCTCCTGTACTCTTAAAGGAAACTTGATCATCTTTCCTTAGAGACATGATTCACAGGTTGGATAGGGTTCAGAACCCAATGAGTTTATGATCCCACTTTCTCTAAGCTGTACTAATCTTCTCTCTCCCATATACCCAATCTATGATGCCATAAAATTTTAGGATTTGATTCAGATTGAGTTCTTTTATTAGAAATGGTATTGATTGAAGCATAGTCATTTAGTTCTAAGATATACAAACCATTTGTATTCACAGCTTTACCAACTAAAACATTTCCAAAATGTATTGAACATTCATTTCCATTAAACAGTACATAGTAACATGCTTTACACAAAATAGAAATAGAAATGATGTTCCTAGTGGCTTTTTCAAAGTACAATACTTTAAATAAATTCAAAACATGCCCTAAAGGTAGTCTTATTGGGCAAGACCCCATGGTCTCAGCTGCAACTCGTGCCCTATTTGCCATCCTCAAAATGATCTCGCCCTTTATCACCTCAGAACTATTCTGACATACCTGCAAAGACATACAAACATGAGATGTTGCTGTTGAATCTAATATCTATGAATGACTATCTGAATTAACACTTAATTCATATTCAATCATAAGACATTGGTTCGTACCTGCTTTTCACTTATACTCTCCAAGATAGGAATGACTATCTGAATTAACACTTAATTCATATTCAATCATAAGACATTGGTTCGTACCTGCTTTTCCTTTGCCTTTCCTCAGATTGTTTAGGTATTGAGGATAGTTCCTCTTCCAGTGTCCATCATCTCCACAGTGGAAACATTTTCCCTTTGCATTGGCCTTCTTTGCCTTCGTCGCTGGCTTCTTGAAGCTCTTATTCTTGGGTCCAACTTTTGGACCTTTCTTTTGTTGCTTTTTGGGCCTTTTATTGGCCCTGCTGGTGGAGGTGGCAAAGACATCCTCATGTCCTTTCCCTTTCACATTCTGCCTATGAAATTCTTAAAGCTCATTTAGCAATTCAGAGAGGTTTTGCTCAATCCTATTGAGATTGTAGTTAGTTATAAACGGTTTATAACTTGAACGCAGGGATTGTAGAATCAAATTCACTTTGAGGCAGTCTGGTATGACCACCCCATATCCATCCAGTCGACCTAATCCATTGATCATCTTAATAGTATGATCATCTGGAGCTACCCCTTCCCTCAACTTCATGCTAAAGAGGGATGTACATAACTCATACTCAACCACTCTTGGATTGTCGCTGTACAACTCTTGTAGAGCTATAAGGATATCATAAGCATTCGAAACCTTTTCATGCTTAGTCTGAAGTTCTCTATTCAATGAGGCTAGCATGTAATTTCTAGCCCTCCTATCCTCTCTCCACTTTTCAAAAGCATCAAGCTCAGCTTGTGGAGCATCGGGTCTAATATAAAGTGGAAGAGGTGTTTCCAAGACATAAGCAATCCTTTCGAAATCTAGAACGATTATGAGATTTCTTAGCCAATCCTTAAGATTGGGTCTGGTTAACATGTTATTATCCAGTATCTTTAGGAGAACATTGTTGGTCATTTTTCATTATATATATCACAAAGATGAAACTGCAAAGAAAAATAATTTTATTAGTGTCTTGTAATCTTTTTAAACCTTTTATTGCATAATCAAATTAGCTCCCACTATTTTATTTGAGTCCTACACTCCCTTAAATAGGATCCAGAAATTTTCGTTGGCATCATGTTCTCACATAATAGAAATCTTGGTCAAGGTGAAAATATCCATCCAAGAACAAGATCAACTTAATTCTATGATATAAAGATCATATCCCTCACATAATAGAAATCTTGGGATATTAAAATTTATATTAAAGAATTTAGTTATCCCACAATGGGAGACTTGGATTTAATAATTTTAATTTGGGGAGATTTAGGTTTAACCTTAGTTAATTAATTTTTAACATGCCATGTTTAACTAACTATCCATACATATCACATATATGCATAAATTAAAGCATGTGGGTTGACCATGGGGCTTTTCGAAAATACATCCTAAAGGTAAACTATTTACCCTAATCTTATATCTTTGATTGGATCGTCATTCGGATGCTCTTCGGGTTCCCGTCCAGCCGATTCAATTACAAATTGGATCTTAGGCACGCAGGCCCGATTAAAATAAATAAATAAAATTTAATTATCACAAGCCATTTAATAAAAGAATATTATAAACACTTTTGAATATTTTGAAAACTAAATGGCGCCCATGATCAACCCTCTAATCTAATATTCATCCATCACATAAATAAATATTAAACATTCATATCAAATATAATAAACAATTATTTAAAGACATGAATATAAACAATTTAATATATATATATATATTTGTCATATTCCACCCAAAGATATAATAATGATTTTATTATTTAATTATTGATATCATTTCAATACTTTTCACAAAAGTCATGCATGACATAGATTAATGAGTTTTATTACTTCAAGAGTAATCTTTCTATGACATAAGTTACTTTAAACAAAGTTATAATTTGTATGATACATTTGTCTTCTCTAAGACAATCATATCATCTTGCATCATCATTTTTTGAAATTATTCAAAAAACAAATTATTACATTTCAAAAATATAATAATTTATGCCATGCAATGATGCATTATATGATGATTTAATCAAATTAAATATCATACATTAAAATTACCATCATCATGTATACATAATATCACAATTCATCACATGAATTAATAATCCATAACTTTATGTCAACATTATTTTCCACCACTAAACACTTGCAACATTTGCATACTCTTTACACAAAATACACTTTAATCAAATTAAAGGATAACACTTTTAGCATGTCAAAGCATAAACAATTTAATCAAAGTCAAGAAAATTAACATGCATGATTATTTCTTTAAATAAATCATCATGTAACATTTCCCAAAACATTATTCATCAAAGCATGAATGAGATGACAAATTCTTATGGCAAAAATAGTCATGGCCAAACATGACAAAGAAGAAAGCCATGACATGCACATGCATGTAGTTCTCAATACATGTCATGCAATAACCATCATCCAAGCATACTTTAAATCACATTTTAACACATCCATTCATATTAGAGCAAGATGAAAAACACATTTTCACAAAGTAAGGAGATGGCCGAATCACATACATGCATCAAACATGCTTATTCCAACTAACAACTCATTCAATACAAAGGCATGCTCATTATCAACATTACTATTATTCAAAACACATGAGATGACATGAAAAATAAACATTTACCTTTGATCTAGGTGTGGCCGAGACATGCATGTAAAGAGTTGGGATGGAAAACTCATTTTTGAACCAAAGCACTAACATGCAAACTCAACCATGTATGATGAACATGTGAACACATGGAATAACATGACTTTTGTTCAAAACCAACATGCAAGGAGCTTTTAAGCTCTAATACCATTTGAAAGATAACCATGAAGAGGTGACAGGCTTTTCGCAAGTATACAAAATATTGCAAATAATAAAGCTCGAGTAAACGAGTGTCGAATCCCAAGAGAACTACTTACCAAGTACCAAACTACTATATCTTATTGCTATTTGATGAAACATAATTTTAAGAATGAATTTAATGAAAAAGAATATAAACTAAAAAATAAATAAAAGCAGAATTTTATAAATACTTTGGTAGAGAAATCAATATGACTAAACCTATGGCACATATTTCACACCAATTTAATCCTATGCATTGACAATTATTGCTAACCTAATTAAGCTTATTCTAAAGACCAAACTCCGTAAAATTCCACTAACTTTCTCTTAAAAAATTAACGAATTAACCCTTAAACAACAACCCAAAATATCTCTAAGTTGAATTTAGAAGCTAAGAGATCATTAAGTTCTATAGAATTTACCAGAGCCTCACAGATAGCGGTAACCTATCTCTAGCGTTCGCTCAATATATGGTTTTATTGCCTTAGACTGATCAGGTTTCATCTCTTGATCTCAACCCAACCCATAAAATCATTCAACTCTCGGGCCCTTAAGAATTTAAAGCATTATGCACAATAATAAAACTTAGAATTAAAAGCTCAATAAGAATTAACAACAATTTAAGTAAACACATATTCATAAATTGGGCTACATCTTAGCCTTAGAAAAGAGATTTAGTTCATAAATACAGTAATGAAAACAACCATTGTATTGAATAACATGAGTTCAAGAACAGAAAATAGAAACACTTCTCTAATTTGTGAACGAGAATGGCAAGAATTCCGATCTCCAAAGTAGTGGCCGTCCTTTCTCCTTCTTCAATCCCTCTTTTAACTTCTTAAAGACCCTCTTTTATATCCCTAGGGTTTTGGTCGTGCTTAGGAAAAAGATTAGAAAACTTAGCCCATTCAGATTTGGATTAGGAGAATGCAATAACCCAAACAGGCCCGAGACCCATCGCTACGGCGATGAGAAATGATCGCTGCAGTGATCGTTCTTTCTGTCCCTAGAGTCCGTGAACTTCAGAATTTGGTAAGGTCATCAACACGAACTTTGCAACTATTTGAATAAGCTTTCCAACACCACCAGAATCGTCAAATTAAGATTACCACAGCTCAAGTTATGATTAAAACATTGAAGCATGCTCATCTTAAAGGATTTCTAGATTTTACGTTGTAGTTTCGACGAGCCACAACTTTCTCGTTTCAACTCCGATTCTTGCACCGTTTGTTCCTACTCATCACGAATTCCATCGACATCATTCTTTTTCCTTCAAATATCGGTTTGAACCTGAAAATACTCAAAATACACCCGTGATCCCGTAAAAGGTATTTATGAAATAATAAATTCGAATTCCAACAATTAAACACCTTTTTCCACAAATAATCTAATTAAATCACTAATAAAATGTATACTTTCAAGCTCTTATCAAAATGTGGTGGAAAATGTTGATTGAAAGCATGTAAACAGTTGGATTAATATGATTCAAAATTTTCAAATAAAGCTTGAAAACATTATACCTTCTCCTTTACTTAAGTTTGATGAAGCCAAGATTCAAAAGGATGAATCCTCCACACTTTAACACCAGATTGAGAGAGTGAGAGAGTGGCCGAACCCTAAGAGAGAGAGATTGTTTTTCTTTTTTTGAGTGAACAAAATGAATCCTTGACCTAAAATGCAACTATTTGCATTTATATATACATGGGTCATTTTGTAATTTGTTGTTTTTTCACTTGCATCCCCAAATAAAATCTTATTCTAAAAGGAGCCCAAACATTTATTAATTTTCCCTTTGAATAATCAATATTATTCAAGGGCCCATGTAAACTAAACTAGTTTACATTAACAACCCATAAGTTTACCCTTTTGCCTTTTAACTATTAAAATGTTATTTTAGTTCATCTCATTTATCTTAACACTTAAGATATAATAATTAAATACAATTAATTATTTCTTGACCATTTTAACCCTTAAAATGTCACAAATAATTTTTTGTATAACTATTACCATAGAAATCCTGTAATTACCCTCGGAAGGTGCTAGCCCTCTTCGGATAATCATTTCCCTCTCTTATCATTCTCTAACTTCTCAAGGCTATTGGTGTGACCATGTAGGTCCACCGTGGATTAGCTGTGAACAGGTTCTGGATGAATCTGAAAACCTGTCCGGAGGCCCAACGACTATGGTAAACATCTAGTAATGTGCCATAGTCCCTAAACCACGATGAAAATATACTTCATCGAACCCATTTCATATCATATGTATCATGCAAATAAAGTCCCTTCATTGATATATCCTGATCGGATGGAACGTCAAAATCCTAAACTTGATCTTCTACCGAATCGTCGATCAATATGTCCGGAACTTATCATCACGAACTTGCTTTCGTATGACTAATAATAGACTTTGGCCAGAGATTCTGATTTCTGACATTTATCGACGTTCGTCCAAGAACTTGAATCCGAATGGAGTAAGCAGTACTCCTGATCCTATATTTCCAAGTCAATGGATCCCCTCTTGACCATCGTTCGTTTCCGCATATGAACAACGCATGACCAAATAGGCTTTATTATACAAAACATGATTAGTCTCGTACTTATACACCATATGAACCATATGCATCCGTATCAGATCCAACTACAATGTCTCAGGTCAAAGGACTACATCGTGCACTGATATGACCAAACGATAAATCATTGACTACATGCTTTTCCAAGTGATTTGTCGTTATTCGGTCACGTTCTAAAAACAGTTCACCAACTGCTAATCCATACCAATGCCCCAGTGACATGACTATCATTGTCATCCGTACTTATATCAACTCATGATATCTTTCAGAAGCATCCGATATGCCTACTGTGCAATATAGTTGCCCAAATTATATTGCTTCTGTAGGGAACCCTTTTCGATAATTCATTTACCGATTAAATAAATCATCTGGACAATTCATATACATACTTTATTTTAAATGCATGACTAAATAAAGGAAGCAATTTATATATATGCATTGAAGAACTTTTTCTTCTATTATTTATGATATATAGATACAAGACAAAATGCTCTAAAACCGACAACACGAATGGTTTCTAGGGCATACACTAATATACACTTACAGAAACAACAATAATTTTAATAACAAAAACAAATAACTATAATTGAAAAGCTATAATTTGTTTATTAATTTGTATTTTGGACTTTAAGCTTATTTTTTTTATCATTTATTATATTTATTATTATTTTTTTGTTAATTATTGTATAATTTAATTAAAATTGAAGCAAATTAAATGATTTAAGTTCAAGTTAAATAGGACTTTTAAGTATGATATAAATTGGTTAAATGTGTTATAAAAATGTTAAAGGGACGATGAAAAATTGGTAATACCACTACAACAAAACATTTATTTAAGTACGAATTTTTCGTTACTAAAAAACTAGAAATTGTTGCGGTATACGTTTTGTGACGAAAGAAAATCGCTACCACGATAGTCACGGAAGGCGTGTCGCGCTTTATTTTAGGCGACAATTTGTTAAAAATTCATCGTTGAATCTAACGACAAACCAAAAAATTGTCGCTTATATCATTTTCGTCGATAAAACTATTTACTGGTGAAATATTAGTTGTCGTCGCCTAAAGTTAATAGCGACGTACTATGTATTATGTCACCTAAATTATACCACGATGAGATGCGTGTTTATGTCGCCTAACATATACCGCGACAAAATGTGCATTTTTGTTGTATAAAGTTAATAGCGATATCATAATTGTGCACGTCGCTTAAGGTATACGGCGACAAAATGTCACGTTTTATTGCCTAACATGCAGCACAATAAAATATGAGTTGCTGTCGCCTAAAGTTAGCAACGTAATCTCTATATGTGTTGTTTAAAGTATAGCACGACGGTACTTTATATTTCGTCACTTGAAACTATTAGCGATGAAACGTAAAAGTCATCAGCATAACTTTTTAATGATGAATGTATTTCATAGCTAAAAGTCTACAACGTCAAAATATAATTGTCATTGCCCATTTTATAATATATGATTAAATAATATTTAATTTATCTTAGACATTTTAAAATTTAATTCTAAAACGTAGATATTAGTTTGTAACTGTAATTAATTGAAATTACACAAATATATCAAACCAAATATATTATAGAACTATATATTTGTTTTCAAATAAAAAGTTAAAAATATATAAAGTTGACTAAATTGTTAATATTCAACAAAAAGTGACAAATAAAAAACTCAAATTGTTACAGGTGGTGGAGGATCTGGTGGAAATTGGCTCGGAAATGTTTGTGAACTAGTAGAACAAGAGCCCATATTAACTAAGATGAACTGCTACATCTTCTCCATCATTTGCCTATATTGGCGAAATTCTTCTCTTATGCCTTGTAGTTCCTGCACCTCCTTATGCAAGTGTGTGAGTTCCTCTAAAACTTCTTGATTGACTTTCCTTGAAGTCTTAAAAGTATTGTTTTAAAACCTATCTTATTGTGAGACCCGGTAAGGTGACTAGGTCACGAGTTGACGGGTCAATCGGTTGGACTGATGACGTCAGCAATAATTTTATTTTTAAAAAATTATAAATTAATCCCTTAAATTTTAGTATATTACAAAATACCCCTAA
The DNA here is from genome assembly GCF_008641045.1 of Pistacia vera. Taxonomy (NCBI): domain Eukaryota; kingdom Viridiplantae; phylum Streptophyta; class Magnoliopsida; order Sapindales; family Anacardiaceae; genus Pistacia; species Pistacia vera. Next base: position 1,052,458 of record NW_022196087.1, read on the forward strand.
AAAATTTCATATTATTCCCTAAATTTTTATTTATTTAAAATGCCCCAAAAATTACCAATTAATCCCTAAACTTTTGATATATCTTCAAAACACCCCTATAAAATTACAAGTAGTCCCTATAAATTTGTAATATTACAAAAACCACCCTAAAACCTTAACCGGACTGGAGAAACTATCGGGTCCCTGTTGGACTAGTCCAGTCTGGGTTTTAAAACAGAGCTTAGAAGATGTAAGTGGTTTTGGACCATAACCCAATCCACAATAATAACCAGGTTTTGCTTCTAAGACCCGTTGAGTGATCTGTAATTGAGTAGGTGGCTGAGAACCTTCTTCAGGCTCCTAATTGAGAATGTTCTTCATTTGTTCCTACAAAAATAATACATATGTACATACACACAAAAATATAAATAAAAATAATATAATTTTATAAATTAAAAAATTAAAAGGTATTAGGTTATAAGATGAATATAATATAAAAGTATAATAAACTTTTATACAAAAAAATGAAATACACTACATAATACTTACATATTGAACCTTGACTTCATCATTTATCCAAGTATTTCTTTTACTGCTAAAATGAGTGTCATGAAATAAATGCACCTCCCCTTGGAGCTGGCCTTCAGGAAGATCTTAATATTCAGAAAAAAAAAAAAAAAAAAACAAATAGAAGACAATTAATATTCAATAAATAAACAAACTAAATAACAATTACAATATACACATTAAATAAAAAATTATTCAAAAATAAATATTTCAAACCTCTGAATTATTTGTTTGGTGAAAAACAAAGGGTTTTGACCCAGCATAATGATTGTATGGCAACTTAGCATGATTGGCCTTTGTTTACTTTCAAATTGAATAATGATGCATAATGAAATATATAATAATATTTTAGTTAGGCCAAAATAAATGTTAGATAATATTTCAATAATAAACATTAATTAATAAGTAACTGAGTATTAATAAATCATCATGTAACTTTACCAGTAAAAATAAAAAATATTAAAAATTATAACCCGATAATATTCACTAGAAAAATGTGTGCATAACCAATCCCAATCTTTTGGTCGCACAAGCATCAAAGTAGATATTTATTGAGTTCATATCAAGAAGCACTGTTATAAATTCTTATTAAGTACCACGTAGTGAACAAAAGAAACTATATCCAACGGAATGACAGTTTTCTTTCACCAAGACACTTACGGGGACTACAAGCCATGAGAAAATGGAGACTTCCATTCACTAAGTACACAAGAACTAAGAGAGATATTCATATAGGCGGTTCAAACCAACTAAATAATTGTAGAAGGGTACAACATCATTATAGATACCCTCGAGAAATCCATATCAAGGAATCAATGAATCCACATGTATCACTTGACAAAATAGAAAGCATAAGAAGCAATAAGCCTGTAACTAAACCTATTGAATGCCATGGAAATAACTTACACCGAGAGCAGTTGAATGAGCAGACTTTCTATTGTGACTGCTTATAGTTTTTCCAACCCAAAAGAATCCATTAACAACTAGCCGATCATAAAGCAAGATGCAAGTTACATTCTATCTACTAGACATACAGACATTAGTAAAAAGAAACGTAAAGGTCTTGAAACTATTTTACTGCATTTCCAAATACTTTTCTCACAGTCCAAAGCTTACAATAAACATATTTCAGTTCAAACCTGGTTTAACCAGGGCCTATGATAACAAAATATAAGGCCATTTATTTGAATAACTGTTAAACATATTCCTTCCTTGCTATTTATCTATCTATCTAAGCTTACATAGAAAGTTCATTAGTTACCAAAATAGTAAATCAGTGATCTCTTACTGAGTTGCAGAAAAAAATAAACACTCCAATGCATAAAATAGTGAAATTAACATACTATTTAAAATTAACATCTTTTACTGGAATTCCCCAAAAAGCTTGGCTTCTTTGTGCTCATATGCTCATATAAAAACAAGCATCATAAATACTGCAGATCACAGCAAACATCCACTATGTGTTTGTTAAAGCATATCAAACTGTGAAATTTAGCAAAGTTTTATTCCTCATAATCATAGGATAATCATAAATTAAATTCAAAAATTAGAAAAGAAAGCATTGTGAAACCTGTGAGGATGTAATAAGGACAAATTTATTCATGAATGCACAGCTACTAGTCACTTTCAACATAATTTATATATATGTTGCAATAAATCAATTACAATTCTACTTTCATGAAAGTTAGAGCTGAGTAAAGAAAACAGTAAAAATTTGTCATTAAGAGGATATAATTATCTCCAAAAAAGAAATGAAAAAATGACCAAATTAGAACTTAAAAAGCTGGGATTATGGAAGAGAATCACACTAAGTAGAGTTCTTCATGGGATTGAAGACAAAAGAAACGACTTTTTCCATTGTGAGTAAAAAAAAGATTAAGGATCTGTCTCAGTATTTGGTCAACAAGACAAGCCCAAAACTCCATTATTATTATTTTTTTAAAAAAATATATATATAATTCTATATTTAATATCCAACTTCCGTAGAACAAGTCTCATGTTTCATAAATCATTCTACAATATAATACACGAATAATACAGTAGCAAAGCAGTATATGCTACTTCATTTAGTTTTCCTCACGATATCTCATTGGGAAAATAATTTGGATTTTGTAGTGCATCACATGCTTCAGGCTCCAGCATCTTCACTACGGTCCCACACCTAAATCAACTAAAATGCAACTGGCCACATTTAGCAACTATCACATGCTCCAGCATCAAGATAAACAAGAAACTGAAACACATCAAATGAAATGATTAGGAACAGTAAATTGAAAATTTCATACCCACAGCATGAACTATCTCTCATATTATCCAGATAAAATAATTCGCCTAAGTAGAATCTATTATAAGCCCAAAAAGGATAGCATACAAGACAGATAATCAAACAAGACTACAAAATCAAATGAATATATCTAATTCTTCTCTCAACATCTTAATTCTTTTTTTATAATCCGAACTCCTTATACAAGGAGTATGCTAAAAAAAAAAAAAAAAAAAAAAATTTCAAAGCAAATTAAAAATATAGAAAAAATATGATTACTAGTGTGTGAATGGAAAAGTTCATACCCATAACATGACTACTCCATTGGGAGGGGCTCAAAACCAAGTCAAAAGCAGCAAATGGCAGAACATTTGATCCACCACTAGCGTCTCTTTCTACCAAGCTTGGCCTATAAGCTGCGTCCATCTGTAAGATTTGAAACAGGTGGGGGTTAATAAGAATTATCAAAACCAAAACCAAAGAATCGAAAAGAAAAACACTAACCAGAGTAGCAAAGACGAAATTGAAGCCACTAGTGGAGAGATTGTAGGACAAAAGATGCAGCATGTCATCGTCGAAATCAGTCTTCACTCCACAATATCTGGATTCGCTCTTGTCCCATCCTCCTCTCTCACCCAACGGCATTGTTTTGCTTGCAGAGAAGACGAAGACGAAGATGAAGACGACGAAGAAGAATGAAGATGAAAAGAAAGCTTTTGGGTTTATTGATCTTCTTCTGCAAACGAAGAATGAATGAAAGAAGACAAAGAATGAATGAACAAAGCCGAGAAGGAGAATGGACCGGAATAGCGCGCGGGAAGAGAAGATGCGCGCAATATCGAAGGGGAAATTGGGAAATTAGGTTGGGTTTATATAAGAATGGGTTTTTAGTAATTAACTTAAAAAATTTGGTCAGTTCTTTTGTTCATTTTTTCTAACTAATTTTTTTAATTACCATGAGTATATTTCATATTTGTAAACCATAGAACTAATTTTTTAGTTGCCAAATAATCATTTTAGTTGACTATGATTTTCCTTTGTGCGAACACGGAAATTGAGTGGGAACATGAAAATTTCAATTAATTTGGCGACTGAATCCAATTTAGTTGCTATAGATGCGTTTTTGCAACTATTTTAAATATGCGCAAAATAATTTGTTGCTAAATATACCTTGGATCCTTTGTAATTATTGTCAAAAGCTTGGATATTTCGGTAATTTTGTTATTCTGTAACTAATCAAAGTAGTTATTGATTAATTAACAAATATTTATCATCTAATTTAGCTACTATAGCATAGTTGCCAATAATTATTTTCTATAACCGAAAATTTAGATGTGAAACCATATATTTAGATGCCAATTGTTCCGCTACACCGACAAAAATTTCCGCGCAAAAATTGCCATCTAAAATAAATTAGTCGCTAATGTAAAGTGTTCTGTAACTAATCAAACAGTCACAAAATATTAATTTTAGATGCCAAATGTGGGAATAAATGGCCCCCAAAATTTTATCCCCCTTTCACCGACCAATTTCATTTTAGTTGCTAAATGTGGGGTATTTGCAACTAGTATTGGCCAATTACTAAAAATTTGGTTGCAGAATGTACATTTTCTTGTAGTGGTGTTAGCAAATCAAGTTAAATAAGTTTTCTACATTGATGATCCTAAGTTAGGGGCCAATTGGAGAGTTATACAGAAGGTGCAACATAGGCATTTGTACGCCATCCCAATAAAATTGAGGAAGATCAATCGACAACGCATGGTGCATATCAAGCTAATAATTCAGATGAATTTAGTTTTCATATTGATGCGGAAGTTAATGAATAAGAAGAACTTCATAAGGTGGATGTGGAACCAAAGATTGTTTGATTTGTAGAACCAAGTAGTAGAAAATTGTACCACTGAAAGTGAAGATATACAAGTTGAAGATGATATTGAGAATTAATAATATTTATTATTATTATCCAAATTTAATTTGTATAATTGTGATATGATTTTTCTTTGTACATTAATTTTAATTTGTCTAATATTAATAAATATTATTCAATGTACTAAATTTAACATTTATAATATAAATATTAAATAATATTATACATTTATTATAATAAAATAAAAAATAATACTAACAATAACCTAATAATAATAACAACAACAACAACAATAATAATAAATAATAATGATTCTAAACAGCAACAAACAAGTATCAAACGTAAGCTACCAAGAGTAAAAACCTGAAAAACAATTTATCCTATGATGCTTTTTGTATTTACAAAATAAATAATAATAATAACAAGAGCATTGTCTTTAGCTTTTCATAAATATTTAAATATATTTATATATCAAGACTCTAAATAAGTACTATATAACAACTAACCCAATCAAGTAAGTGAGATAATAAATTCTTTATTAAGAATTAAAGCTAATTCATATAATATTGGCAACATTACATTGGTAAAACATTGGATAGAAAAACAAAGACGAAACTTTGCTTGCATAAATGGACACTCAAGTGAAAAAAGTAGAGAGAGGTTGTTATTCGTTGGTGATCCCAGATGCTGCAGCCTTTATCTTTGCAGATTGATGAAGTAACAGTTGGGTTTCTTCTTTAAGGCTTTATTTCCATCTTTATCTTTGTGTTGTTGTAAAAGCTGTATTAATGCGTCTCCTCTGAAGTCTTAAAGACTCAAGAGTCGGTTTTATTCTTCAAAGAATCTTCTTTTACGTCATTTTATTGATTTCTTCGTCACAGGGCAAGGCAATAATTATTCTTGAATTTTTCAACATATAATAAATATAAAAAACTCATAATAAATATAATTTATTTGAATAATATTATACTTGATTTTATTGATTTCTTCATCACAAGGCAAGTCAAGGCAATAATCCGTACAGTCGTAGCAGTGACAGTGGTCTTTATCTTTATTCTCATTTCACACACCTAAACGTGATTTTGAAGCAAAACCTTTAATACAAGAAAGCATTTATCAGATGTGTAGCGACAACGTAGTCTCAGATGTAATCTTTTGACAGTCAATCACAAATGATGAGGTAGTCCTCTAAAAAAACTTGAGTACAATATACAGTCTCGATACAGTCGTGGAATGGTGAGTGTTAGAGATTTTCAGAATATTTTGTAATATTTTATTTTTATCAATATTAAGATACTTTTAATATTATGTAATTTTTTAATTATGTCAGTATATTATGTAATCTGTAATTGACATAATTAAGAGATTTAATGAATTGTATTCTACCTATATAAAAACTGTAACTATGTATTGAGAATCAATAAATTAAAATATCCAATTCTTTCAATCAAACATGGAATCAGAGTCACTCTCTATCTAAAAAATTGCTCATCCTAAAACAATTGCTAGAAAATTCACTGGCAAGTATCAATTAACCCAATCGTCTTTAATCCAAAAAGGAGAAAACGACACCAACCAAACAACCAGAAAACATCACTACCATTTCCATCTCAATACCACCACGTTATCCCAATCTGAAATCAACTCCAACTAACTATCCAAGCCATCCAACCAATCCACCATATCAGATTACCAAGTCCAATCAAATCCAACAACTCAATCATCAACTTTGGCCACTGCCAACAGCCAAAATACCTAGAAAAATCCAAAACTCCAAACCAAGTCAGCACCAAGCCGACGAAAAAGAAGAGAAAAAAAAGAAAAAAAAGAAAAAAAAAAATCCGGCCACCTTCAGCCAATTGACAAAAAAAAAAAAAAACAAACAAAAAAGGCTGACCACTACTACCAAAAAATCCCATCAACATCAACCCAAAATCCCAAACAACTTCACATTGCCGAGCAACTCACATCACCAAGTATCCCAATCAACGCAAGCAAACAAATCTTAACCCCACACCTTCAAACAAACATCCCAAATCAATGCTGGAAAACGCCAAAAATGTTCGTCGCCAAGAATCGATCGCCAAAATCCACCATGCTGATGATGACAGATCAATCGGGTATCACCATCTTTAGCAGCTGGAAACAACAAAAACATCGACGCCACCTGAATTTCCAGAAAACTGCCCATATAGCCAACGCCAACAAGTCCAACCAAGCCCAACTGCTGCCATCGCCAATCCAGCCGAGAAAAACACCGATCAGCTTAATCAGTTGTTGCTACCACTGATTTGCCACCGACGACCCGATCTGCTGCCGTCATCTCCTGTCGCATCAGAAACTGAGTCTGTCCATAGAAAGGTGTTTGCATTTCAACTCTCTGAATTATATTATTATATTATTTATTATTTTGCCCTTTAATTTTAAAAGGGAAGAGTCAAAGAAAGTAAAAAAAAAAAAAAAAAATCAAAGAGTCAAGTAGTCAAAGAGTAAAAAAATAGTCAAAGTCAAAAAAAAAAAAAAAAAAAAAAAAGGAAGGAAAAATGAGGTGTGGAAAAATTCTACGCAAAATCTCGATTCCAAATTTCGCAGAAACTTTAGTAGTGGTAGCTTAAGTGAGAGTCAGCATGCACAGATGAAACTCGGACCCAACAACAACAAAAAGAGAAATTCTATTGCTGTTGTTGTGGAAAAGAAAGAAGATGTCAAACACTTTTCATCATTTGTAGCCATTGTTGAAAATGATGGTAAGTCTTTACATATGTGTACATCTCTTTCTAATAGTACATGGATAATTGATTCTGGTGCTATCGATCATATAACATTCAATTCTAGGCATGTTTCTAACCTTAAAACATCCCCACAAAAATTTGTTTTTACTACCAATGGTGAGTCCACCCGAGTAATTAGGGAAGGACCCTCAAAAATACTTTACACTTAGATTCTGTGTTAGCAATTCCATCCCTAAATTATAACTTCTTGTCAGTCTCCAAAATAACCAAAGTCTTATCTTGTGTGGTGATTTTTTGGCCTAACCTTTGTGAGTTTAAAAGCATTCAAACAAAGTAGACGATTTGCTATAGTGTTAGACGGGGACAATTGTATTACTTGGATTTAAAGTCACAAAGTTCTACTATGTTAGAGTAGGCTTTGACAGTAGATTACTTAAAAGGGATAAACAGAAATCTGACATTTGGTTATGGCATCGACGCCTTGGACATGCTTTGTTTGGTTACTTAAAGAAACTATTTCCAAGTTTGCTTGATAAAAATGATATCAGTAACTTCCACTGTGACATTTGTGAACTATCAAAAAGCCATCGAGTCCCATTTCTAATAACATTCAACAAAAGTCCAATTCATTTTATGATTATACATTCGGATGTCCGGAGGCCACCACAAGTTACTACTTTAGGTGGATCCCTTTGGTTTGTTACTTTAATTAATCATTATACAAGGATGACTTGGGTATGTCTAATGAAATCTAAAGGGGGGTTAATTTTCTCTTTCAGAGATTTCACAAAATGGTTTGTACACAATATAATGCACAAGCTCAGGTGCTTCGAAGTGACAATGGAGGAGAATATCAAAGTTCGGATCTTCAACAGTACTTGGCAACACATGGTATTATTCATCAAACTACTTGTCCTAACACACCCCAACAAAATGGTGTTGCTGAGCGGAAAAATCAGCACTTATTGAATGTTGTTCATGCTTCATTAATAGAAGCTCACATGCCGTTATCCTTTTGTGGAGAAGCACTTACTTCTATAGCCTACCTAATCAACGAGGTACCCTTTAGTTCTATTGGGTTCAAGACACATTTTCAAGCTCTTGGTAAAGCAGTGAATGCTCCAACAGTCTCAAACTTACTGCCTCATGTTTTTGGATGTATCGCCTTTGTTCAGCTTCATAAACATCAATGCAACAAGTTGTCCCCTTGTGCATTGAAATGTGTTTTCGTTGGGTATGGTTTTCATTAAAAGGAGTATCGATGTTATCATCCTCCAATTCAACAAACGATTGTGACAATGGATGTTGTTTTCCATGAAGAATTGATGTATTTTTCTTCTGAGTCTGAACTTCAGGGAGAGTATTGTCAAGAAGAAATTCAGACACTTGACTATGCTGTTCAGGATGTTGTTCAAGATGTGGGAGACTATGAGTCATAAACTAGACCTGTTGTTCGACAAGAAGATGAAGTGGTTGATGAAAATGTGGAGGTGGTATCAAACCTATCTGTAGAGGCTTCTCAGTCTGATTCTCTCATTCTTGGTATGTCATAATCATCATTTGTTAAAAATGTTCCTGATTTAGAGTTTGAACCAATTAGGAAACAGTTACCACCATATAGTACTAGAGGGATTCCCAAACCAACATACGAACTAGAACTATCTAGTAAGGTCAAATACCCCATGAGTCATTATGTGTCTAACCATCATCTATCAGAATCGAATATGCCATTTGTGAATCAATTATCTACTGTATCTATTCCTAACAGTGTGTAGGAAGCATTATTTGATCCAAAATGGAAAACTACTATGAATAAGGAAATGAAATCGTTACAGAAGAATGAGACTTGGGAACCTGTTGATCGTCCACCAGGAAAGAAGATTGTTGGATGTCGATGGGTTTACACTATGAAGTATAAAGTTGATGGTACAATTGAGAGATTCAAAGCCAGACTAATAGCAAAAGAGTACACCTAAACCCATGGGATAGACTATACAGAGACATTTGCACCCGTAGCTAAAATCAACACGGTACATATTTTATTATCTTTAGCTGCAAACCTTGATTGGCCATTACAACAATTCGAAGTGAAAAATGCTTTCCTACATGGAGAATTGTCAAAAGAGGTATATATGAATGCTCCACCAAGGTGTTTTCACCGGAAAAGCACAACCAAAAGGTATGTAAGTTAAAGAAATCTCTATATATGTTGAAGCAATCTCTGAGGGCATGGTTTGGGAGGTTTACAAAAGCTATGAAGTCTTTTCAGCTACCACTAGGGTAATTCAGATCAGACATTGTTCCTAAAGAAATAGCAAGGAAAGATCACCGCACTTATTATATATGTGGATGGTATGTGGTCACTGGAAATGATCCAAAAGAAAGAAAAGCTCAGCAAAAGTACTTGTCAGAAGAATTCAAAATGAAAGACCTAGGTTCTTTGAAATATGTTCTTGAAAACAAAGTGGCTCGATCTAACAAAGGTATCTTTCTATCACAAAGAAAGTATGCCTTAGATGTTTTACAGGAAACTGGTATGTCAGCATGTCAACCAACATATACACCAACTGAAGAATGTTTGAAATTATGTATCAAGACTGATCAAGTACCAGTTGACAAAGGGAGATATTAGAGACTTGTGGGAAGATTGATATACTTGTCACACACTAGGCCAGATCTTGCCTATGCATTGAGTATAGTCAGTTAGTTCATGCATAACCTTAGAGAACACCATATGAATGTTGTCATGCGCATTTTGAGATACTTAAAACATGCCCTTGGGAAAGGAATCCTATTTACTAAAAATATGGATTACCAAAATGTGAATGCATATACTGATGCTGATTAGGCAGGAGCAGTGGATGAAAGGCAATCTACTTCGTGTTATTTCACTTTGTAGGAGGTAATCTAGTCATATGGAGAAGCAAAAAATAGAATGTTGTGGCACACGCAAGCGTTGAAGCAAAATTTAGAGGAATGACACTTGGGATTTATGAAGCTTTGTGGTTACGATTTCTCTTGCAAGATTTGGGATATCAACCTAATCAACAAAGCCAGTTATATTGTGACAATAAAGCAACATATGATATTGCTTGCAATAATATAGTTCAACATGATCATACAAAACATGTTGAAGTAGATAGATTTTTCATCAAAGAAAAACTGGATGAAAAGATTATTGAATTGCCTAAGATTCGATCAGGGATCAATTGGCCAACATTCTTACCAAGGTTGTCTCTAAACGTATATTCTCACAAGTTTTAGACAAGTTGGGCATGTGTGACATCTACGCACCAACTTGAGGGGGAGTGTTGCAATTTCCTAAATATTTTGTAATCTTCTTATTTTGTCAGATTTAGGATACTCAAAATATTCTTGATATTCTGTAATCTCCTAATTATGTTAGTATATTGTGTAATCTGTAACTGACATAATTAGGAGATGCAATGGACTATATTATACCTATATAAGGATTGTAAGTACGTATTGAGAATCAGTGAATTGAAATAACTAATTCTTTCAGTCAAATAGTGAGTCACAACTACTTCATCTAACTTGCCTTATAGTTTTAGTTTTAATGTTAAAGCTTATTAATTAACTAGACATGGGGCCGCACATTGCGCAGGTATGTTTATTCAATGTTTTTGAAATAGATTGTAAACAAATTTATTCTAATAAAATAAACTAATTAGATTAAGACATAATAATTGTTAAATAATACAAACTTTAAAGTAAATATAAATTGTGTATATATATATATATATATATAGAGAGAGAGAGAGAGAGAGAGAGAGAGAGAGAGAGAGAGAGAGAGAGAGAGAGAGAGTAAAACCTCTCTATAATGATACTCTATATAGGAATAAACTCTACATAGTCATAAAAAATTCTATTCCCAATTTGGGATAGTTATAAATAAGAATAAACTCCACATTGTAATAAGTTATAATTTTTTTAATTCCCGTCTTAAGGAAAGTTGCCTCCACATAGTAATAATTATTTGTATATTGCAAAAAATATATATACTATGTTACATTAAAGGTTTATGATGAAATAAAATATTTATCTAAAATTGTTTGGGACAATGATTTATGCTTTAGAGTTGTTACCAAATCTTCTAACTTGCGAGTATATAATAACTCGCTAGCATGGACACCTTCTTGTTGAAGCCAAAATATTTCTAGCTTCTCAAGCATCTTTAGAGCTTCATGGCACAAAACTTTTTGCATTTCCGTACTATCATCCTTAGGATTATTTCTTTTCTCTTCTTGTCTAATTGCATAAATGATTTCTTCTTCAGTTAAAGCATATACGACTTGTTGCTCATTTAGATGATCGAGGAAGATATTAATATCCATTCGATTAGTATAGTGAAGTTGTCGAATTTGATCACTCAATTCTGCAATGACTTTTCTATTCTCTTCATCCACTTCATTTGTAACTTGCAATTCATCGACATCGGAGGTCCTAATTTTGCAATGCTTAAAACAATTGATAATTATCTGTGGCTTTACATCAATTGACCATGTAGCAACTGCATTTACAATTCCATCAAGGATACTTATCTTTTCTGGTTCCAATACATGATCTTCTATCCGTTTCAAAAGTAAGCGCTTAAAGCGTTGCCGATAATAACCTTTGAAATTTCTAATAATGCTTGCATCACATGGCTGGATTTTGGAAGTGCTAGCTAGTGGTAGGAACAGGAAAGTTGTGTGATGAAGTGGGGGAAGATTCTCCTTTTTGCCATGTGCAGTACAATTATCCAATATAAGCAAGACATTTCTATCCAAACAGCTATCAAACCACTTAAGCCATTCTATAAAAAACAAAGATGTCATCTATGCATTTGAATTCGCTCAATACTTGCAATTGAGATTATCACGGTTAACATTATTAAAGCATCTTGGATTAAGAAACTTACCGATGACCCAAAGCGGAAGTTTGTCAGAGCCATCGCCATCGCCATTGCAACAAATAACAATTGTAATCCTCTCTTTGTTTTTCTTTTGACCCTCCAACTGCTTTGTTGCAAGAGAGTTATTGGCTTGCATTCGATAAAATAAGCCAGTTTCATCCATATTATAAATGTCCTTCCAAGCCTATTTGTCTAATGCCTCTCTTATTGATGGCAAGCTTACTTCAATTTTCTCCATATTAACTGAACCACTTTCCCCAAAACGACAAAAAGAATGAATTGCATGTTGTTGCTTGAACTTTTCCAACCATCCATTTGAAAATACAAACGAGGTAGCTTCGGGATAGAGTTTCCTTAGAAACATATTTCCCTTATCTTTTAACAATGCACCATTCATATTGACATGCTCTTGATGGCATACAAACCATTCATAGAGGGCAGACTCCATTGCTGGGTACTTTACCATCTTTGAATGTTTTGTGTTTGGGTTCAACAATCCTTCTTCTTGAAGGAGGTCAGCTGATCGTTTGAGTGTCTTAGATATTGCTGCTTGTGATGCCTTAAGACCATGAGTATCTTCTAACCACTTCACAAGATCTTTCTGCTTCCAACTATGGTTTGATTCTTTCATTATACACAATTCAACACGAATACTTTCAGTCAATTGAGTTCGTGTATTAACTTTGGGTGGCATGATTGATTTGCTAGAGGAATGTAAAGCCCCACTTGAGGTACGTAGCTAATGTTTATTGTTTTGCTCTTATTTGAGTTGGTATATTGTTCATATTGTTTGATTGGCCCTTAGTTGAATGCATGTATTGGTTTGGTTGAGTAGTTGCCCTGAAATTGTAAAGACTTAGCGAAATCTTGGTGTTACAGACTTCGCCGGGACGAAAAATAATCTTCGCCGCGGCGACGAGGTTCTGCAACCAAAGAGGTAGGTTCTGTAATTTTTCGCCGGGGCGAAGAAAGAGTCTTCGCCGTGGCGAAGAGCCGAATAAAATGTATATTGAGGTTTCTAGAGAATTCTTTCATAGGAGTAAAATGACCTTTCTACCCTTAGTTAGCAGGAAAAGTGGGGAGTAAAATGTAAGAGAATTTTATGGAGAATATGTTAGAGTGGGGGTGTGATTGTAATGATTGAAAGGACAAAGATGGAATTTTGAAGAAAGAGTAAGGGCAATATGGGAATGAAAGAATATATTTTGAGCTAAAGGGTTAAAGCTTAGTAAACCCTTCATTCATTCTTCTTCCACCACCATACTCTTTCACCATTTCCTCTCAACTCTTCCTTCAATCTTTCAAGGATCTTTGAAGGCTTTTAGTTGGATCTTGGTAGAAAATCAATCTAAGGCATCCTAAAGTAAGGATTCTTGCTTTAGATGTGAAGGTTTGCATATATTATGTATTGAAATCTTATGGTGTTATTGTTTAAAGGGTAGAGAAGAGACAAGCATTTTAAAGGAACGGAAAGTGCAAGTGTGATCTCTCCTTTGCAAGGTAAGTAAATCCATCCCAAGTTGAAATTTGAGAAAACTTTTAAGTAGAGATTTAGTAGAGATTTACTTATGCATGTGTATGATATATTGAGAAATTGGGTTGAGATAAGTATTTGTTGTATGGTTGTTGAATACATCAAGGAGAAGTGTTAACATGTGATGAGGGGATGTAGTTTGAAATGAAGTTGGAGGAGATTGAGTAATTTCTTTGGAAGTGTTATGTAGTGACAGGAATTATAGCTTGGTGAGGGAGTTTTCTCCCATTTTGGATGGTTCAAGAAAGGAATAGAACCATAGATAAAGTAGAGTTTATGTATGCACACTAGTTGTTTGATGAAATGCCTAAGAGAATCATGAGTAGTAAACCTTAATTCTTGCAACATTGCATATTGGCATTTCATGAGTGTATTAGTGGAAAAGATTAATTGTGCATTGAGAAGTGGCTTGAGAAAGAGTAGAGAACTTTGGATGAACTACTCTAAGAGTAGAGAGAATGAGAAAGTTATGAAAAACGGGTTGGTGCTTTGTGATCTCCACCCGAAAGTCACGAAGAGTGGGTTGGTGCTGTGTGAACTCCACCCGGCCGTGCCTCCGGTAAGATGAGGCCGTGACATATAGCAGAAGTTAAGTAAGCGAGAGCTGTGTGAAAGAGAAAATAATAAATGAAATGAGAAAAGTGTAAGGAAAGAATTAAAAGAAAGAAGTTACGGGGACAGTCTTAGAGGATTTACTTACTGAGCATTATTTTGTGCTCACCCCATTGTTTTACTTGTGAATGCAGGATCTAGGTGAGAACGCGGTTGGACGGGCGTCAGCAAATGAAGAGCAATAGCTACACTGTCCGCTGTTTTAATGGCATTTTGTAAATGCTGTTCTATTTTGTATAAAGAATATTTATATGTAATAAAAGAAAATTTTGGGCCCATTTACTTTTGCTAATATACATGTATTCTACTTGATATACTTCTATGAGTACCCTATATAGTATAAAGCAATCATTACAAGGAAGAAGAAAGGTATCACTTGAATTGGTGGAAGATTTTATTGAAAACTTGATTGAATAAGTTGAAACATAACAACCCTATTTATAGCAAGCTAATGATAATTCTACTAGGATAAGTAAATAAGAAATTCTAATACTGCTTCTAAAACAAATGAATTGAAATCCTACTAATACTAAAACATGAATTGAAATCCTAGTACTACCAAAACATGAATTTTAAAATAGGAAATCAAGTAATATTAAAAGTAAATAGGAAATCCTAATACTGTCAAAACAATGAATTGAAATCTTAATACTACTAAAATATAAATTGAAATCCTAATACTACCAAAACATAAATTATAAAATAAGAAACAAGTAATATTAAAAGTAAATAAGAAATCCTAATACTACTAAAACAATTAATTGAAGTACTAATACATACTACTAAAACATGAATTATAAAATCAAAAATCAAAATAGTTTTGTTGTAACTACACATTTATTAAGTTATAACCTCCTTATAGTAATAAATTAGTTTGATCCCAACATTATGACTATAGAAAGGTTTTACTTATATATTTATATATACAAAGTTGTGTTAAGATAAAATTAATAATTGTACCTATATAATTGTTAGTATCAATTATAGGTAGATGTCATTAAATCATTCATCCAACTTGTCAAAATGGAGTAATTGTAGAGCTACAAAACAGAATATGAAGAGACTAACTCCAATCTTTATATGTTTTTGTTGTTGTTTAGATTTTTTAACACACTTATATAGTCGTTATTAATAAACATCCAACGCGTCAAAATGGTTAGACTTTTGGAATGTGAATGCAATATATCTATATAATTATTATTAATACTCATCCAATGTGTGAAGATGGAGCAATTAATTCAAAACCAACATGTCAAGATGGCGAAATTTTAGTAGATTCATTAAACCGTAAATCCAATGTGTCAATTCAAGAAACAATTGTACATCCACAAAATGAGTATTAAATTTCAATCAACTAATGAGTAACATTGAGATCAAGATAGAGCTGAACATAGAGAACAATACTTTTATTATAAAAGAAATAAGTACATCGTTCTTTCACATTGTGAAGTAGGTTTAGATGATAGAGGTGGTGTTTATTTTCTATTTCTCTTATAGTTGTTCAATTCCTCTACTGCAAATGCATACTCCCTTTTGTTTATGTTATAGATAATATCCATGGCAGATTGCATGATTTCTAACATTTGGTCAATTACTTCTTTGAATTTCTCTCTAGCAGCATATAGATCATCTAAATTGGTGTCAACTTTTTTGAGAATTTTCGTCGATTTCGGCATTCCTTGAACAATATCTAAATCAATTCGGGAAAAAAAATACAATCAAATTTTATAAATATATGAAAACAGTAACATGAATTTGTAAATATAATTATGAAATGAACTTTTGACATACCAAAACAAGGTTTTTTTTTATGGTTTTTATATTCCCACAAATATGTATTACCGTTTCGTTTAACATTTTGTAATTTAGGATACAAAAGAGGTGGGAAATTCATACCTTCTAGTTGCTTTGGTGGAGAATTATCGTTGTTGAGGTTGCTGTTGATATTCATTACAGATTCTTTTGGTTGTGATGTTTTGTTAGCCATTGTCAAATTAACTTGGGGAGAAGAAATGAACAATGAAGGTGTATAGTATTTGAAGAAACTTAAATGAGTGATTGATGTCAGAGTTATATTTATAGGAGAATAGGATACAAAGATGTGGAATCTAAATAGACAACTGGTGATAAATAAACATGTTGATTGAAAAAGTGTTAACAATTGTTTCAATAAGGGAACACGAAATGTTAATAGACTATTCATACAATATTAAAAAAAACCGTAATAAATATTTTGTTAAGTATGCAAGTCAGAAATGTCATGATAATATTATAATATATTAGTTAGGTAGTTAATATGGTTCGACAAGATGGTTTTTAAAAAATTTATATTATTCGGCATCTGATTTTATTTAATTAATGACTGAATGGAAGTTTTTTTAAATATGTCATAGGAATGAATCTAGGTTATGCTATATTTAGACTGATGTTTATTGAACGTGTTTAATTTTCTGACATTCTCATAATATATATTCTTTTGTGAATAGGAAATAAACAGTTGGAATATGAATTGAGATATTATAATAAATAAACACGGTGATTTAATAATAATTAAATCTTATCGATATAGTTCTAAAGGAAGGGCAATAAATATTTTGTTAAATATCTAAGTTAGAGATGTCATGATAATGTCATAATATATTAGTTAATCTTTTAATTGTGGTTCGGCAACATGGTTATAAAACATTTATATAATTCGGCTTGGGTCTTGTTTAATCAATAATGCTATGGAAGTTTTTTTAAATTTGTAACAGAAATCGTTAATTATAGTTTTGGTTAATTAAGATTATAATATATTTAGATTGATGTTTGTTGAATATTTTTAATTCTTTAACATTTTCATAAACACTTTTGTCTAACATTCTTATTAAATATCTATTAAAATATTAAATATTGTTTATGTTTTATTGAGCATTTTAGTCTTGTAATTAAAATTTTGTTAATTCACATTCAAATATATCTTGATTTGTTTTATCTAAGTAGGAATAGGAAACAAACAAACAGAATATGAATAGAGATATTATAATAAATAAACACGGCAATTTAAGAAGAATAAAATCTTTTTCGCACAAGTTTAATTGAAAGGATAATAAGAATAAATTGGAACTAATCTTTTATGCGAAAATTTTGTCACAGTATAAGATTCAAATGCTTCCTTTATATCCATAATCCTCATATTGATTTTGAAAATGAACGTCTATCCATATAGTTCATTCAAAGGTTTTGGGATTATTTTCTGTTGTTGTCTTATTTGTTCAATAGTTGAGAACATGATAACCCAACCAATTTCTGGAGTACTGTATCAAACAATATAAAAGTTGCTCCGGGAAAATGAATAGACATGTAGCAACAAATAAAAACGTTGATTGAAAAAGTGTTAACAACTTTTTGGATAAGGGGATACAAAACGGTAGCAAATTGTTTGCACCACATTAAAGAAAAGCGTAATAAATATTTAACAATGGTTCGGCGAGGGGGTTTCCAAAACATGTTATGGTTCGGCGTGGTATTTAATTTAATTAATAATTGAATGGAAGTTTTTTCAGATATGTCATTGGAACGGTTATTTATAGATTTTGTTAACTTAGATTATAATATATTTAGACTGATGGTTGTTGAATGTGTTTAATTCCTAGACATTCTCATAATTACTGTTGTCTAACATCCTTATTAAATATTGTTTATGTTTTATTGATCATTGTAATTTTGTGATTAATTTTTCTTTATAAGTTATTAAATATTTGGATCAATTGTAGACAATCCAATGAGTTTTACTTCTATTTTTGGATTAAATTAAAAAGCATTTAAATTTTAAATATGTATGAAATTACATAAGAAACTTACCAAAAATTAAATTTCATACATACCATTTGGTAATCCACATTACATCTATGACATGTGATATTTTCTGGTGACATCAATTTGTCCCAGTGTATACGATTTTGATTTTCCTTGTTGCAAGTCCCAAATATTCGTCTTTTAATGAGAATTGTGGCAGTTGGAGTCACTGACTTGAATACTTCCCTGCTATATTTCAGTTTATAGAAATGATTGGGTAGTTTTACTAATTTCATTAGAATTTGTATACCTCTGTTGTCATGTGTAGTGAGCAACGACAGTCTCATATATGGCTTGCATGTTATATTTTTGCAAACTGCAATCAATAGTCGTAATCTTGTATTTGTATTATGTTTCACAACGAACAAATGTGTTTCGAGGAGTAGCACAGCATGTTTATTTTTGCTTGTGCAAGGGTCTTCAGAATTGAAAGTCCCGTTGTTGTTATTGTTGGCAGTTTGTGCTGTTGTTTCGAGATGTTTCTTCTTTGTAAGACTTGCTTTATGTTTGCTTGTTTGTTTAGAAATTTGCACCTGTAAATTGTAAGGTAAATAATGGTTTCAAAGCACAAGATTTGCAATAATTAAAAAAAAAAAAAAAAAAAAAATCAACAGTTGGGAATCACAATACCAATGCCTGATGATTAAGGAATTAACAATAAAAAAGTGTGCAAAATACGACTTAGTTAAATATCAATTCTAACACACATTTTGATTTTTATGTATTAGAAAACCATTAACAACTAAAGATAAAAATGGTTTGACATAACCATTTGTATGATTAACCATTATCCTAATAAGACGTCTGCCGAACAAACCTCTATCCTATTATTATTAGTTGTATGATTAACCATTTTGTATAAATATCATTTTTTGTATGACCAACAAAATAATGAAATCAACAGATTAATGAAATATGGTGATTTTAGTAAAACTTACGTTAACTGTATTGCTTGTAGAGCGGTGTCGTTTTTGTCAGTTGCTTTTACAATGATTCATTGTACAATTTCTGATGGTAACTATAACAAATTTGTGGGTTGTTTTTTCGTTCTTTTGTAAGGAATCATGATGTTTTGGTGGTGTTCTTTTTGGTGCAAGTATGTGAAAATTATGTTGTTAGTATGGTCTTTGTGGTTTATATAATTCCTGTGTGGATAGAGAATAGTTTTTTATGTATTTCGACTTCTTAGACAATGTTGTGTTAATTATTAATAAGAGTCAGTGTTGTTATCTAAATCTGGTTTTTAGTATTTTGTAAATTAATGATGGTATTAGTTGATTTTTTTATATCTATGGGATTAATGAATATAAAATATCTTGGTTTTAATCATTCAATGTTAAGTATTAATTTAATTTAAATGTAAACGGTTCACATTCATCTAAATTTCTATATAGGTATGTTAAGCATTTGATACATTTGATTAGTACGAATTTTTTTCAAGGAATACAAAACGAACAGACAAAATATCCAAGCCAGAGGAGTTACAATAAATAAACATGGTGATTTAATAATAATGATATCTTATTGACACGATTTTAAAGGAAACGATAATTAATATCTTGTTAAATATCCAAGACAGAGATGTCATAATGATGTCATAATATATTAGTTAAATAGTGTTAGGGCCAAAAATTGTCCTTGGCCCACATAAAAAAACAGGCCTGACAGTGAAGGAGAAGCCAAGCCCAATCCCGATGCAACCCAATCCAGATTAGGCCCATTTGATACAAGATACAGCTGGCCTAAACCACCTGGGCACGAGCCTCCTAATCCTAGTCCATTCTCTAGGTCCATGGACGAGTCCAGAGCCCACGGCCCCCTCAGAATATTTTCATATTCCTGAACAATCTCCTATTCGAGGTCACCTTCCTGTTCAGAACACTTTTCTACTCAAAGTTACTTTCCTAATCAGGATCACCTTCCTATCCAGACACTAGTAAGACAGCTTACCACGACCCTAATTCTTCTAGGGTTTGCATCAAAGTCACACTAGGACTCCTACTCCCACTCCCACCAGGATTGGGAGACCGGACAATCACTATATAAACAGAGGCCAGCCCTCTCAGAAGGGACACATTACATTACACCTTCACACCCGAAGCTCTAACTTGAGAGCTTCATATCATGTCATAGTCACAGTCCCCGACTAGACTTCCGGTAACCTCTCTACTCCCTAGCCCTCACTATACTAGCCTCTTCAGCCTTGCTGACTAGAGCGTCGGAGTGCCTATGGCAAACACCACCCCGGTGTTTCCTGTACACTTCACGTGTTTGTTTCTCTACGTGTGCAGGTACATCGGATCGCTAGTGGCCTCAACTTCACGGGATCAGACCCCCCTTCCGTACAAGTAGATTTTTACATCTATAGTTTGGCACCCACCGTGGGGCCTCTAGCAATCATTCGGCTCAATGAACCTTGCTACGTAGAGGAACTTTCCATGGCTGACAACTCCGACAATGCTAATCCCGGCCTCGAGGCCAAACTGGAGGCTCTGATCGCTCTCATGCATTAGAACTCAAACAAGGTAGCCACACTGGAAGCCTAGAACAATGCAATCCAGACTGAAAACGCATCCATCAGGGCAGAAAACCAATTTCTTAAGGAGAAGTTGAGTCAATTCTATGATCTAGAGTTCTTGCCTGGCCAGGCACCCCCCAATCGGTTCGGCGCCCGTGTTCCATCCATGCAACCTCTCCATACGCCAGAGCACCGACCCTCGATCTCTAACAAAAGGCCACGTCCGTTAAACTCATCGGTGGTCGATGATTTTGTCCTGACACATAGAGGTAAAGATACGCCAACAGAACACCATTCAGCCGACCCATCCCAGCCTCAAGATCAAGACAGTCCAATGATAGAAAGCCCGAACCCACAAGGCCAACCCATTCTTACTATCCCACCTTACGTCCAGTCAACCTTCCCAACACAAACCCTATTCGACTCGGCTCACCTCACAGGTTGAACGGCCAAACCCAACAAACCACAACACTCGAGCCCATCCATCCTGACGGACCGAGTGACTACCAGATGACTCCACTGACCATTCATGTAGGGCGAAACACCAGAACTATTACCATGGGAGTCATCCAACCAGAAGGAATGAATGAAGATCCAGGCTACCAAGGTGTGCACAAAGCAATGAATCACCAAATCACACCGCGCGGGATGGTCCAACAGAATGTGCCGAAGACAATTGCAAAGGCCGATCCGGTCAAGCGGGATGACCTAGTGGCGTCCCCTTCTCCTATAGAATAGGTACTAGCTAAGAGATTGGCTGATGTGGAAGCAGTGATGAGACGCATCCCAAGAATGTCGGTCCCAACCAAGAAGAGCAGGCCTCACTGTTACATGGATTCACCCTTTGTGGATGAGATCGCCCTAGTCGACATGCCTTAGAAGTTTACCATCCCCAACATAAAACTGTATGACAGCACAACCGACCTGGACGATCACATAGTCCCTTACAAGCAGCAGATGTTCACCGTCTCGATACCCCGACCACTGAGGGACGCCTGCATGTGCAAAAGTTTTGGTTCGAGCTTATTCGGCCTGGCACTCCAATGGTACACAAATCTCCCGAATGGATCCATCGACTCATTCGCCTAACTCACAGACACCTTTGTGGAACAGTTCGCCAGCACCAAGAAACTCAAGAAGCTGTCGGCCAACCTATACAGAGTATACTAGAGAAGGGGCGAGCCACTGAGAGAGTATGTCAGCAGGTTCAACAAAGAGAAGATCTCCATCCCTGCATGTAACCCTGAGACAATTGTGGATGCCTTTAAGAAGGGTCTCCTCCTGGACGGAGACCTATACAAAGAGCTTACAAAGCTGGGTTGCACCACAATAGAAGACGCCCTAGCCCGGGCAGTGATCCAGATAAGATGGGAGGAGGATAAGATAAACCGTACGATTCACTCCAGATACGATTCAAGGCAGAATGATAGGAAGCAGAGCACAGGCTAGCAGAGCACAGGCTAGCGGAGCACCGCTACCAACCCCCAGCATGTAATTTGAGTAGAGTCAGGAAACCGTATGATCGCCAGTCAACGAGAACCGAGAGCAGACAGTTCAGATCGAACCGGTATAAAATATCAGAATACAGCCTCAATGTCGAACCAACCCAGGTCGTCGTGATTATGAAGGGAATGGGATCCACTGTTAAGTGGCCAGGCAAGCTTAATCTCGAGGCAAGGAGAGACAAGACCAAATGGTGCGAGTTCCACGACGATCATGGGCACAACACCGCAGACTGCATCGCCTTGCGGCTAGAGGTCCCTGCACTTCTAAAGAGGGGACATCTCCGGGATTTGCTGTAACGCCCCACTTGAGGTATGTAGTTGTTGTTTCTTCTTTCACTCTTATTTGAGTTGGTTTTTGGCAATATTTTTTGTTTGAGTGCTTGCCCTGAAATTGGTGGAAAATAGAAGAAGTTTAGTGTTTCAGTCTTCGCCGGGGCGAAGAAGAATCTTCGCCGCGGCGAAGAGGTTTTGAAGCCACGTGGAAGCTGCTGACAGTTTAGCCGCGGCGACAGAAGTTTCCTCGCCGCGGCGACAGCGCCGATTAAAATGTTTGTTAAGTTTAGATATTTTCTTCCCTAAGGGCTATTTGACCATTCACCCTAATTAGCAGGAAAAGTGGAGAGTTAATGTAAGGATTTTTCATGGAGAATATGTTGATATGGGGGTGAGTTTGTAATGAACCAAAGGATATAGATGGAATCCCAAAGAAGAGTAAGGGCAAAATGGGAATGCTTTGGTTAATTAAAAAGGAATTAAGAGTTAGCAAACCCCTCATCTTCTTCTCCAAAAACGCAACTCTCCATCTTGTCTCAATTTCTCTTTCTTTTGATCAAGGAGTTCCAAGGTTTTTGAAGTGATTTGGGGTAGAAAATCAACCTAAGGCTTCCGGTATGGATTTTACTTTAGTTGTGAAACTTGTGAGTTTTAGTTTATATTGAAGTTTGAGGGTTTGTTTGGTTAAGAGTAGAGAAAAAGTCAAGCAACCAAGTGAAAGGAAGAGTTGGTGAAGTCTCTCTATAACAAGGTAAGTAAATCCCAACCCAAGTTGAGATTTAAGAATTTTCTTGATTAGGTTTTGATAGGAATGATGTATGTATGTGATATACTGTGATATGCCATGTATGGAGGCTTAAATAGAGATTTCTATGCCTTGTGGATGTATACCTTGCAAATATGAGAAATGAGTTGTTGGGTTGAAAAGGTAGTTTGAGATGGAATTGAAGGGTGTTATGGATCTCCTTTTTGGAAGTGCTTTCTTGACAGGTTTTTGGTTATGTGAAGGGGTTTTCCCCATTTTGGATAGTTAGAGAAAGATTTAGAATCATTGCTATAGTAGAGTTTTATGAGCACTTGAGTTGTTTGATGAAATGCCTAGTAGAGGTTTGAGTATGAGTAGTGAACCTTAATTCTGCAACATTGCATGTTGGCATTTCATAAGGTCATTAGTGGAGATGAACCATCATATGCATTATTTAGCATTGAAAGTGGTAAGAAAGAGTAGGAAACTTGTGGTATGCAATACCTAGAGTGAGAGCTTGGTGAATACAACTACTCTAAGGTAGAGAGAATGAAAATGCTAGAATAGAGTGGATTAGAAGAGTAAAGTGATGGGTTGATGCTTTGTGATCATCACCCGACAGTTATGGGAATCGGGTTGATGCTTTGTGATCACCACCCGAATAGCCTTAGAGATGGGTCGATGCTTTGTGTCGTCACCGATAAGTAGTAGAAACGGGTGGATGCTTTGTGATCCCCACCCAGTTAGTTATTAGATGAGTGGGCTGATGCTTTGTGATCATCGTCCGTCCTTTAGTGAAGTGGGTGATGCTTTGTGACCATCACGACAGTGACTCGAGACGGGTTAATGCTTGGTGATCGTTACCAAAAGTCGTGAGAAACGGGTAGGTGCTAGGTGGTCTCCACCGATAGTTAGGAAAACCGAGTGGTACTTTGTGATCCCCACTCGGTGTCACTAAGAACGGGTTGGTATTGTGTGAATTCCACCCGATAGTCATGAAGAGTGAGATGGTGCTGTGTGAACGCCATCCGGCCATACCTCCGGTAAGATGAGGCCATGATGTTTAGTAGGAACAGAAATAGTAAGGAAAGAATTAGAGTTACATACGAGGAAAGACAGATAGAGGGTTTTACTGACTGAGCTATTTTGTGCTCACCCCGTTATTTTCCTTGTGGATGCAGGATCTAGGTGTTGATGCAGTCGGAGGGGCGTCGACAAGCGAGGAGCAATAGCTACACTGTTCTGTTTTGTCTTTTAAAATGAATTTTTGTAAACAGTACTCTTTGTGTATAAAAGACATATGACTTATAATGAAAAAATCTTGGGCCCAATTTTCTATGGTTATTATGCATGCATTGTACTAGGTTTCAGCAGTTGTTACATTTTGGTATCAGAGCAAGATTGGGATTGAACAGTGTTATATCTCATCGCCACGACGTCCTATAACCGACTGTGTGGTAATTCTTTCCTTACAGTAATTGTTTCTTGAGTTCATTAGTGTGATTATTTTGTAGATGAGGCGTAGTTATCGAAATCGCGGTAAGGGTGTGGTGAATGAAGGAGAACCTTCTAACCCACGGAGTCTGCGCCCCCTCCTTGGAGAAGCTAGAACCGGGGAATTATACAGCAAGTTATGGCAGAACTCAGGGGAGAGTTGAAACCCCCGTTCAGGTACCGCCAGTACACATGTCGAAAGAGGACAACCGGTACACTCCCTCAGTACAGAGCAGGTTGAACCGATTTATGGTCTTTCCAGTCAACATCAACCCTCAGAGTTTAAGGGGATACAGATCCAGTAATAGTAGAAGAGTGGCTTGGGTCAGCAGAACGAGGGGGTTTATTTCCATGTCAGACCGGGAGAAGATCCGGTAGCGAGTTTCTTGTTTGGGGTGATGCCCGAATTTGGTGGGAATTAATGAAAGAAACTCAGATGGACAGTAATGACCTGGAAGAGTTCAGGCAAGAGTTTGAGGCCGAGTATAGAACAAAGGACCAAGTTCATGAGAAGGTCCAAGAATTATCAGTTTCAGCAAGGGACGAGCTGTGAAAGAGTACTCGGTGAAATTCAACTCTTGCAAGGTTTGCACTGGAATAGTTAGCACTCCGGCCTTGAGAGGGATAAGTTTGTGCATGGATAAAGCCAGAGATAGCCGAGATATAAGACAAGCCTCACCCTCCTCGAAATTATAGTGAGGCTTTGAGGCGGGCAATGAAGGCGGAGATTTTTGAGAATAAAATCTTCCCGTAAGATCCTGACGGAGGACCAAAGGAGTAACTCGCTCCCTAGAGAGAGAAGCATGAGGGTTGAAAAGGTAAAGACATGAAGAATCAGAAAAGAAGTTCCAGTATAGACAGAATAGAAAAGAGTGGAAGAATAAGCGACCCGGACGGTGGTTTCCTCCTTGCCTAAATGCGGGAAGAACACCCGGAGAATGTCTGAGGGATCAGAGAGTGTGTTATAGGTGCCGACAGCCAGGGCACATGATGAGAGATTGTAAAGCTCCTCTTCCACCAACCACTCAGGGTTCAGGAGGTACGGCGAATGCCAGAGTTTTTACTGTGGCACAGGGTGAAGCAGAGGCCAGTCCATCAGCCGTTACTGGTCAGTTATTATTCATTCAGTTCCTCTATGCTTTAATTGATTCAGGCGCTACTCATTGTTCATATCTTATGGGATGCTTGAGAGATTAGGTTTGAAACCTACTGAGCGACAACCCATTAAGATAGAGCTACCCGATGGGGTTAGTGTTTTGAATCAAGAGATTTTGTTAAAAGAGTCCTTAGCGATCCAGGGTAGAGAATAACAGTTGACTTAATAGTTTTTGAATGCCCGACTTTGATGTGTTTTGGGCATGGATTCCTAAGAAGATATGGAGTAGAGATTGACTGTCGGAAAAAGAAGGCGAGATTTAATCTCGATAGTGGAGATAAGTTTAGTTTTGGAGAAGGCCATCAGTTGAGCATGTGATTAGTAATGTGAAAGCCAGGAAGATGTTGAGAAAGGGGTGTTGGGATATATTGCCCATGTAGTGCAGAGTGGTGATGTTCCACAGTGTTGAGATTTAGAGGGTGCCAGTGTTCGAGACTTCTAGATGTGTTTCCGGAAGAGTTACGGGTTTGCCTTAAGAGAGGGAGGGAGAATTTAGTATCGAACTAGCACCAGGGACAGCACCAATATCTAAGCCCCTATCGAATGGCCCCAGCTGAGCTCCAAGAATTAAGAAGCAACTCCAAGAGCTTTTAGATAAAGGCTTTATCCGACCGAGTCATTCTCCTTGGGAGCTCCAATCCTGTTTGTGAAAAAGAAGGATGGATCACTAAGGATGTGCATGATTATAGGGAGTTGAATAAAGTTACAGTGAAGAATAAGTACCCGCTACCCCGGATAGATGACCTTTTTGATCAATTGAAAGGAGCGACAGTGTTCTCCAAAATTGATTTGAGGTCCGGGTATCATCAGGTAAGAGTGGTTGAGCAAGATGTGGCTAAGACTGCCTTTGTACAAGATATGGCATTATGAATTTGTTGTGATGCCTTTTGGCTTGACTAATGCCCAGCAGTTTTTATGGACTTGATGAACGGGTATTCCGTGAGTATTTGGATCAGTTCATTGTTGTCTTCACGACGACATTTGATTTACTAAAATCAAGAGAAGAACATGAGAAGCACTTGAGATTAGTATTGCAACGGCTGAGAGAAAAGAAGTGTGTGCTAAATTTTCTAAGTGTGAGTTTTGGCTTAACCAGTGATATTCCTGGGTCTACCGTGTCGAAGGAAGGGATTTCGGTAGATCCGAGTAAAGTGCAGGCAATCCTGGAATGGCAGAGAACCGAGAAACAGTGAAAGAAATCAGGTTTCTTAGGCTTAGCAGGTACTACAGGCGATTTGTGCGGGATTGCCCAGTTGGTAAACCGTTGACAGCCTTACAAACAGAAAACTCCTTTTGTCTGGTCAGCAGCATGTGAAGAAAGCTTTCAAGAGTTGAAGAAGAGGTAAATCAGCTCCTGTACTAGTGGTTACCGCAGGAGGGTGTAGATTATGATATTATACAGATGCCTCTTTGCGGGACTTGGCGCTGTGTTGATGCAGTTAGGTAGGGTTATAGCTTATGCTTCTGTCAATTGAAAAGGTACGAGACAGATACCTACGCATGACTTAGAATTAGCAGCCGTGGTCTTTGCCTTAAAGATATGGAGGCACTACCTATGGTGGTGAGAGTAATATCTACACCGATCATAAGAGTTTAAAGTATTCTTCACTCAAAAGGAGTTGAATATGAGGCAGAGGAGGTGGTTAGAACTGGTTAAGGATTATGATTGTGAGATCAAGTACAACCAGGGAAAGCCAATGTAGTAGCCGATGCCTTGGTAGAAAGGCCCATGTTTTTGCTTACCAGGCAGAAATAGTTAATAAAAGAATGTTTAAGGAGCAGATTGAAGTGGTTCCGGGAAGAATTGCCAGTCTATAGGGTACAGTCTTCTTATAGAGGAAATTAGAGAAAAGCAAATGGCTAATGAGTGGTGTCAGAAAACAGTTCAGCAAGTGCTTGAGGGCAAGACAACAGAGTTCTTGTGAGAGATGGTGTCCTCTATTTCAGAAATCGGTTATGCATTCTCCAAATGAGGAGTTGAAACAGAAAATTCTTATGGAGGCTCATGACACAACGTACACCACTCATCCGGGAGCAACCAAGATGTATCAAGATGTAAAGAAAGGCTATTGGTGGTCAGGTATGAAGAAAAGTCATCGCAGAGTTTGTGGCTAATGTCAACTTGTCAGCAGGTGAAAGTGGAACATCACGGCCGTCAGGGTTGCTTCAACCATTGAGTATTCCGGAAGGGAAATGGGAGAGCATTTCGATGGATTTTATCACGGGTCTCCCTAGGGTACAAAAAGGGTGTAATGCTATATGGGTGATTGTGGATAGGTTAACCAAGTCAGCCCATTTTCTCCCCGTAAAGAAAGTACCACTACAGATCAGTTGGCTCGATTTACCTCAAGGAGATAGTCAGATTGCATGGTGTGCCCAAGACTATGTGTCCGATAGAGATTCCAGATTTGTTTCAGCCTTCTGGACAAGTTTACAGAGGAGTTTGGGTACCCATTTAGCATTCAGTATTGCCTATCATCCGCAGACAGATGGCCAAACCGAGAGAACGAATCAGGTACTCGAGGATATGTGAGAGCTTGTTGCATGGATTATAGAGTATCCTGGCATGAGATGTTACCTTGGTGGAATTTGCCAACAACATATCAGTCTACAATGAATGGCACCTTACGAGGCTTTGTATGGTAGACGGTGTAGGTCTCCGCTACCTGGGATGAATAGGCGAAAAAGATGAGTTGAGTACCGTTCTTGGGCCGAGATGAACAGAAACTAGTAGAAGATGTGAAGTTGATCAAAATAGAATGAAACAAGCCCAAGATAGACAGAGAGTTATGCCGACTTGAAAAGGAAAGAGGTAGAATTCCAAGTGGGCGACAAAGTGTTTCTGAAAGTTTCCCCTACAAGCGAGTAATGCGTCTCAGAAGCAAAAGGAAGTTAGCACCGAGATATATAGGTCCATTTGAGATCTTGCAACGAGTAGGAAAGGGTGCCTACAGATTTGCACTACACCAGCCTGGACAGGGTGCATGATGTCTTCCATGTCTCGATGCTAGGGAAATATGTAAGTGATCCCTCCCACACTAAGTGTAGAGAACGTTGAAGTAATAGAGAATCTAGTATATGAAGAACGTCCAGTCAGATTTTAGATCGAAGGGTGTTAAAGAACTTCGGAACAGAGTGTTCCACTAGTGAAGATCCTTTGGAGGAACACAAAGTGGAAGAGGCCACTTGGGAGGTAGAACGGAATGTAGAATCGCTTCCCAGAGTTATTTGTATGAATTTCGGGGACGAAATTCTTTTTTAGGGGGGAAGAATTGTAACGCCCCACTGAGGGATAGTTGTTGTTCTTCTTTCACTTTATTTGATGGTTTTTGGCAATATTGTTTGTTTGAGTGCTTGCCTGAAATTGGTGGAAATAGAAGAAGTAGTGTTTCAGTCTTCGCCGGGGCGAAGAAGAATCTTCGCCGCGGCGAAGAGGTGTTGAGCCACAGGGAAGCTGCTGGACAGTTTTCCGCGGCGACAGAAGTTTCCTCGCCGCGGCGACAGGCGATTAAAATGTTTGTTAAGTTTTAGATATTTTCTTCCTAAGGGCTATTTGACATTCTACCCCTAATTAGCAGGAAAAGTGGAGAGAATTGTAAGGTTTTTCATGGAGAAATGTTGATATGGGGGTGAGTTTGTAATGAACCAAAGGATATAGATGGAATTCCAAAGAAGAGTAAGGGCAAAATGGGAAGCTTTGGTATAAATTTATTAAAAGGAATAAGAGTTAGCAAAACCCTCATTCTTCTTCTCCAAAAACGCAACTCTCCATTCTTGTTCCTCTCAATTTCTCTTTCTTTGATCAAGGAGTTCCAAGGGGTTTTTGAAGTGATTTGGGGTAGAAAATCAACCTAAGGCTTCCTAAGGTATGGATTTCTACTTTAGTTGTGAAACTTGTGAGTTTTAGTTTATATTGAAGTTGAGGGTTTTTGTTCTTTGGTTAAGAGTAGAGAAAAAGTCAAGCAAACCAAGTGAAAGGAAGAGTTGGTGAAGTCTCTCTATAACAAGGTAAGTAAATCCCACCCAAGTTGAGATTTAAGAATTTTCTTGATTAGGGTTTGATAGAAATGATGTATGTATGTGATATACATGTGATATGCCATGTATGGAGGCTTAAATAGAGATTTCTATGCCTTGTGAATGTATCACTTGCAATATGAGAAATGAGTGTTGGGTTGAAAAGGTAGTTTGAGTGGAATTGAAGGGGTGTTATGGATCTCCTTTTTGGAAGTGCTTTCTTTGACAGGTTTTATGGTTATGTGAAGGGTTTCTCCCCATTTGGTAGTTAGAGAAAGATTTAGAATCATTGCTATAGTAGAGTTTATGATGCACTTGAGTTGTTTGATGAAATGCTAGTAGAGGTTGAGTTGAGTAGTGAACCTTAATTCTTGCAACAATTGCATGTTGGCATTTCATAAGTGCATTAGTGGAGATGAACATCCATATGCATTATTATATGCATTGAAAAGTGGCCTAAGAAAGAGTAGGAAACTTTGTGTATGCAATTACTCTATGAGTAGAGAGCTTGGTGAATACAACTACTCTAAGGGTAGAGAGAATGAAAATGCTAGAATAGAGTGGATTAGAAGAGTAAAGTGATGGGTTGATGCTTTGTGATCATCACCCGACAGTTATGGGAATCGGGTTGATGCTTTGTGATCACCACCCGAATAGCC
The DNA here is from genome assembly GCF_008641045.1 of Pistacia vera. Classification (NCBI taxonomy): domain Eukaryota; kingdom Viridiplantae; phylum Streptophyta; class Magnoliopsida; order Sapindales; family Anacardiaceae; genus Pistacia; species Pistacia vera. Next base: position 1,083,131 of record NW_022196087.1, read on the forward strand.
CTTAGAGATGGGTCGATGCTTTGTGATCGTCACCCGATAAGTAGTAGAAACGGGTGGATGCTTTGTGATCCCCACCCAGTTAGTTATTAGATGAGTGGGCTGATGCTTTGTGATCATCGTCCGTCCTTTAGTAGAAGTGGGTTGATGCTTTGTGACCATCACCCGACAGTGACTCGAGACGGGTTAATGCTTGGTGATCGTTACCCAAAAGTCGTGAGAAACGGGTAGGTGCTAGGTGGTCTCCACCCGATAGTTAGGAAAACCGAGTTGGTACTTTGTGATCCCCACTCGGTAGTCACTAAGAACGGGTTGGTATTGTGTGAATTCCACCCGATAGTCATGAAGAGTGAGATGGTGCTGTGTGAACGCCATCCGGCCATACCTCCGGTAAGATGAGGCCATGATGTTTAGTAGGAACAGAAATAGTATAAGGAAAGAATTAAGAGTTACATACGAGGACAGACAGATAGAGGGTTTTACTGACTGAGCATTATTTTGTGCTCACCCCGTTATTTTCCTTTGTGGATGCAGGATCTAGGTGTTGATGCAGTCGGAGGGGCGTCGGCAAGCGAGGAGCAATAGCTACACTGTTTCCCCTGTTTTGTCTTTTAAAATGAATCTTTTGTAAACAATACTATTTGTGTATAAAAAGACATATGACTTATAATGAAAAGAAAACTTTGGGCCCAATTTTCTATTGTTATTATGCATGCATTGTACTAGTTTTCAACAGTTGTTACATTTGCTAACCGATAAGGGGAAGAACACCATTAGCCATAAAAGTTCAAAAGAACCATCACCACCTCCGCGAGAACCTACACCAAAAGGATTTTTTTCGCTCATCTCCGGAGGATCAGAGATTAGTGGGGTAAGTTACTCATCAGCCAAGCGATATGCCCGAGCCAACCACAACCATGAAGTATAGTCCATCCATCCGGTCTCACGGTCACATACCTATCAGGTAATTCAATTTGAAGATGACGAGCCAGTCACCTTGGCCATTCCTCATCACGATGCTCTAGTCGTCTGCCTGCAGATCGCCAACATCCTAGTGAAAAGAGTATTCGTAGATAGAGGCTCTTCAGCAAACATCCTATTCCTCGAAGCAGTGAAGGCTATGGGACTGGAAGAGGCAAATATCAACAGGTGGCCGACGCTGCTAGTTGGATTCAGCTCTAAGCAGAAGTATACTATCGAGGAGATCATCCTCCCTATCTACGCTGGTGGAGTGAACAAATAAACCGTTTTTCTAGTAATCGACTGCCCCTCACCATACAACGTCATCTTGGGCCGACCTTGGATCCACGACATATGGGCAGTCCCATCTACCTTCCACCAGACGATCAGGTTTCCAGCCAAGTAGGGGGTACGAGGGATCAAGGGCGACCTCAAAACTTCCAGAGATTGCTACAAGAATTCCTTCAAAGGCAAGGGTAATGTAACACCCCACTTGAAATACGTAGCCATTGTTTATGGTATGGCCTAAAGGATTACTGAATTGCCCCTAAATGAGTTTGTATATTGCTCATGTTGTTTGGTTGGCTTTTGGTTAAGTTGATGTTTTGGGTTTGATTGAGTGTGTATCATGGAATTGATCAAGACTTGGCGGATTTTGGAGTTACAGCCTTCGCCGGGGCGAGGAAGACGCTTCGCCGCGGCGACGTTGGTTCTGTGTTGGCGGTGTCGGTTCTGGAATGTTTCGTCGGGGCGACAGGAAGTTCTTCGCCGCGGCGACAGGACGGCAGAAAAGTTCCTTGAGTTTTCTAGAGAATTCTTCATAGGGGTAAAATGATCATTCTACCCCTAATTAGCAGGAAAAGTGGGGAGTAAAATGTAAGGAAATTTCATGGAGAATAGTGTTAAATGGGGGTGAGTTTGATAAAGGTGGAATTTTCAAGAAAGAGTAAGGGCAAAATGGGAAAGAGTGTNTTTTGGTATCAGAGCAAAGATTTTGGGATTGAACAGTGTACTATTCTCATCGCCACGACGTCCTATAACCGACTGTGTGAGTAATTCTTTCCTTACAGTAATTGTTTCTTGAGTTCATTAGTGTGATTATTTTGTAGATGAGGCGTAGTTATCGAAATCGCGGTAAGGGTGTGGTGAATGAAGGAGAACCTTCTAACCCACCTGAGTCTGCGCCCCCTCCCTTGGATGAAGCTAGAATCCGGGGAATTATTCAGCAAGTTATGGTAGAAACTCAGGGGAGAGTTGTATCCCCTGTTCAGGTACCGCCAGTTACACATGTCGAAAGAGGACAACCGGTACCTCCCTCAGTACAGAGCAGAGTTGAACCGATTTATGGTCTTTCCAGTCAACATCAACCCTCAGAGTTTAAGGGGACTACAGATCCAGTAATAGTAGAAGAGTGGCTTGGGTCAGCAGAACGAGCCGCGGGTTTATTTCCCATGTCAGACCGGGAGAAGATCCGGTATGCGAGTTTCTTGTTTTGGGGTGATGCCCGAATTTGGTGGGAATTAATGAAAGAAACTCATGATGTGACAGTAATGACCTGGGAAGAGTTCAGGCAAGAGTTTGAGGCCGAGTATAGAACAAAGGACCAAGTTCATGAGAAGGTCCAAGAATTTATCAGTTTACAGCAAGGGACTAGCGCTGTGAAAGAGTACTCGGTGAAATTCAACTCTCTTGCAAGGTTTGCACCTGGAATAGTTAGCACTCCGGCCTTGAGAAGGGATAAGTTTGTGCATGGATTAAAGCCAGAGATAGCCCGAGATATAATGACAAGCTCCAACCCTCCTCGAAATTATAGTGAGGCTTTGAGGCGGGCAATGAAGGCGGAGATTTTTGAGAATAAAATCTTCCCCGTATGATCCTCGACAGGAGGACCAAAGGAGCTACCCTCCGCTCCCTAGAGAGAGAAGCATGAGGGTGTAAAAGGTAAAGACATGAAGAATCAGAAAAAGAAGTTCCAGTATAGACAGAATAGAAAAGAGTGGAAGAATAAGCGACCCCGGACGGTAGGGTTTCCTCCTTGCCCTAAATGCGGGAAGAATCACCCCGGAGAATGTCTGAGGGATCAGAGAGTGTGTTATAGGTGCTGACAGCCAGGGCACATGATGAGAGATTGTAAAGCTCCTCTTCCACCAACCACTCAGGGTTCAGGAGGTACGGCGAATGCCAGAGTTTTTACTGTGGCACAGGGGGAAGCAGAGGCCAGTCCATCAGCCGTTACTGGTCAGTTATTATTTCATGCAGTCCCTTTATATGCTTTAATTGATTCAGGTGCTACTCATTCGTTCATATCTTATGGGATGCTTGAGAGATTAGGTTTGAAACCTACTAGAGCGACTCAACCCATTAAGATAGAACTACCCGATGGGGTTAGTGTTGTGACTCAAGAGATTTTGTTAAGAGAGTCCTTAGTGATCCAGGGTAGAGAGTTAACCGTTGACTTAATAGTTTTTGATATGCCCGATTTTGATGTGATTCTGGGCATGGACTTCCTAGGGAGATATGGAGTAGAGATTGACTGTCGGAAAAAGAAGGCGAGGTTTAACCTCGATAGTGGAGATAAGTTTAGTTTTGGAGAAGGCCATCAGTTGAGCATGCTGATTAGTAGTGTGAAAGCCAGGAAGATGTTGAGAAAGGGGTGTTCGGGATATATTGCCCATGTAGTGCAGAGTGGTGATGTTCCACAGTTAGAGATTCAGAGGGTGCCAGTAGTTCGAGACTTTCTAGATGTGTTTCCGGAAGAGTTACCGGGTTTGCCTCCAGAGAGGGAGGTAGAATTTAGTATCGAACTAGCACCAGGGACAGCACCAATATCTAAAGCCCCTTATCGAATGGCCCCAGCTGAGCTCCAAGAATTAAAGAAGCAACTCCAAGAGCTTTTAGATAAAGGCTTTATCCGACCAAGTCATTCTCCTTGGGGAGCTCCAATCCTGTTTGTGAAAAAGAAGGATGGATCACTAAGGATGTGTATTGATTATAGGGAGTTGAATAAAGTTACAGTGAAGAATAAGTACCCGCTACCCCGGATAGATGACCTTTTTGATCAGTTGAAAGGAGCGGCAGTGTTCTCCAAAATTGATTTGAGGTCCGGGTATCATCAGGTAAGAGTGGCTGAGCAAGATGTGGCTAAAACTGCCTTTCGTACCAGATATGGGCATTATGAATTTGTAGTGATGCCTTTTGGCTTGACTAATGCCCCAGCAGTTTTTATGGACTTGATGAACAGGGTATTTCATGAGTACTTGGATCAGTTCATTGTTGTCTTCATCGACGACATTCTGATTTACTCAAAGTCAAGAGAAGAACATGAGAAACACTTGGGATTAGTATTGCAACGGCTGAGAGAAAAGAAGTTGTGTGCTAAATTTTCCAAGTGTGAGTTTTGGCTGAATCAAGTGATATTCCTGGGTCATACCGTGTCGAAGGAAGGGATTTCGGTAGATCCGAGTAAAGTGCAGGCAATCCTGGAATGGCAGAAGCCGAGAACAGTGAAAGAAATCAGGAGTTTCTTAGGCTTAGCAGGTTACTACCGGCGATTTGTAGCGGGATTCGCCCAGTTGGCTAAACCGTTGACAGCTCTTACCAAACAGAAAACTCCTTTTGTCTGGTCAGCAGCATGTGAAGAAAGCTTTCAAGAGTTGAAGAAGAGGTTAACATCAGCTCCTGTACTAGTGTTACCGCAGGAGGGTGTAGATTATGACATTTATACAGACGCCTCTCTGCAGGGACTTGGCGCCGTGCTGATGCAGTTAGGTAGGGTTATAGCTTATGCTTCTCGTCAATTGAAAGAGTACGAGACCAGATACCCTACGCATGACTTAGAATTAGCAGCCGTGGTCTTTGCCTTAAAGATTTGGAGGCATTACCTTTATGGTGTGAAGAGTAATATCTACACCGATCATAAGAGTTTAAAGTACTTCTTCACTCAAAAGGAGTTGAATATGAGGCAGAGAAGGTGGTTAGAGCTGGTCAAGGATTATGATTGTGAGATCAAGTACCAACCAGGGAAAGCCAATGTAGTAGCCGATGCCTTGAGTAGAAAAGCCCATGTTTTCCGGCTTACCAGACAGAAAGAGTTAATAGAAGAATTGTCTAAGGAGCAGATTGAAGTGGTTCCGGGAAGAATTGCCAGCCTAGAGGTACAGTCTTCTTTACTAGAGGAAATTAGAGAAAAGCAAGTGGCCGATGAGTGGTGTCAGAAAACAGTTCAGCAAGTGCTTGAGGGCAAGACAGCAGAGTTCTTTGTGAGAGATGGTGTCCTCTATTTCAGAAATCGGTTGTGCATTCCTCCAAATGAGGAGTTGAAACAGAAAATTCTTATGGAGGCTCATGACACACCGTACACCGCTCATCCGGGAGCAACCAAGATGTATCAGGATGTAAAGAAAGGCTATTGGTGGTCAGGTATGAAGAAAGACATCGCAGAGTTTGTGGCTAAATGTCTAACTTGTCAGCAGGTGAAAGCAGAACATCAACGGCCGTCAGGGTTGCTTCAACCATTGAGTATTCCAGAGTGGAAATGGGAGAGCATTTCAATGGATTTTATCACGGGTCTCCCCAGAGTGCAGAAAGGATGTAATGCTATATGGGTGATTGTGGATAGATTAACCAAGTCAGCCCATTTCCTCCCAGTAAAGGAAAGTACCACTACAGATCAGTTGGCTCAGATTTACCTCAAGGAGATAGTCAGATTGCATGGTGTGCCCAAGACTATAGTATCAGATAGAGATTCCAGATTTGTTTCAGCCTTCTGGACAAGTTTACAGAGGAGTTTGGGTACCCGTTTAGCATTCAGTACTGCCTATCATCCTCAGACAGATGGCCAGACCAAGAGAACGAATCAGGTGCTCGAGGATATGTTGAGGGCCTGTTGCATTTTTGTAAACAGTGCTCTTTGTGTATAAAAGACATATGAATTATAATGAAAAGAAAATTTTTGGGCCCAATTTTATATTGTAATTATGCATGCATTGTACTAGTTTTCAGTAGTTGTTACAACATTTTGAGATTCTTCAACTTCACTTGAAGAACTATGATTCCAAGAAAGAAGATTCAAGAGTTGAATAGCGAAGGAGTAGGTAATATTCCATCCTTACCTTGAAGTTTTTTGAGCTTATGTGTTTTGTTTGTGTTCTACCTTGCATCCATCATCTTGTTCATCCATGTTACACCATTTCTATGTCCAAAATGTATGAATCCCAACAGTTTTTGGCACCATTGCCAGGGATTGATTTTTTTTTTTTTAACATTGAAATTTTCTTGAGTTTACTGGATTGGAGTTTTATTTTTGTTTTAATTGTTATCAGTTACTTTTTGTTGTTATTTTCTGTTAGCTAGTGATATCATGTTTTCTCTCGTTCTGTGTAGTTTATACGAAGAGTGAGACGTCAGCCAGTGGTTCCTGTAGATCCAGAGATTGAAAGAACCATAAGAAGACTTAACAGAGAGAGAAGAGAACGAGAGGCCATAGTTGTTGAGATGGCAGAAAATAGAACATTAAGGGAATTCTCAGTTCCCACGGTGGATGGCAGTGGGTCAAGTATTACTAGACCAGCAGTACAAGCCAACACTTTCGAAATAAAGCCGGCAATCATCCAGATGATCCAGTAGTTGGTACAGTTTAAGGGAGATTTGAACGAAGGTCCAAATCTGCACATTACAATTTTTTTACAGATTTGTGATACCTTCAAATCCAACGGAGTGTCAAATGATGCCATTAGATTGAGATTGTTCCCTTTTTCATTGAGGGATAAAGCAAAGGGATGGTTAAAGGCACTACCACCAGGGATAATCACAACTTGGAATGAATTAGCACAGAAGTTTCTGTAACAGCTGCTTTCTACTCATATACTCAGAAAATGCATATAATAAAATACATGTATTATAACATAAATAGAGGGGCCCAAATTTTTCTTTTATTAAATATACATATACTTTACACAAATATAAAGTATTATATATACAAAAGCTCTCAAAAACAGGGTGGACAGTGTAACTATTTCTCTTCACTTGCCGACGCCCATCCAACTGCATCCTTACCTAGAACCTGCAACCATAAAGGAAAATGACGGGGTGAGCACAAAAGGCTTAGTAAGTAAATCCTCTACTAATCTATTCCCGTAACTCTTTCTCTTAATTCTTTTCCTTATAATACTCTCTCGTTATCTCTGTTTCTCTTCCACATAGCTCTTTTTCTATCAACTGTTTCTTAAATGTCACAGCCCCATCTTACCGGAGGCACGGTTGGAACTCGCTCCACTCTTCGTGACTTATACTTTTCTCTCTCTGTTCTTTCTCATTTGAATGTCACGGCCTCATCTCACCGGAGGCACGGCCGGGAACTCAAGCCCGCTCTGCGTGACTTTTACTCACTCATATGTCATGGCCCCATCTTATCGGAGGCACGACCGGAAGATCACAAAGCTCCCACTACTCGTGACCTTTTCTCATTTCAGTTTTCTTTCTGTTTCTGTTTCTCATACTTTTCTCTATAAGTTCTCTGATGTATGTCACTGCCTCTTCTGACCGGAGGCACGGTTGGATGGCGTTCACACAACACCATCTCACTCTTCATGACTATCGGGTGGAGTTCACACAGCACCAACCCGCTCTTAGTGACTACCGAGTGGGGATCACAAAGCATCTACCCGGTTTTCATAACTATCAGGTGGAGACCACAAATCACCTACCCATTTCTCATGACTTTTGGGTGACGATCACAAAGCATCAACCCTTTTCTAATAACTATCGGGTGATGATCACAAAGCATCAACCCGTTTCTAATGACTATCGGGTGACGATCACAAAGCATCAACCCNATGACACAGAAGCAGTTGGACTATCATCTTGAGAATATGGGTATTAGATACCATAGCGATTGGCTCTAGTGCAAGTGGGAGTTTTGTTAGTGTATGCCCTAGGAACCAATAATGTTGTCGGTTTCAGGACATTGTATCTTGTAAATGTATTATGAATAAAAGAAATTGTTCTTATTTCACATGTTGATTTTCTGCTTCATTTATATTATATTATATTTAATATTGCATGTGAAATGTCCGGATGACACGGATCTTTAGAAGATCAAATCATCAAAGAATTCCCTACGCAAGTAATGTTAAGCTGGCAATAACATTGCATAGTAGACATGCTAAATGTCTCCATTGAATATCATGTGATGGTATTAGTGTGGGTGATTATAACAGGTATGTCACTAAGACATTAGCATGGATAAACGGTTAGTGAACTGTTTATCCAATATGACCGATTACGATGAATCACATGGATATGGTCAATGATGCATCGTAGGATCGTGCTAGTGTACCATTGATCCTTAGACCTGAGACATCACGGTTGGATTCAACATAGGATGCATATGGTTCATATGGTGTATAAGCACAAGACTAGTCATGTCTTGTGTAATAAGCTAGTTTGGTCATATGTTATTCATGTGCAAGGACAAGTGATGGTGAAGATGGGATCCGTTAACTCAAAATAGTCCAATCTCGAGTTATAAACATTGGAAAAAAGGAAATCTCTGGCCAGAGTATAATGAATGTTAGATGAAAAGTAGTTTCATATTGATGAGTTCCATTGTATCGATTGACAATTCGATCGAAGATTAAGTTAAAGATTTTGACATACCATGAACCATTCTTAATCGGGATTAGATAACAGAGGGATTTGACTACACGATACATACGATCAGAATAGGTTCATTGGAGTTTACACTTTATTGTGGTTTAGGGGTTACGTAACATTGCTAAACGTCTACCATAATCAGTGGGAGTTTCGATTATAAAGAATCATAACGAAGCATATCAAAATCTGATATTGGGCCCACTGCTAGATTACAGTGAATCAAAATGGTCACACATAAAACCAAGCTCAAGGAGAGAGAGTAATACATATCATTAATCAGATTAATGATTTTCGTACTTAAACAGTTGTATTTGAATTAATGTATTTGTTAGAAATGATTATCCATGGATAGCTAGCACTAACCAAGGGTAATAAGGATTTATTAAATATTATTATTGAATCAGATTCAATAATGGGAGCAAAAGTGCGTTGGTTTTATTCTAAAGGGTTAGAATATTTAATAGAATTAAAATTTGGTCTAATTATGAATTAACCATAAAACCAAGGACTTGACATAAATGTTTATTTTCAAGTTAATTTTAAATTGTTTGAGGCCTTCCCAAAACAATTTAAAATTGCACTTTGTGCCCATGGTATATAAATTAAGTTTTATGCCATTTTTAATTGAATTGAATCAGTTAAAGCAAAATCACTCTCTCATTTTCAATCTCACTCTCACGGCTCTCTCTTCCTTGACTTGTGTGGATCACATTTGTAACGCCCCACATGAGGTACGTTGTTATTGTTTCCTCTTTCGCTCTTATTTGAGTTGGTTTTGGTATTATTGTTTGATTGAGTGTTGTGTTGAATGCTTGCCCTGCAATTGTTTGAAAATAGAAGAAGTTTAGTGTACCAAGTTTCGCCGGGCGAAGAAGTTCTTCGCCGCGGCGAAGATGTGTTGAAACCACGGGAAACTCTCTGGACAGTTTCGCCGCGGTGACAGAAGTTTCTTCGCCGCGCGATAGGCCGAATAAAATGTTAGTTAAGTTTTAGATATTTTCTTCCCTAGGGCATTTGACCATTCTACCCCTAATTAGCAGGAAAGTGGGGATTTAATTGTAAGATTTTTCATGAGAATATGTTGATATGGGGGTGAGTTTGTAATGATCAAAGGATAAGATGGAATTCTCAAAGAAAGTAGCAAAATGGGAATGCTTTGGTATATATTTCATTAAAAGGAATTAAGAGTTAGCAAACCCTCATTCTTCTTCTCCAAAAACGCAACTCTCCATCTTTACTCCTCTCAACTTCGCTTTTCTTTTGACCAAGGAATCCAAGGGTTTTTGAAGTGATTGGGGTAGAAAAGCAACCTAAGGCTTCCTAAGGTAAGGATTCCTACTTAAGTTGTGTGATTTGTGAGTTTTAGATCATTGAGGTTTGAGAGTTTTTGTTCTTTTGGTTAGAGTAGAGAAAAAGGTCAAGCAAACCAAGTGAAAGGAAGAGTTGGTGAAGTCTCTCCATAACAAGGTATAAAACCCAACCCAAGTTGAGATTTATGAATTCTCTTGATTAGAGTTTTGACAGAAATGATGTATGTATGTGATGTACATGTAATATGCCATGTGTGAAGGCTCAAATAGAGATTTCTATTGCTTGTGAATGTTTATACCTTGCAAATATGAGAAATGAATTGTTTGTTGGCAAGGTAGTTGAGATGAATTGAAGGGGTGTTATGGAACCCTTTTTGGAAGTGTTTTGTTTGACAGTTTTTATGGCTTTGTAAGGGGTTTTTCCCCATTTGGATGGTTAGGAAAAGTTTTAGAATCATGGCTAATAGAGTTTTATAGTGCACATGGGTTGTTTGATGAAATGCCTATAGAGGTTTGAGTGTGAGTAGTGAACCTTAATTCTTGCAACATTGCATGTTGGCATTTCATAAGTCATTAGTGGAGATGAACATCCATAGGCACTAATGGTGCATTTAAAGTGCCCTAAGAGGGTAGGACTTGTGTATGCAATTACCCTATGAGTAGAGAGCTTGTGTATGCAATTACTCTAAGGGTAGAGAGCTTGAAAAATGCTACAATAGAATGAATTAGAAGAGTAGTATAGTTGGGATGATGCTTTGTGATCATCACCCCGTATGGGAATCGGATGATGCTTTGTTCATCATCCAATAGCCCCTAGAGATGGGTCGATGCTTTGTGATCGTCACCCAATGAGTAATAGAAATGGGTAGATGCTTTGTGACCACTACCCGGTTAGTTGTTAGATAAGGGGTTGATGCTTTGTGATCATCATCCAACATTTAGTAGAAGCGGGTGATGCTTTGTGACATCACCCGACAGTGACTAGAGATGGGTTAATGCTTGGTGATCGTTACCCAAGAGTCATGAGAAACGTAGGTGCTAGGTGATCTCCACCCGATAGTTAGGAAAACCGAGTAAGTGCTTTGTGATCCCCCTCGGTAGTCACTAAGAACGGTTTGGTACTGTGTAATTCCACCGATAATCATGGAAAGTGAGATGGTGCTGTGTGAACGCCATCCGCCGTACCCTCCGGTAAGATGAGGCCGATTTGTCAGTAGAAACAGAGATAGAATCAGAAATAGTATAAGGAAAGAATTAAGAGTTAACATACGGGACAGACGATAGAGAGTTTTACTTACTGAGCATTATTTTGTGCTCACCCCGTTATTTTCCTTGTGGATGCAGGATCTGTGATGATGCAGTTCGGAGGGGGCGTCGGCAGCAAGAGAGATAGCTACACTGTTTCCCCTGTTTTGTCTTTTAAAATGCATTTTGTAACAGTCTTTTGTGTATAAAAGACATATGAATTAAATGAAAAGAAAATTTTTGGGCCCAATTTTATATGTAATTATGCATGCATTGTATAGTTTTCAGTAGTTGTTACATTTTTGGTATCAGAGCAAAGATTTTGGGATCGAACAGTGTACTATTCTCATCGCCACGACGTCCTATAACCGACTGTGTGAGTATTCTTTCCTTATAGTAATTGTTTCTTGAGTTCTTAGTGTGATCATTTTGTAGATGAGGCGTAGTTATCGAAATCGCGGTAAAGGTGTGGTAATGAAGGAAACCTTCTAACCCACCAAGTCTACGCCCCCTCCCTTGGATGAGCTAAACCCGAGGAATTGTACACAAGTTATGGCAGAAACTCAGGGGAGAGTTGTACCCCCCGTACAGGTACCGCCAGTTACAAATTTCGAAGGGGGACCACCGGTACCTCCCCCAGTATAGAACAGGGTGGAACCGATTTACGGTCTTTCCAGTCAGCATCAGCCCTCGAGTTTAGGGTACTACAACCCATTAGTAGCAAGAGAGTGGCTTGGGTCAGTAGAGCGAGCCACAGGTTTATTTCCCATGTCCGACCGGGAGAAGATCCGGTATGCGAGTTTTCTTGTTTCGGGGTGATGCCCGAATTGGTGGGAATTAATGGAAGAAACTCATGATATGACAGTAATGACGTGGGAAGAGTTCAGGCAAGAGTTTGAGGCCGAGTATAAACAGAGGACCAAGTTCATGAAAGGTCCAAGATTTATCAGTCTACAGCAAGGGACTAGCGCTGTGAAAGAGTACTCATTGAAGTTCAACGCTCTTGCAAGGTTTGCACCGGAATAGTTAGCACTCCGGCCTTGAGAAGGGATAAGTTTGTACATGGATTGAAGCCGGGATAGCCCGGGATATTATGACAAGCTCCAACCCTCCTCAGAATTATAGTGAGGCTTTGAGGCGGGCAATGAAGGCGGAGATTTTTGAGAATAAAATCTTCCCCGTAGGATCCTCGACAGAGGACCAAAGGAGCTACCCTCTACTCCCCAGAGAGAGAAGCCTGAGGGTGTAGAGGTAAAGAAATGAAAAATCAAAGAATAATTTCAGTATAGACAAGAATAGAGAGTGGAAGAATAACGACCTCAGACGGAAGGGTTTCCTCCTTGCCCAATGCGGGAAGAATCACCGGGAGATGTCTGAGGGATTAGAGAGTGTGCTATAGGTGCCGACACCAGGGCAGATGAGAGATTGTAAAGCACCTCTTCCACCAACCACTCAAAGTTCAGGAGGTACTGCGTGCCAGAGTTTTTACTGTGCACAAGGGAAGCCAGGCCAGTCCATCAGCCGTTACTGGTCGTTATTATTTCATCATCCTTTTATATGCTTTAATTGATTCAGGTGCTACTCATTCGTTCATATCTTATGGGATGCTTGAGAGATTAGGTTTGAAACCTACTAGAACGACACAACCCATTAAGATAGAACTACCCGATGGGGTTAGTGTTGTGACTCAAGAGATTTTGTTAGAGAGTCCTTAGTGATCCAGGTAGGAGGTTAACCGTTGACTTAATAGTTTTCGATATGCCCGATTTTGATGTGATTCTGGGTATGGACTTCCTAGGAAGTATGGGTAGAGATTGACTGTCGGAAAAAGAAGCAACTCCAAGAGCTTTTAGATAAAGGTTTTTACCGACCAAGTCATTCTCCTTGGGGAGCTCCAATCCTGTTTGTGAAAAAGAAGGAGTGATCACTAGATGTGTATTGTTATAGGAGTTGAATAAGTTACAGTGAAGAATAAGTACCCCCTACCCCGGTGATGACCTTTTTGATCAGTTGAAAGAGCGGCAGTGTCCTCCAAAATTGATTTGAGGTCTGGGTATCATCGGTAGAGTGGCTGAGCAAGATGTGGCTAAAACTGCCTTTCGTACCAGATATGCATTATGAATTGTAGTGATGCCTTTTGGCTTGACTAATGCCCCAGCAGTTTTTATGGACTTGATGAACAGGGTATTCCATGATTATTTGGACCAGTTCATTTTTGTCTTCATCGACGACATTCGGATTTACTCAAGTCAAGGAAGAGCATGAAACACTTGAGATTAGTATTGCAACGGCTGAGGAAAAGAAGTTGTGCCAAATTCTCTAAGTGTGAGTTTTGGCTTAATCAGTGATATCCTGGGTCATACCGTGTCGAAGGAAGGGATTTCGGTAGATCCGAGTAAAGTGCAGGTAATCCTGGAATGGCAGAAGCTGAGAACAGTGAAAGAAATCAGGAGTTGGGCTTAGCAGGTTACACCGACGATTTGTAGCGATTCGCCCAGTTGGCTAAACCGTTGACAGCTCTTACCAAACAGAAGACTCCTTTGTCTGGTCACCAGCATGTGAAGAAGCTTTCAAGAGTTGAAGAAGAGGTTAACGTCAGCTCCTGTACTGTGTTACCGCAGGAGGGTGTAGATAATGACATTTATACGAATGCCTTTTGCAGGGACTTGGTGCTGTGTTAATGCAGTTGGTAGGGTTATAGCTTATGCTTCTCGTCAATTGAAAGAGTACGAGACCAACCTACCTACGCGTGACTTGAATTAGCAGCCGTGGTCTTTGCCTTAAAGATTTGGAGGCATTACCTTATGGGTGAAGAGTATATCTACACCGATCATAAGAGTCTAAGTACTTCTTCACTCAAAAAGAGTTAAATATGCGACAGAGAAGGTGGTTAGAGCTGGTCAAGGATTATGATTGTGAGATCAAGTACCAACCGGGGAAAGCCAATGTAGTAGCCGATGCCTTGAGTAGAAAAGCCCATATTTTCCGGCTTACCAGGCAGAAAGAGTTAATAGAAGAATTGTCTAAGGAACAGATTGAGGTGGTTCCGGAAGGTTGCCAACCTAGAGTACAGTCTTCTTTACTGAAGGAAATTAGAGAAAGCAGTGGCAGATGATGTGTGTCAAAGCAATTCAGCAAGTGTTTGAGGGCAAGACAGCAGAGTTCTTTGTGAGAGATGGTGTCCTCTATTTCAGAAATCGTTTGTGCATTCCTCCAAATGAGAGTTGAAACAGAAAATTCTTATGGAGGCTCATGACACACCGTACACCGCTCATCCGGGATCAACCAAGATTTATCAGGATGTAAAGAAAGGCTACTGGTGGTCAGGTATGAAGAAAGACATCGCCGAGTTTGTGGCTAAATGTCTAATTTGTCAGCAGGTGAAGCAGAGCATCAACGGCCATCGGGTTGCTTCAACCTTGATATTCCAGAGTGGAAATGGGAGAGCGTTTCAATGGATTTTTCACGGGTCTCCCCGAGTGAGAAAAGGTGTATGCCTATGGGTGATTGTGGTAGGTTAACCAAGTCACCCATTTCTTTCCAGTAAAAGAGTACCACTACGGATCAGTTGGCTCAGATTTACCTCAAGAGATAGTCATGCATGGTATGCCCAAGACTATAGTATCAGATAGAGATTCCGATTTGTTTCAGCCTTCGGACAAGTTTACGAGGAGTTTGGTACCCGTTTAGCATTCAGTACTGCCTATCATCCTCAGACAGATGGCCAGACCAAGAGAACGAATCAGGTGCTCGAGGATATGTTGAGGGCCTGTTGCATTTTTGTAAACATGCTCTTTGTGTATAAAAGACATATGAATTATAATGAAAAGAAAATTTTTGGGCCCATTTTATATTGTAATTATCATGCATTGTACTAGTTTTCAGTAGTTGTTACAACATTTTGAGATTCTTCAACTTCACTTGAAGAACTATATTCCAAGAAAGAAGATTCAAGAGTTGAATAGCGAAGGAGTAGGTAAATTCCATCCTTACCTTGAAGTTTTTTGAGCTTATGTGTTTTGTTTGTGTTCTACCTTGCATCCATCATCTGTTCATCCATGTTACACCATTTCTATGTCCAATGTATGAATCCCAACATTTTTTGGCACCATTGCCAGGGATTGATTTTTTTTTTTTTAACATTGAAATTTTCTTGGTTTACTGGATTGGAGTTTATTTTTGTTTTTATGTTATCAGTTACTTTTTGTTGTATTTTCTTTAGCTAGTGATATCATGTTTTCTCTCGTTCTGTGTAGTTTATACGAAGAGTGAGACTCAGCCAGTGGTTCCTGTAGATCCAGAGATTGAAAGAACCATAAGAAGACTTAACAGAGAGAGAAGAGACCGAGAGGCCATAGTTTTTGAGATGGCAGAAAATAGAACATTAAGGAATTCTCAGTTCCCACGGTGGATGGCAGTGGGTCAAGTATTACTAGACCAGCAGTACAAGCCAACACTTCGAAATAACGCGGCAATCATCCAGAGATCCAGTAGTTGGTACAGTTTAAGGGAGATTTGAACGAAGTCCAAATCTGCACATTACAATTTTTTTACAGATTTGTGATACCTTCAAATCCAACGGAGTGTCAAATGATGCCATTAGATTGAGATTGTTCCCTTTTTCATTGAGGATAAAGCAAAGGGATGGTTAAAGGCACTACCACCAGGGATAATCACAACTTGGAATGAATTAGCACAGAAGTTTCTGTAACAGCTGCTTTCTACTCATATACTCAGAAAATGCATATAATAAAATACATGTATTATAACATAAATGAGGGCCCAAATTTTTCTTTTATTAAATATACATATACTTTACACAAATATAAAGTTATATATACAAAAGCTCTCAAAAACAGGTGGACAGTGTAACTATTTCTCTTCTGCCGACGCCCATCCATGCATCCTTACCTAGAACCTGCAACCTAAAGGAAAATGACGGGGACCACAAAAGGCTTAGTAAGTAAATCCTCTACTAATCTATTCCCGTAACTCTTTCTCTTAATTCTTTTCCTTATAATACTCTCTCGTTATCTCTGTTTCTCTTCCACATAGCTCTTTTTCTATCAACTGTTTCTTAAATGTCACAGCCCCATCTTACCGGAGGCACGGTTGGAACTCGCTCCACTCTTCGTGACTTATACTTTCTCTCTCTGTTCTTTCTCATTTGAATGTCACGGCCTCATCTCACCGGAGGCACGGCCGGAACTCAAGCCCGCTCTGCGTGACTTTTACTCACCATATGTCATGCCCCATCTTATCAGGCACGACGGAAGATCACAAAGCTCCCACTACTCGTGACCTTTTCTCATTTCAGTTTTCTTTCTGTTTCTGTTCTCATATACTTTTCTCTATAAGTTCTCTGATGTATTTCACTGCCTCTTCTGACCGAGGCACGGTTGGATGGCGTTCACACAACACCATCTCACTCTTCATGACTATCGGGTGGAGTTCACCACAACCAACCCCTCTTAGTGACTACCGAGTGGGGATCACAAAGCATCTACCCGGTTTTCATAACTATCAGGTAGACACAAATCACCTACCCATTTCTCATGACTTTTGGTGACGATCACAAAGCATCAACCCTTTTCTAATAACTATCGGGTGATGATCACAAAGCATCAACCGTTTCTAATGACTATCGGTGACGATCACAAAGCATCAACCCGTTTCTAATGACTATCGGGTGACAATCACAAAGCATCAACCCATTTCTACTAAATTTTGGGTGACGATCACAAGCATCAACCTGTTTCTAATGACTTTCTCTACTCTAGCACTTCTTATTCCTCTACCTTAGAGTAGTTGCATTCACAAGTTTCTCACTCGTAAAGCAAGCATACACAAAGTTTTCTACTCTTCTTAAGTCACTTCTCAATGCAACAATAATGCATATGGATGGTTCATCTCCACTAATGCACTTAGGAAATGCCAACATGCAATGTTGCAATAATTAAGGTTCATAACTCATTCTCATGCTTCTCTTAGGCATTTATCAAACAACTCAAGTGCATATATACTCTACTATAACAATAGCTCTATTTCTTTTTCTAACCATCCAAAATGGGAGAAAACTCCCTCACAAAGCTACAATTCCTATCAAAAAAACCTTCTAAAAAGGTTCACTCAAAACCTTCCAAACCTCATCCTCTCATCACATTTTACACTTCTCTTAAATGAGTGTAATCAATCACAACATGGATAATACTCATAACATCTCAACTCAATTTCTCACAAGCTTAATACTACAAACATAAAGAAATCTCTACTCAAATGATTTCTTAAACTTTAGCTTGAGTTGATTTTACTTACTTGTGATGGAGTGATTCCACATCACTTCTCTTTACCTTTGATAACTTTCCAACCATGCATAACTTCACTTCATATAAAGGTAAAATTAACATCTAAAGCAAGAATCCTTACCTTAGGATGTTTTAGATTAATTCCCACTTCAAACTACTCAAAAAGCCTTCTTGAATCCTTGAAAGATTGAAGGAAAACTTGAGAGGAATGGAGAATGAAGGAGGCGGTGAAGAAGATGAATGAAGGGTTCACTAAGCTTCAACCCTTTTTAGCTCAAAATATCCTCATTCATTCCCATATGTCCTTGCTCTTTCTTGAAATTCCACCTGTATCCTTTGATTCGTTACAATCACACCTCCACACTAACATATTCTCCATGAAATTTCCTTACCTTTTACTCCCCACTTTTCCTACTAATTAGGGGTAGAATGGTCAAATTGCCCTTAGGGAAAAAATATCTAAAACTTAACAAATTTTTCAGCCGGCCCGTCGCCGCGGCAGATCTCAAGTCGCCGCGGTGAAATACTCCAGCAGCTACTCCGTGGGTAGCAGCACCTCTTCGCCGCGGCGAATCCTGTAACCCCAAAATTTCGCCAATTCTTCATAATTTTCAGGGCAAACACTCAACCAAAGTAACTCATCAATCCAACTAAGGGCCAACCAACCGAAAATGACAACATGCAAGCTCCAATGAGGACAAATCAATAAACATTCAAGCCAATCATCAAATCTTAACTATGTACCTCAAGTGGGGTACTATTTCAGCCTAACTTACAGCACTTCAGAAGTGTTGGGAAGTATGCAGGTAAATTCTATTTAAGCTCCTCAACTAATTTGTGAATTTTGTGCAGGTGGTCATGTGAGTAGTGAATGCCAAGTGGGGAACACGTTTGCTTCAACATCTTCATCATCAAAACTGGTTAACTACTTGGTAGGAAATCAAAGGCAACCGAATAATCCGTACGCCAACACATATAATCCTGGTTGGAGGAATCATCTGAACTTGTCTTGGGGCAATCAGAATCAATAGAATCAGTAGAACAATCAATGGAACCAAAGAATAATGCCAAACAACCAAGCGGGGGTGAACAATCAACTGGGAGAGCAAAGATTGACAAAAGTGAAGGATATGTTCGGAAAGTTTATGCAAGAGACCATAGGTTTCATTAATGAGACAAGGACGAATTTCAGAAACCAAGGGGCATCCATTCGGAACTTGGAGGTACAGGTGGGCCAATTGGCCGATAAGCTAAATGATAGACCACAGGGCTCCCTACCAAGCAGCACAGTGACAAATCCACGAGAACAAGTGAATGCAATAACGCTAAGAAGTGGAACAGTCTTGGGAGAAGTTGAGAAAGAAAGGAAGGATGCGAGTTCACCAAGTAAAGTGAAGCAAGATTCGGATGAAGAAGTAGATGAAGAGATCATTGCTGAAGAAAACCCAACCAGTCTTGGGAAAGATGAACAAAAGCAAAGGAAAGAGAAATTGCCAGTTTCCGAGATACCACCAGGATTAGCACATCACAGTCCTTCAGTGCCTTTTCCTGAGAGGTTGAGAAAAGGAAATCAGGATAAGTAGTTGTAATAGCCACTACTACTCAAAAGCTTATAATGAAATACATATAAAATAAAATAAAGAAATTGTGCCCAAATTTTTCTTTTATTAAACATATATACATACTCTTTACAAACGTACACATTTTTACACAAAATGTATAACGTATACAAAAGTCATCAAAAACATAAGGGACAGTGTAACCACTTCTTCTCGAACGCTGACGTCCATCCAACTGTGTCCTCACCTAGGTCCTGCAAAACATAGGAAAAACAACGGGGTGAGCACTAAAATAATGCTCAGTAAGTAAATCCTCTACTCATACTATCCCCGTAACTCTCTCTCTAATTCTTTCCTTACAAATCCTCATTCAATTTCTCTTTGGGTACTTCTCTATTTTTCTCTTTCTCTTAGAACTTTTTCTCATAACTCTTTCATAAATCACGACCCCATCTTACCGGGGCACGGCCGGGACTCACTCCCACTCTACGTGACCTCTACTCATTCTAGCCGATCGGACTCGGTTATGCATGGATTCGGAACCCTTGGCCATGTGAGTCTATAATCTCTCTCTCTCGGGTACTCGGGTATAGCCCTCATCCGCATGCACTCTCACGGGCTACACCACTTCTCTATCTGATACTCATGCCGCTCTCTCAATGCGGCGTACATGCGGGAATACTCTACCCATTACTCACGGGTTCCCCATCGCACAACCTACTCTATTCTCTTTCTCTTAACTCTTAAAGAACTTATACTCAAATTCTCTACTAAATCTCAAGCTACTTCTCAAGTGTATAAACAAAGGTGTAGAGCTAGCTCATGCTCCCTAATGCACTAATGAAATGCCAACTACAAGATTTCCTCAAAACAGTCATTCTGCACCAGTCACACTAAAACGGCCATAACTTATGCTATACACCTCGGATTACTACGGTTCTGGTCTCGTTTCAAAGCTTAGAAACAGGGCTACAACTTCTCTGTTTTGGTCTCAGCCCAGTTCGAACCGTAAGATGCTCAAAAATTACTTAGAAAGTTACGGCAGTGACAGGGCAGATTTCACTTAGGCATTTCCTCAAACATCTCATGTGCATATAAACACCCTACGAAAATTACTACTAAACTTCATTTTTCTAGCCATCCAAATTGGGGAAAAACTCCCTCAATTACTCATAATCCCTGTCAAGAAAAACACTCCCAAAAAGGATTACACAACATCTCTCAAACTTCATCTCAAACTCCATTCTCAATACACATATCAACAACACTTCTCATATTTAATCAATCCCAACTACTAAGACTAAGCACACATCTCATCTCAATTTTCAGTAGGTATACCATGTACATACATAATTAAAATAAGTCTCTACTCAAAGCTTAGTCATAACTCAACTTGGTTGGATTTACTTACCTTGTGCAAAGATGACTTCTTTAGCACTTTTCCTTCCTTTTGTGGACTTGTCTCTTCTCTACAACTCAAAACAACCACAAGGACAGCAACAACCAAATAAGACTTCACTACAATTATAAGAAAACTCACATCTAAAGCATGAATCCTTACCTTAGGATGCTTTAGATGAAATCTCTACTCAAAACCCCTCTTAAATCCCTTAGAAATCTTGGAAGATTGGATGGAGAAATTGAGAGAAAATGGGCAAATGGAAGAGGCGGTGGAATGAAGAAATAAAGGGTTTCTCTACACTTAACCCTTTTTAGTTCATATTATAAGCATTCTTTCCCATTTTGCCCTTGCTCTTCCTTAGAAATTCCATCTATATCCTTTGATTCTTTACCAATACACCCCCATCCAAACACAATCTCTACTAAATTTCCTTTCATTTTACTCCCCACTTTTCCTACTAATTAGGGGTAGAATGGTCATTGTGTCCCAAAAGAAGAATTCTCTAGAAAACTCAAGAAACTTTGTATTAGGCTCATCGCCGCGGCGAAGCATTTTTCGTCGCCTCGGCGAGATAGGGCAGAACCTACCCGTGGTGCAACTCTCCTCCCTCGCCGCGGCGAAGCTCCTTCTTCGCCCCGGCGAAGATTGGATTTCCAACTTCACCAAAACTCAACCAATTTTCAAGGCAACAATTCAACCAACTCAACATACAAACTCAATTAAAGTTGAGACAATAAACTTTTAACTAATACAACAAATCTTAAATATGTACCTCAAGTGGGATACTACAGTAGTTCATTAAATTTCTTGATGCTTGCGGAAGAGTGCAATGCCATTCTATAGAAAAAGCTGCCACCGAAACTCAAGGATCCAGTGAGTTTTACTATCCTTGTGTTATAGGAAATATCAGCTTTGATAGAGTTTTGTGTGATTTGGGTGCAAGTATAAATCTTATGCCTTTTTCTGTTTTCATGAAACTAGGAATTGGTGAAGTAAAGCAGATGACCGTGTGCTTGCAGCTTGCAGATAGATCCATCAAGCATCCAAGGGGCATTGTTGAAGATGTGCTGCTTAAGGTGGACAAATTTATTTTTCCGGCAGATTTCTTTGTGTTGGATATGGAAAAAAACAAGGAGATTCCTCTTATCCTAGGATGACCATTTTTGGCTACCGGAAGAGCCTTAATCGACGTACAAGAAGGGAAGTTGATCATGAGGATACAAGATGAAGAAGTGACATTTAATATCCTTGAGTCAATGAAAGTTCCACCGAAGTGAGAGTCATGTTTAAAAATTGACTTGGTGGATCAATCAATAATGGAAACCTCCCAACTTGACAATTCTAATCCACAAATAAAGGGATGCATGGTCAAGTCAAATCAAATCTAGGATGGGGACTATAACCCAAAAGGTTACACTACATTCCAAGATGGATCAAGATCAAGCACGTATCTTTCCAAAAGATGAATTTCTCAATTAAAAAATCATCGAAAAGCGAAGATTCGTTGCAAGGAAAATGTTCGGGAGATGATATATTTGGACAGTCTGGATTGACACGAGGACTTGAGAAAGTCGAGCTTCCGACTATAAACAAGCGCTTCTTGGGAGGCAACCCAAGTGTTTTAATTTGTTTGTCATTTGTTTGTTGTTTTTAATTTGTTTAGTTGTCTCATGATTTAGAATGATTTTGATTTCGTGTGTTTTTGGGCGTTTTAGGTGAATTATCGTATTAAGGTGAGAAAAAGGAAAATTTCCAGTTTTTGCTACGGCGAAGAATTTTATTTGCCGCAGCGAAATATATTTTTACAAGAAGAGGAATTCGAGAAGTCCCAGCTTTCGCCGAGGCGACGTGCTCTCTGGAATTTTTCACCGCGATGAAACAATTTTCTTCACCGCGGCAGAAAGAGTTTAGCAAAATTGAACTAAGGGAATTTCGCCGCGGCGAAATGTGTTTTTCACCGCGGCGTTGTAGGCACTGGATTTTTTCGCCGCAGGGAAAATTTTTTCTCTGCCGCGGCATCGACAAGGTTTGAAATTTTTAATGGAACGAAGAACTTTGCTGCGGCGAAAACTACTTTATATAAATAAGTTCATCGCGACTCTTCATTTTCGCAAAAAAGTTCAAAACGCATCCGAGAGCCAAACACTTCAACCTTCAATCCAAAGCTTCTCCAGTGAATTTCCATCACTTTTCCTTACTCCTTAACCCTCACAAACACCAAAACAACTTATTTTAGCAAAGATTTGTGCGAAAAATTGAAGAAATTTTTGGAAACCCTTTGTTTTCAAAAATTGGGGATCTTGCAATCTGGGCCACAATCGATGAAATTGGTGGTGCATTCAACGTGAGAAGGGTAAGATTTCGAGTTCTCCAACATCTAAATTGCTCAATTTTGATTGTAATGCCTTAAGTTTGAGATATTGCTTGAATGAGTTGATTTGTGGATTTTTGAGATTGTTTGTGGGTTGATTTTGATTAAAGAAGTGTAGATTTTGATCTGTGTGGTGTTGAGGAGGTTGGGTGTTCGAATTGGGAGTGTTTTGTTGAGTTTGGAAAAAGAGTGAATTTGGGGGTCTAGGTGCAAAAATTTCAAAACTTTGGTGTATTTGCAGGATTGATTGTGGTCGGTAGCAAGGGTATTTAGAGTTGAATTGTTTGGTTAGAGTCTTAGTTTGGGGGTACATTAGAGTTGTTGAAAATGCCGCTCAAAGTACCTTCCAAGGGTAAAGGAAAAGGAAAAAAAGTAGACAATAGATTTGTTAGTGACAAAGCTCGGCAACGATATGAAGGGGCAATCAAAAGGAAAGATAAGGGGATTATTGTCAAGCGGGGATTGACCACTGTTTATGCTGAAGATTGGAGTCGAGGGAGAAAGTGGGATTCATTTGTGAGTGAACCCAGACATGCGACCGTAGAGCAGATAGTGAGAGAGTTTTATGCCAACCTCACTGACTGTGATCCTGGGCATGTATTTGTGAGGGGTACTGATGTGCCAATTGATGCAAAGGTCATCAACGATTTTTACAACTTGCCTTCGATTGACCATGATGAGTATCTGGAATTTAAGGGGGATGAGATACTTAAGGTCATGGCAAAACCAGATACTCCTTATGAGGTTTCGAAGAAGGGAAAGAAAAGTATTTAGGGAACTAATCTGATACCGATGGCTAGGTTGTGGCAATACTTTATGTGTTAGGATGATTCTGGAGACATATTATAATTCAGTAACTTTTGATAAGGCAGTATTGCTTTATTCCATTGCCATTGGAAAGAGAATGGATGTGGGGAATATTTTCATGACGAGTATACAGAATGCAGCCCAACCAGGGCAAGGGAGCTTCCCCTTCCCACATCTCATCACCGAGTTGTGCACTCGAGTAGGAGTATAGAAGACAGATGATGAACCACTTATCCATCTTGCCCCAGTTCTTGACACCGCCTACTATCGTAAGCTACTTGGGTGTACTCCTAGAGAAGAACCTAGTTTCGGAACAGAAAGACAAAGAACCATAGAAGCTGCCACATCATCAAGTTCAACATCCACAACAAAGGAGCTACAGTAGTAGATGTTGGGTACGATGAAACGGATGGAACAACGTAAGATTGGCTGGCAGAGCAGACCCAGATGATGTATGATATGCAACACAGCTGCTGTACTAAGCTCGACATTGATACTTCGAGCTTCCAGTGGGAAGACTGGGATTCCGAGGATTGGATGGGCTCTGAAGAAGATGAAGACACCGAAGAAGAGGAGGAGGCCGAAGAATGAAACTTGAGCACCTGCTTTGTAGTTTATTTTTATTTTCAGTTGTATTGTCTTTTATTTGTACATTGAAAATAATTTTCTTTTTGTTTTGGATTGTTTTAATTTTGTTTGAATTTCTTGGTAGTCGTAAGGGCGAGATTAGAATTGTAATATTTTCATATTAGTTAGTAAATTTTCTAACATAGTGGACACCACAGAATTTCAATTGTTTTACAGATTATGGTGATGAGAAAGCCAAGGAATGGGTGTGCATGCTATTGAGCGAAACACCGACTTCACACATTAATCAGGGAACTATCTCGTACCTTTGTAAATTCTGTTTTTCTATTCCTAAATTGTGCATAATGTGACATTGGGGACAATGTCATCTTTAGTTTGGGGGCAGGAAAACTTCGAACAAATTTTTTATTTATGTTCAGTTGTTTTCATGTTTTGTTGTGTTATGCCAATGATGAATTTTATAAGTCTATGATGATAATAGGATTGTTGGGATTTTATTGTTGAAAAATGTTAAGCATTGCTTCAAGTTTATGTTGGTTGACTGAATTTACTTGACGTTTGTTGAGTGGTTCAACCACCATTTTCATTATTTCGGCATGCTTAGAAACATTTTATGTGATTAGGTAAAGTCTTGATAATGTTGGTGGACTCTAGAACCTAGTTGAGAAGTGCTTGAGGCGAAATTCTAGGAATATACATTATTGAGGAAATGATTTAGACAGTTTTTCGGAACGTTTGAGCCTTTCCAGCTGACCATGAATTTTATCCCTAGTTACCCATTTGAGCCCTATGAAATCATCATTGTCTTATTTTTCTTGTGCAACCAATAATGCCCAAACCTTTCACCCTAAACATGTCCGCAACCTTTAAGAGAATTTTGAAACTAATGCAAACACAAAGATTTTGGAGAGTTGTGTGAGATGCTTACGAACTAAACGATTAGTTTGGGGGTTGTGACAAGGGCAAGAAGAATAAGAGGGGTAATTAACCTTGATAAGACTATTGTTGTTTAAAAAAAAAAAAAAAATTTAGAGAATTCGAGAATTGCAATTCAAAAGCAAAAATAAGAAGTGCACATGTTTGAGGGTTATAAAATGGTTGACATCTTGAGTGGTGGTTGAGAAAGAAAGTGGAAGTTGATGTAAGTCTAAGTGTTTGTTTAAAGGAAACCGAGTTCTCTGGCTTTGTTTATCCTTTCCTTTTCTTTGAAGTCCACTAACCGAGCCTAACGTTACAGGCCTGTAAAGACCTTTTGATCTTTAGTGATGTCTAATCCTGATTAGTGGAGAGTAGTTCGATACTTAGGCTTATGGAGTCTGTCGCCATTTGATAAACTTTGCATTTCTGCATAAAATAATCTGGGAAGTCGGAATGTGGACTGAAGTGGGGATCACCTACTCGGGGGACCAATAGAGAAAGATAGTCAATGCAACTTATTACTTCTTGGAGTGTTGAACATTTTCTAGTAATAATTTTTTAACAATCTTTGAGACTTATATAAATTCTAGGCAATTCATTGTGTTGAGTTTGAGTCTAATGTTTCTTATTTCATTTTCGATTTTGTTGTTGTTGTGTTTTTGTTTGTTAGTCATTTTTTGTGTAGTCGTGTTTTGTACCTGATGCTTGGGGATGAGCATGTCTTTAGTTTGGGGGTATTTGATAATTTGAGGATTATATTGTTTTATTCAGACTTTTTAACCGGATTTTGGATACTTCTTAGTTCGTTTATGCCTGAATTGCTACTTAATTTCATATATTTTCTATTTCAGGCCAAAACGTGTATTTTGAGCGAATAATGAGCAGATTGGAGTTTCTGGACCCAGAAGCAACGGAATCTCAGAATTTGGGAAAGTTCTGAAGCGGAGTTGAAGCACTATGAAGCTTGTTCCCATGGGAAAGCATTGAAGATCGAAGATTCAAGCAAGGAAGCAAGCAGAGGGTAATTCTATAAATTCAGAATTTTCAAGAAGGTTTGCCGCGACGAAAGAAGCTAGGCACAAGATTTCACTTTAGCTCGTCGCCGCGGCGAAATTCTTTCTTCACCGTGGCGAAGTCTGCGAATTTTTGTTTTCTCCAAAACGCACAGTTTTATTTTAGGAAAGGTTTTAGGTTTTTGGGCGAACTATATAAGAGAAACCTTGCCATTTTGAGCGGGGTTCGTTGTGTTCATTTGGTTTTCGTTTGGTTTAGAGTAGCTTTTACATTTGGAGAGAAGATTGGAGATTAACCTGGTGGATTCATCAAATAGGGGAGATCTTTACTCTCGTTTCTTTGTTTTCACTATGTTGATTGTTGTGTTTACTATTTTTCTTGCTATTTGTGTTAATTTATGAACTAACCCATTTTGGGTTAGGGTTTTGATGTAATTCGGATTTCTATGGATTAATCAATTGATTATTGTTGCTTTTATATTCTATTGCATATGTTGTGTGATTATTCTGATTTTTATTGATTTTACTTGTTGAACATGATGAGATTGAGAAATGAATCATGTTGAGCTTTTGGGTAATCACCATTGTTGTTTTGAATGCTAGAGATAGATTTGAGAAACAATGAAATCAATCTAGGATTCCATTAGCTTAATGAACTTGGATTTGTTAATCTTCAATTTGTTGGGTGTGGTAGATTAAAAGGGAAAAATAGGAATTCATAGCCTGAGAAGGTATGTTTTACAACTTAGGGAATTCGATTTACAATCTGTGCATGTGAGTGTAAAAGTAGCATAATTTGTAGAATTAATCCAGGGGATCCTAATAAAGTCAAAACCCTAACCGTTTGCTTTACTTGATATTACTCTTGCTTTCATTAATTAGTTATTGAATTACATAGTAGATTTTGCTTTTATTTAGTTTTATATTCTCCCATAAATCCAAACACTTTCGGTTTCTCCAACTTGAGAACAAATAGGAAAATCAGTGCTTAGCAATCAATCCTCGTGGGAACGATATTCAGTCATCATTTTATTACTTTGTGCGACTAGTGCACTTGCTATATTGCACGTTGTAGTAACAACGCATCAGAGAGCAAAGAGCAAAATTTATAATGGGAAAAGTGATAAGAGCTTGAAAATACACATTTAGTTAGTGGTTTTTGGGGGATTAATTGTGGGAAATTTAGCTTAATTTGGTAAAGTTGCTTAATATTTTCATAATTGCCTTTTATGGGATCACATGTGTTTTTGAGTGTTTTTCAGGTTACTAGTGCTTAAATGTTATGCTCGAATGAAGAATCATGTTTGCAACGGAATGAGTGACGAGTGGAAACAAACGGATCAAGAATCGGAGTTGAATTGAAGAAGTTATGGAAGTTGAAATAAAGAGAAGATTCTAGATTACGTTCCAGCTTGTGCATTCCTTGGTATTTTGATAATATCTTGAGTTGTAAAACTCGTATTAAGAAGATTCTTGGACCGTTGGAAAGCTGATTCAAAGGACTACATTTCATATGTTTAAAACCTTTCCAAATTCCATCGTTATTGAGTTCATAAATTAACATCTTTGAAGAATAGTGGAATGATGCAGGAAAAGGGCAGCAGCTACTGTGCCGTGGCTGTGGCACAGTCATGGAAGTCACTAACTTGTTATCCGTTTTTAGCTAGGAGAATAGGGTTAAGGGTTCCAAATCAAATAGAATTAAGGAAAAACAAACCCTAACCCTTGTGGGATATAAATAGAACTCTTTTAGCATTATTTGGGGGATTCTTTGGTGAGAAGAAAGGGAGAAAAATCTTCAGAGAAGAGAAGTAACAGAAGTTCTGGAGCTTTGATTCACAATATAGAGAAGTTTTCCTTGTTCTTTTCTTGTAAACTCATGATGAATGTTTTAATAAATATGATTGTTTCTTTTATGTTTATTATGAACTAATTTTATTCTCTAGGGCTAAGATGTAGCCCAATCTCTTAATTATGTATTGATCTTTGATTGTTAATTTTTATTAAGAATTTTTACTAAGTTTTACTATTATACCTAATGCTTTTGATTCTTAAGGGCCCAAGAATTGAATGAACTAATGGACTAGGTTGAGATCGAGAGATGATACTTAGTTGGTCTACGGTTGTAAAACCATAGGTTGAGTGAACGCTAGAGATAAGTTATCACGACTTTGAGGTTTTGGTAAACTCCATAGAGCGTAATGATCTCCAATTGCTTAAATTTGATTAGAGATAATTCAAGTTAGTAATTAAGGGTTAATTTGATAATTGTTCGAGAGAAAGTTATTAGAAATTTAGGGAGTTTGACCTGTAGGAAGAGCTTAATAAAATTAGTATAAGAGATCGATATAAATGAATAAGAGTTGGTGTGAAGTCTATGCCCTAGGTCTAGTCATCTTGTTTTACCCAAAGGTTTATTTTAATTGTTCTCTGTTCAGTTTTCTTTTTAATTTCAATTGTTAATTTTATTTAATTTAGATTCTTCTTTCATAAAATTTGGTTTGATCAAATAGTAATAGGATAGTTTAATTGGTAATTGATAATAGTAATTCTCTTGGGTTCAATATCCGTATTTATACACTTTATTACTTGCATGATTTCGTACACTTGCGAAAATCTACAACAAAAAGCAGACGTATTCGGATAAGATACACCATTATAAAACAACTACTAGAATCTGGGATAGTGAGCTTAGACTTTGTGAAGTCAAAGTTAAATTTGGCCGATCCTCTACTAAACCACTAAGTAGGAGGTTAGTAGAATACACGTTATAGGGGATGGGACTTATGCCTAATGTTAGGAAATGATCAAGTCATGGCAGCGGAAAACAAAAATTATTTACAACATGGATCGTTCCTTAGAACCAAGATCAGGGCACAAATTTACAGTTTACACATTATATTAGAATCTGCAGAAAATTCAGTCTAAAGTTAAGAAATCATACGCACGTTTGGAGACTCCTCCAACTTGTCTCTGAATGGATTTCGCTACCGACCCAAGAGTAGGATCGAACCAATGTAGTCCACACGAAGATAACCCCAAGGAACTAAAGAGGGATTTGCTAGATCCTCTTTAGCCTTAAGAATCAAGAACAAATCAAGCAAATTTTGTTTCAAGCAAAAAGGTAATCTGGCGGGGGAGAGAAAAGGGGGTTGGAGGTTTTTCTTTTGAATGAAATGAAATTAATTAAATAATTTCACAAAGTGTTGCACTTATATAGTGCACACTATGCCCTATTCCATCATGGAATGGGCTTGGGCACCAACCCAAACAACCCCTATGTCCAAACAGCCCCATTCAGATATTTTAATTATTATTATTATTATTATATCAATTAAATTAAATTAATATATATATCTTACATATATTAACATTTAACAATAACAATAATTCATTTAAATATATGCGAACCCATATTTAAATATAATTTCACTTATTTAATTTTTATTAACAAATTAAATAAAGGCTACGACCTCAGCAAATTTAATTGTACTGTGAAATTACCAAAATACCATTTCACCTAAAAAGACGAAAACGTCATTCTTATAAACTGGCTCTTAAATTATCTTCTATGTGTGTGACCTGTGGGCTCCTTATCATATCGGTAGTGTGTAGTATCACGATTAACACCAATTAACCGTCTCACTACACACAGACCAAGATTGGCCCCTAGTAAGGCATCATGAACACCCAATAGATTCGGATTCAGCGAAGTAACTACCTGTCAACGATATGGTTATCGCACAATCCAATCCTTTCATCATCCGTTATCAACGAGACCGAGGCATAGAAATAGTGTCAACCTTAGTTACTCTACATATGCATGTATTTAGCTACTGGACCAATAACCTAAGTAATAATCTGGATAGAGCAATAACTCAATCCCACCGCGGCCATAGTTTTAGTGTCATTGCCATTTATTGAATTGTGCCATGAGATAACTTCCCCCCATACCCGGGAGTGATGAATCCTTTGTCGATCCACCATAGTCTTGATACACTCCTTGATGCAGCCAATCATTACCATATTGACAGCTCTGAATAGAACTACGTTGGGCTAGTGTCAAATTGCACCAATCGGTGCACAAGGCGCTCTGGTGATCTCAAGTCTAAGGATCACATGCACCACCATTCGTTAGAGGATTTGTGCCATAGACACTGGGGTTACCATCCATATGGAATCCTCTGGTGGGTCAGTCCAGTGAACTTGCCTACAGCAAGCACCTATGTGTTGTACCAGGTTGTCACCAAACAACCTTGACAAGTGAGATCAGTGCTGCCTTTCAATAGGGTCGTTCAACACTATGATAGCCTTACCGTATTATCTGTGCCCTTACTTCAGAATAATACTAGGGCCACAGATGTTTCTAGAATGGCCACCATATGTGCTCGTAGGGTTCTCACTATCAAGATTTGAAACACTTGATACCCTCATCATGGTTCTACCATTCTAAAGACATATATCAATACATACAATAATGATTTACGCGATACAGAATAAAATATCTTTTTTTGATCAATGAAAATTATTATAAAGAGTCAATCTTACAATAATTGATTGGCTCTAGGGCACATACTGTAACACCTAAAGCATAAGGCAAGAGTGATGGTAACCCTACCTATGTGATTGGAGATCCCATTAAGTAGGTACATAAGGGTAATAACTAGTCACTTGTTGTTTTGATAAGTATTATCTAATTTTATATAGAAAGTCCTCTCTATGGAGAGATAATAATGGTTTCAGTGAATAAGGTTGAGTAGAATTACTCTTAATGAAATCCAAAGCCAACATAAATAGTGATGTGAAAAACTACAATTCACACCTTATGGAGGTTCACCTATGTGAGTGTTGAATTGGGTTGATTCCTATGAGAGCTTAGGCAGGCATTTCCAGAGCACTCATGAAATCCAAGCTAGCATAAGGCCACAAAGTGCCAAACTGCATAACAGTATACAATGTAGAAAAATTATTGTAATGAACTATTCCTCCAAATTACATAATGAAATTTTTGGTTCATAGAAAATTAGTTTCACCAAATTTCTGTAACTCACGTTTAGTTACTCAATGATTGGTTCATAGTCTGAAAGACACCAACTCATAAACATTAAATACTATAATCAGTAGTGATTGGTTATTTTGAAATATGTGGGGGATTGTTATAAAAGCTAGGCCGTTATGGTATTTCAAAATACTAATTGTTTAATTAACATTTGGACTGTTATGCAATTAAAAGCAATTGCAATTTTTTGTTTTAACTGAAAGCAAATTGCTTCGGTTACTACAATTCAAATCATGGCAGTTTCTTGTATTAATTTGAATTATAATGGTGGCAATTTTAAACGCTGTTATAGAATTTAAGCTGGGCTGTTATGGATTAATTGTCAAGTATAAAAAGGGGTGTTTATTTGCTTTTGAAAAACACAATCTTTTCACTTATGAGAATTCAGTTTTGCTTCTACATTTTTATTCTTTCCTGCTTTCCCTCATCACTCCTATGTTGCCTTATACTGGTCTAAGCTTCTATTAAAGAGTGCACTTTAACTAAAAGCTCATCATTGTATCTTGAAGGTTGGTCTACATCTGAGCCATTTGTACCAGGATGATATTTCCAATGGGGCAGAAATCTGATCTTAAGGACAATGTATTTGCACGCCTTGACGTTGTTGTTTTGTTGCTATTAAGTTGCTATTTTGCTACTATTTGTTTAGTTGCTATTTTTTTGCTATTGTTTATAGGATTTGTAATAAATCCAACAAATGAGAGAGTAAATTTTTGTTCAAAGTTAATCTCTAGGGTTTTCACTAATGATAATTGATTGTTACATTGTTCTCTCTCTCTCTCTCTTTCTCTTGCAATAACTCTTTATATTTATGTCTTCACCAACCCTTAAAATAAATTAGAGTCGTTGCTTCATTTAATATAGTGCTGCAGCTTTCTGCAAAACTATAAAACCTAGAGGAACGGTCATTCCATTATTGTGAATAGTCGTTCCTAACAGTCACTTTTAGATCAAATTGAGGTTTTGGAATGGTCGTTTCCCTATCACAAATGGGCATTCTCTCACAAAAACAATCGTTCCTTCATGGGCCATTTAATGTCCAGAGATTCCAAAACTATGAATGACTTTGTGGAATGGTGTCGTTCCTTCTTTGAATGACTTGATATTTTTTGGGAACATGCCTTCATCATGGTAGTTCTATTTTGACTTCAATTTCCCAAAACATTTACTTGAGCTCTAATCTTCTAAGTCCAAAAATCTTGACTTAAGATAGAATGGGCATTCCTCTTATTGAACGAGCGTTCCTCTTCATATCACAAGGAGTGTCAAGATTCTAGAATCATAAGCGACCTCGTTCATGTGGGAGCGATCTTCAAGAATGACGAATGGTCATTCTTTCCTTTGAAACAGTCATTTTGCTTTAGGTCGTGAATGTGTGTTAGCTTTTTCGAGTAAGTCTTTTGTTATGTTTGGAATGGCTTGACGTAACAAGGCGTTTGTTTTGGAATGGCTTGACTGGAAGTATGCTCAATTTTGGCAAAATAAGGAATGTCATCATGGAATGATATCGTTCCTTCATGGAATGGCTTGACTATGAGTTATTTTTAATGCGAGTTGAATGGGAACGAGCATTCCATTGATAAGTTCATTTTGAGGTTATGACTTATGTCCATACCTTTGCACATTATTAGTCCTTAAACATTTTTTTGATTAGTTTTGGCAATCAAAACATATAAAGGCTCAACTATCATAACTTTTTATTGATGACAAAACTAAGCAAAATTCAGTTTAACAAAAATTATGAAAATGCAAAAAATCCATCTTTCACAGCATAACTTTCAACAAGTGTAACACCAAAAAAAAAAAAAAAAAAAACTTCCATTTTTGAGCGAAAGCTCCCCCTTACAACAAGCATTCCATTCATGTGTCAATATAAGCACAAATGTTCCAGCAACTTCAACAAAGAAAAATATTCATTCAACTATTCATTCAATCAACAAAAACACGACAAATAAGTATTTCATCGATAATGGATCTCGATTGCGGGTGAATTAAGCATTAGTTTTTGAGTATTTTCTTTTCGGTATAATCAATACAAAGTTTAGGCAAATAGCAGGGTCAACGTCATCGAAAACCTGATGACAAAGGAGCAGAAAGTCGCATAGACCCGATATCTCGTTTTACTTAGTTTTTTAGCCACCGATAATGGATTTCCATTTTGGGTGAATCGAGCACTAGTTTTTTAGTGTTTTCTTTTCCGTATAATCAATACTAAGTTTATGCAAAGAGCAAGGTCGATCTCAATGGAAACTCGATGAAAAAACGAGCAAGAAGCCGCACAGGCCCGATAACCTGTTTTACTCAGCTTTTCAGCCACCGACAATGGATCTCGATTGTGGGTGAATCAGGCACTAGTTTTTGAGCGTTTTATTTTCCCTATAATCAATATTGGGTTTAGACAAACAGCAAGGTCGGTCTCATCAAAAACATGATGATAAAATGAGCAGAAAGCCGCACAGGCTCGATACTCCGTTTTACTCAGTTTTTCGGCCATCGATAATGGATCTCAATTGCGGGTGAATCGAGCACTAGTTTTTAACATTTTTTTTTTCCATATAATCAATACTAAGTTTATGCAAAGAGTAGGGTTGATCTCATTGAAAACTTGATGACAAAACAGGCAGAAAGATGCATAGGCCCGATACCCTGTTTCACTTAGTTTTTCAACCACTAATAATAGATGTCGATTGTGGGTGAATCGAGCACTAGTTTTTGAGTGTTTTCTTTTCCGTATAATCAATACTGAGTTTAGGCAAATAGTAGGGTCGATCTCATTTTGTCATTAGGATTTGGATGAGATCGACCCTACTGTTTGCCTAAACTCAGTATTGATTATACAGAAAAGAAAAAACTGAAAAACTAGTGCTTGATTCACCCACAATCGAGATCATTATCGGTGGCTGAAAAACTAAGTAAAACGGGGTATCAGGCCTATACGGCTTTCTGCTCGTTTTGTCATCAAGTTTCTAACGAGATCAACCCTGCTCTTTGCATAAACTCAGTATTGATTATATAGAAAAGAAAATGCTCAAAAACTATCGCTCGATTCACTTGAAATGGAAATCCATTATCGATGGTTGAAAAATTGAGTAAAACAGGGTATCGGGCCTATGTCGCTTTCTGCTCTTTTTATCATCAAGTTTTTGACGAGGTCGACCCTACTGTTTTCCTAAACTTAGTATTGATTATACAGAAAATAAAACACCTAAACACTAATGCTCGATGATTCACCCACAATTGAGATCACTTATCGATGGCTGAAAAACTGAGTAAAACAGGGTATCGGGCCTACGCAACGTTCTGCTCGTTCTATCATTAGGTTTTCAATGAGATCAACCTCGTTCTTTGCATAAACTCAGTACTGATTATACGGAAAAGAAAATACTCAAAAACTAGTGCTTGATTCACCCGCAATCGAGTCCATTATCGATGGCTGAAAAACTAAGTAAAACGGGGTATCAGGCCTATGCGGCTTTCTGCTCATTTTGTCATCAAGCTTCCAACGAGATCAACATTGCTCTTTGTATAAGCTCAGTATTGATTATTTTAAAAAGAAAATGCTCAAAACCTAGTGCTTGATTCACCCAAAATGAAAATCCATTATCGGTGGCTAAAAAATTGAGTAAAATGGGGTATCGGGCCTATGCGGCTTTCTACTCGTTTTGTCATTAGGTTTTCGATGAGATCGACCCTGATTTTTGTCTAAATTCAGTAGTGATTATACAGAAAATAAAACACCAAAAAACTAATGCTCGATTCACCCACAATCGACATCCATTGTCAGTGGCTGAAAAACTGAGTAAAACGGGGTATCGGGCCTATGTGGCTTTCTACTCCTTTTGTCATCAGGTATTCGACGAGATCAGCCCTACTCTTTGCATAAACTCAGTATTTGTTATATGGAGAAGAAAATGCTCAAAAGCTAGGGCTCGATTCACCTGCAATTGAGATCCATTATTGATGGCCGAAAAACTAAGTAAAATAGGGTATTGGGCCTATGTGGCTTTCTGCTCGTTTTGTCATCAGGTTTTTGATGAGATTGACCCTTCTATTTTCCCAAACTTAGTATTGATTATGGAAAAGAAAACTCTCAAAAAATAGTGCTTGATTCACCCACAACCGACATCCATTGTCGGTGGCTAAAAAACAGAGTAAAATGGGCTATCAGGCCTATGAGGCTTCCTACTCGTTTTGTCATTGAGTTTCCAACAAGTTCAACCTTGCTATTTGTATAAACTTAGTATTGATTATACAAAAAATAATACACTCAAAAACTAGTGCACGATTCACCTGAAATGGAAATCCATTATCGGTGGCTAAAAAACTAAGTGATACGGGGTATCGGGCCTATGCGGTTTTCTGCTCCTTTTGCCTACAGGGTTTTAACGAGGCTGACCCTACTGTTTGCCTAAACTCAGTATTAATTATATGGAAAATAAAACACACAAAAACTAGTGCTTGATTCACCCACAATCGAGATCCATTATCGATGACCAAAAAACTGAGTAAAACGTGGTATTAGGCCAATGCTGCTTTTTGCTTGTTCTGTCATTAGGTTTTTGACAAGATTGACCCTACTGTTTGCCTAAACTTATTATTGATTGTACAAAAAAATAAAACATTCAAAAACTAGTGCTCGATTCCCTCATAATCGAGATCCATTATCGATGGCTGAAAAACCAAGTAAAAAGGGGTATCGGGCTTATGTAGCTTTCTGCTGGTTCCGTCATTAGGTTTTCAACAAGATCAACCCTGGTTTTTGCCTAAACTAAGTATTGATTATACAAAAAATAAAACACTCAAAAAATAGTGCTCGATTCACCCACAATCGACATCCATTGTCAGTGGCTAAAAAACTGAGTAAAACAGGGTATCGGGCCTATGCGGCTTTCTGCTCGTTTTGTCATCAGGTTTTCGATGAGATTGACCATCTCTATGCATAAATTGAATATTGATTACGTGGAAATGAATACACTCAAAAACTAGTGCTCGATTCGCCTGTAATCAAGATCCATTATCAATAACCGAAAAACTGAGTGAAGCTGGGTATCGGGCTATACGGCTTTTTGCTCATTTTGTCATTAGGATTTTGATGAGATCGACCCTGTTGTTTGTCTAAACTTAGTACTAATTATACCAAAAAGAAAATGTTCAAAAATCAGTCCTTGCTTCACCCGAAATGGAAATCCTTTATCAGTGGCTGAAAAATTGAGTAAAATAGGGTATCAAGCCTATGCGGCTTTCTACTCATTTTTTTATCGAGTTTCCAACAAGATTGACCCTCCTCTTAGCATAAACTTAGTATTGATTGAATGGAAAAGAAAACTCTGAAAAACTAGTGCTCGATTCACCCAAAATGGAAATCCATTATCGGTGGCTGAAAAACTGAGTAAAACAGGGTATCGGGCCTATGCGGCTTTTTTGCTCCTTTTGTCATCAGGTTTTTGACAAAGTCAACCCTGATATTTTCCTAAACTTTGTATTGATTATATAGAAAAGAAATAAAAAACTAGTGATCGATTCACCCACAATCAAGAACCATTATCGATGGCTGAAAAACTGAGTAAAACGGGGTATCGGGCCTATGCGACTTCCTGCTCGTTCTGTCATTAGGTTTTCGACAAGATTGAACCTAGTTTTTGCCTAAACTCAGATTGATTATGCTGAAAAGAAAACACTTAAAAACTAGTGCTCGATTCACCCACAATCGACATCCATTGTTAGTGGCTGAAAAGGTAAATAAAACGGGGTATCGGGCCTGCGTGGCTTTCTGCTCATTTTGTATCAGGTTTACGACAAGATTGACCCAGCTCTTTGCATAAACTCAATATTTATTATATGGAAATAAAAACACTCAAAAACTAGAGCTCGATTCGCCCACAATCTGTTAGTGAACGACCCAGTTATGTAGCGGAAAACAAAAACATAAACTACATGGATCGTTCCTTAGAACCAAGATCCGGGTACAAAAAATCACTGTTTATACAAAATAATCAAATCTACAGAAAAATCAGTTCATGGTTTAAGAAACATACGCACGTTTGGAGGCTCCTCCAAATTTGTCAATGAACGTTTTTGCTTCTGACCCAAGTGTAGGATCGAACCAACGTAGTCCACACGAAGACAATCGCAAAGAACTAAGGAGGGATTTGCTAGATCCTCCTTAGCCTTAAGGACAAAGAAGAAAATCAAAGAAAACTTTGATTCTTTGCAAAAGCAAAACTGGCGTGAGAGTGAGAGTGTTTTGGGGCTGTGTATTCTCCTTTTCAATGAATGAATGAATAAAAAGTCTCTCTATTCTTTCCAACTAAAACCTTTTCTTTTATAGTCAAATTTCAGTTGCCCTATTCCCATAGGGAATAGGCTTGGGCTCTAACCCAAACACCCCATATTACCAAACGCTCCTAATTGGATATTTATTTTATTTCATTATTATCTTCAATTAAAATCAATTAATATATATATTTAATATATATATTAACATTTAACAATAATGATAATTTATTTAAATATATGCGAACACATACTTAAATGTAATTTCAATTATTTAATTTTTCTAACAAATTAAATAAAAGGCTATGACCTCAGTAAATTTAATTGCACTGTGAAATTATCAAAATACCCTTTTGCCCAAAAAGATGAAAACGCCCTTCTAACTTCCTGGCTCTTTAATTATCTTCTATGTGTGTGACCCATAGGCTCCTCATCATACCGCTAGTGTATAGTATCGCGATTAACACCAATTAATCATCTCACTAATACACTGTAATAACTGCTTGATACTACTATACTCATAAAAAATACGTATAATAAAATACGAGTACATTTATAAAAATAGTTGGGCCCAAATTTTCTTTTATTTAATATACATATTCTTTTACAAAAGTCAGTATCCTTTACAAAAGTTCACAAAAGTGTGGTGGACAGTGTAACTACTCCTCCTCGCCCGCTGTCATCCATCCGACTGCATCCTCATCTAGAACCTGCAAAAACATAGAAAAACAACGGGGTGAGCAAAATAATGCTCAGTAAGTAAATCCTCTACTCGTCTATCCCCGTAACTCTTTTTGTTAATTCTTTCCTTACTCTCTTCTCTTCTCATTTCTGTTCTCTTTCTGTTTCTGTTTCTGTTTCTCATACTCTTTTCTATATACTCTCTGGTGTATGTCACGGCCTCACCTTACCGGAGGCACGGCTGGGGACTCAACCCAGTCTTCGTGACTCTACTCATTTTCTCTTTCTGTTCTTTATATTTCTCTGTTTTCCCATTCTACTCATGGGAATGTCATGGCCTCATCTTATCGGAGGCACGACTGGGAACTCTCTGGCTCTACGTGACTTCTACTCATTTCTATACCGATCGGATTTGGTTATGCATGGATTCGGAACCTTTGGCCATGCGAGTGTACATTCTTTCTCTCTATCTCTTGAATGTCACGTCCCCTTCTTACCGGAGGCATGGCTGGAACCTCATGTTCCACTCTTCGTGATGATCACGGCCTCATCTGACTGGAGGCACGGCTAGGGATCACAAAGCACACACTCTCGTGACTTTACTCATCACTCACGGGTTCCCCATCGCACAACTTACTCTATTCTCTTCTTTAGCTCTTAGAGTAGTTTAAGCACAAAGGTCTCTACTCTTTCTCAAGCTACTTCTCATAGTATAGAAATTCTCTACTCTTTCTCAAGCTACTTCTTAATGCACAATTAATGCATATGGATGGTTTATACTGATTAATGCACTTAGGAAATGCCAATATGCAATGTTGCAAGAATTAAGGTTCATAACTCATTCTCATACTTCTTTTAGGCATTTCATCAAACAACTCATGTGCATACAAAAACTCTTCTCTAACTACAATTCTCTTTCTCGTTGTAACCATCCAAAATGGGAAGAAATTCCCTTCTAAGGACATAACTCCTATCATAGAAGAACACTCCTAAATATTTACTAAATCTCTTCAAACATTCATCTCAACTCATCACACATTACCACTTCCCATTAAGGGAGCATATCCAATACATAACTTATTTCTGAAAGAGAGCACATCATCCTTTAAATAGAACTCTGATGTCTTGCCCTTATACACTTGCTGAACTATTATCTGACACACATCCGGCCACTTGCTTTTCTTAACTTCTTCTAATAAAGTGACTGGATCTATAATCTGGCAATCCGTCCCGGAATTACTTCAATCTGCTCTCTACACAACTCCTGCTAATAACTCTTTCTGCTTAGTGAGTCGGGACAATAAGCTTTTCTACTCAAGGCATCGGCTACTACATTGGCTTTCCCCAGTTGATACTTGATCTCACACTCATAATCTTTAACCAGCTCCAACCACCTTCTTTGTCTCATATTCAGCTCCTTCTAGTGAAGAAGTACTTTAAACTCTTATGATCGGTGTAGACATTACTCTTGGCGCCATAAAGGTAATGCCTCCAAATCTTTAATGCGAAGACCACGCTGCCAACTCTAAGTCATGCGTAGGGATCTCGTCTCATATCTTTCAATTGCCGAGAGGCATATGCTACACCTACCTACCTGCATTAACACAGCATCAAGTCCTTGCAAAGAGGCATCTATATAAATATCATAGTCTACACCTTCCTGAGGTAACACTAACACGGGAGCTGTCGTTAACCTCTTCTTTAACTCTTGAAAACTCTCCTCATATGCTTCTGACATGTAAAAGGAGTTCTCTGTTTGGTAAGAGCTGTCAATGGTTAGCCAATTGGGCGAACCCTGCTACAAATTGCCGGTAGTAACCTGCTAGGCTCAAGAACTTCTAACTTCTTTCACTGTCTTTGGCCTCTGCCACACAAGAATTGCCTGACTTACTCGGATCTACGAAATCCCTTCCTTAGACACAGTATGGTCCAAAAATATACTTGATCTAGCCAAAAGTCACACTTGGAAAACTTAGCATACAACTTTTTTTCCCTCAATCGTTGCAACACTAATCTCAAGTGTTCCTCATGCTCTTCTCTCGACTTAGAATAACCAGGTATCATCTATGAAAACCACTATAAACTGATCCAACAATCATGGAACCCAGTTCATCAAGTCATAAATACTGCTAGGGCATTGTCAAGCCAAAAGGCATCACTACAAATTCATAATGCCCTACCTTGTACAAAAGCAGTCTCGCTACATCTTATCGGCCACTCTTACTTGATGTACCCTGACCTCAAATCAATTTTGGAACACTGCTGCTCCTTTCAACTGATCAAACAGATCATCAATACGAGGTAGCGGGTACTTATTCTTCACTTTACTTTATCAGCTCTCTATAGTCTATACACATCTGCAGTGACCCATTTTTCTTCTTCCACAAACAAAATTGGAGCTCCCCAAGGAGAATGACTCGATCGATAAGCCTTATCTAAAGCTCTTGGAGTTGCTTTTTATTCCTGAAGCTCTGCTGGGGCCATTCGATAAGGGGCTTTGGATATTGGTATTGTCCCTGGTGCTAGTTCAATACT
Organism: Pistacia vera; assembly: GCF_008641045.1. NCBI lineage: Eukaryota > Viridiplantae > Streptophyta > Magnoliopsida > Sapindales > Anacardiaceae > Pistacia > Pistacia vera. Next base: position 1,123,807 of record NW_022196087.1, read on the forward strand.
AACCTCGACCTCTCTCTTTGGAGGTAAACCCGTAACTCTTCCGAAACACATCTAGAAACTCTTGAACTACTGGCACCATCTGATCTCTGGCTGAGGACTCACCACTCTGCACCACATGGGTAATATATCCCGAACCCCTTTCTCAACATCTTTCTCGCCTTCACATTGCTAATCAACATGCTCAATTGATGACCCTCTCCAGCTAAACTTGTCCCATATCAAGATTAAATCTCACTTTCCTTTTCCGACACTCAATCTCTACTCCATTCCTCCCTAGGAAATCCATGCCCAATATTACATCAAGTCGGGCATATCAAACACTATTAGATCCACTGCTAACTCTCGTCCATGGATCACTACCAACTCTCCTGATAACATCTCATGGGTCACAACACTAACCCATCGGTAACTCTACTTAATGGGTTGTTCACTCTAGTAGGTTTCAAACTTAACCTCTCTATCATCCCATAAGTATAAAAAAGGTGGCTCCAGAATCAATTAAAGCAATAAAGGAATAGCATGGAATAATACTGACCAGTTGCACTGATGGACTGGCCTCTGCTTCACCTTGTGCCACTGTAAACACCTAGCACTAGTACCTCTAGAACTTTGAAACTGCTAATGGGAGAGGAGCTTTACAATCCCTCCTCAAGTGCCCTGGCTGCCGGCACCGAACACATGTTCTAGTCTCTCAAACACTCTCCTGAGTGGTTCCTCCCACATTTAGGACAAGGGGGAACCCTTCTTTCCGAGGTCGTTTACTCCTCTAATCCTTCTATTCTGCCTAAGCTGAAACTTCTTTTTATTACTCTTCATTTCTTTGCTCTTTCCACCCTCAACTTTTTCTATTTGGGAGGCTGAGGGTGTTCACTTGATCCTTCTATGGAGGGACCTACTGGGGTATCTTGTTCTCAAATATCTCCGCCTCATTGCTCTCTCAAGGCCCACTAAGGTTTGTGGGGGATCGCACCCGCCATTATGCCTGGGCGATCTCCGTTTCAACCCATGCACAAATTTACTCTCCTCAAGACCGAGTACTAACAATTCCTGGTGTAAATCTGGCAAGGGCATTGAATCTCACTGAATACTCTTTCCTGTACTAGACCCCTGCTGCAAACTAATAAACTCTTGGACTTTCTATGAACTCGATCCTTGATGGTGTTTCCTACAACTGCAATATGTACAAGTATACTATCGCTCAAGTAATAAAGTGATGAGTGAGTACGTTCCCACGAGGACTGCTAGCTAAGCACTAAGTATCCTTCTGTTCTCAAGTTGGAGCAATCGATTTCTTTTGGATTAACAGGAGTAATTAAAATAAAAACTAAATCTGAAATCACTGACTTAAAACTTAAACTATGAATGCGAGATGAAAAATACGGATAAATTCAATTCAATTAAAACGCGTAGGGTTTGACTTTATTCGGACTTTTGGGTTAAACCTAAAAATTAAGCTAATTCATATTCATATGCATTGGTTGTAAATTGAACTCACTAAGGTGTTAAACATACCTTCTCAGGCTATGTTTTCCTATTCTTCCTTATAACCTTCCGCACCCAACAATTTGAAAGTTAACAATTCCAAACTCATTAAGCATAAGAATCCTACAATGATTTCATTGATTCTTGAATCTATCTCTAGCACCCAATACTACAATGGTGATTACCCAAGAAGCTTAACATGATTCATTTCTCAATCTCATCATGTTCATCACATAAGCATTAAAACTCAGAGCAACATACAATCAAAGCATAACTATGAACATAAAACAATCAATCACTAACCCTTAAAATCCAAATTACAATCAAAACCCTAACCCAAAATGGGTAGTTCATAGCTATCAACACTACAATAAGAAAAACGATAATATTCAAGTTCAACAAATGAAAAGTAAGAGAAAGGACAAGAAATCTCCCCAATGATGAATCCCTTGGTTCAAAATCGAATCTTCACCCTTTTAATCTCTAAATCGCTTGAAACTTAATCAAAGAAAATGAAAAAGCTGCTAAACCTACTTCCTAACGGCTCTGGACAAAAAGGCTAGTCTTTCTTTTATACCTCGCCCAAAATCCTAGAAAAACACGCAAAAAGTAAAACTGTGCGTTTCACAAAACTGGAATTTACGACCGTCGCAGCGGTGAAGAAGAAATTTCGCCGCGGCAAAGAACTAAACAGATCTGGTGCTGACTGGCTCACTTCACCGCGGCGAAGCTTCTTGAAAAGTTCTGAAATTACAGAACTACCACTCTGTTTGCATCTTCTCTTGATTCTTCGATCCTTGTGCTCTCCCTTGGGACACGCTTCATAGTGCTTTACTTGCTTCAGAACTCTCCCAACTTTGAGATCCGCTTACTTCCGAGTCCAAAATTTCCAATTTTGTCCTTATTGCTCAAAATGTCCATTTTAACCTGAAACACAAAATGTGATGAATTAGCCACAATTAAGTCCAAATGAACTAGAAAGTACTTGAATCCGACTAAAATCTAATGAAAACTGTATAATCCACAAATTATTAGTCCTCTGTTCTATACTCGGCCTCAAACGCTCGCTTGAATTCTTCCTAGGTCATTACTGTAACATCATGAGTATCTTCTATTAATTCCCACCAAATTCGGGCATCACCCCAAAAAAAGAAACTCGCATACCAGATCTTCTCCTGGTCCGTCATGGGGAATAAACCATTGCACGCTCTACGGATCTAAACCATTCTTCTGCTATTACTGGGTTTGTAGTACCCTTAAACTCTGAGGGTTGATGTTGACTGGGAAGACCATAATTGGTTCAACTCATTCTGTATGGGGGAGGTACTAGTTGTTCTCTTTCGACATTAGTAGTCGGTGGTACCTGCACGGGGGTCCCACCCTCCTTGGCTTTCTGCCATAACTTGCTATACAATTCCCCGAATCTAGCTTCATCAAGGGAGGAGGCATAGATTCGGTGGGTTAGAAGGTTCTCCCTCATTCATCACACCTTTACCATGATTTCGGGTTCTACGCCTCATCTACAAAACAACCACATTTGATCAATTCGAGAAATACTTAAAGTAAAAATTAACCCACACAGTCGCTATCGGACATCATAGCGATTAGAAGAGTACACTGTCATATCCCAAATCTCTACTCTGATACCAACAATTAATAATTTCATCAAACAACTCATGTGCATACAAAAACTCTTCTCTAACTACAATTCTCTTTCTCGTTGTAACCATCCAAAATGGGAAGAAATTCCCTTCTAAGGACATAACTCCTATCATAGAAGAACACTCCGAAATATTTACTCAATCTCTTCCAACATTCATCTCAACTCATCACACATTACCACTTCCCATTAAGGGAGCATATCTAACACCACAACATAAATACTCATCTCAACTCAATTTCTCAACACACAAACATATATCTCTACTCAATTTCTGAACAAGCATCATTTATACATGCATAAAGAAATCTCTACTCAATGATTTCTTAAACTTTAGCTTGAGTTGGATTTACTTACCTTGTGATGGTGTGATTCCACTAGCACTTCTCTTTTCCTTTGGTAGATGTCTTTTCTCTACCCTCGTAAACAATAACACAATAAGACCTTAACACCTTTATAGCTAAATTTCACATCTAGAATAAAGGTCCTTACCTTAGGATACATTAGATCACCACTCTACCCAAAAAAACTACTCAAAAGCCCTTTAAAATCCTTGAAGGATTGGATGGAAAGTTGAGAGAAAAGGATGAATGAGTATGGCGGTGGAAGAAGAAGAATGAGGGGTTTCTAAAGTTAAACCCTTAATATTTCATATTTTCTCCACTCTTTCCCATTTTACCCTTACTATTTCTTAGGAATTCCACCTTTGCCCTTTTAATTCTTCGCAAATGCACCCCTATTTAAACTATTCTCCATGCAATTTCCTTGCATTTCACTCCCCACTTTTGCTGCTAATTAGGGGTAGAATGGTCATTGTGCCCCAAAGGAAGAATTCTCTAGAAACTTATTAAATTTTCAACTGACCCGTCGCCGTGGCGAAGAACTTCCCGTCGCCCCGGCGAAAACTTACAGAAACAACTCACAACTCTCAAGCCAACGTCACCACGGCGAAGACTATTCTTTGCCCCGGCGAAGACTGAATTTCAAAAATTCACCAAGTCTCAACCAAAATCAGGGCAAACACTTAACCAAATCAACTCATCTATCCAACTAAGGGCCAACCAATGGAAAATAACAACATGCAAGCTCAAATGAGAACAAATCAATAAGCATTCAAGTAATACAACACAATTGAACTACGTACCTCAAGTGGGGTGTTACAATTCTCCCCCCCAAAAAAAATTTCGTCCCCGAAATTCACACAAACAACTCCGGGTGACGATCCTGTATGTCTTGTTTTACCTCCTATGTGGCCTTTTCTACTTTATGGTTTCTCCAAAGGACTTTCACTAACGGAATACTCTTATTACGAAGTTCTTTAATCCTTCGGTCTAAAATCTGAACTGGGTGCTCTTCATACACAAAATTCTCTTCTAAAGCAATGTCCTCTATACTTAAGATATGGGAGGGATCACTTACGTACTTCCGAAGCATCGAGACATGAAAAACATCATGCAGCTTGTCCATGCTAGGTGGTAGTACCAATTTGTAGGCCATCTTGCCCACTCGCTGCAATACTTCAAAAGGACCTATGTATCTCGGTGCCAACTTTCCTTTGCTTCCGAAGCGCATTACCTGCTTATAGGGGGAAACTCTTAGAAACACTTTGTCACCCACTCTAAACTCTACATCTTTTCTCTTCAGATCAGCATAACTTTTCTGTTTGTCTTGGGCTTGCTTCATTCTGTTTCTGATCAACTTTACATCCTCTATCATCTTCTGGGTGATTTCTGGCCCAAGAACTATACTCAACTGATCCTTCTCACCTATCTCATCCCAATGTAAGGGAGACCTACATCGTCTACCATATAAAGCCTCGTAAGGAGCCATCTTAATTGTTGACTGGTAACTGTTATTGTAGGCAAACTCCACTAAGGGTAACATATCATGCCAGGATACTTTATAATCCATATAGCAAGCTCTCAACATATCTTCAAGCACCTGATTTGTTCTCTCCGTTTTGCCATATGTCTGAGGATGGTAGGCGGTGCTAAATGCTAAACGAGTACACAAATTCTTCTGTAAACTCATCCAGAAAGCTGAAACAAATCTGGAATCTCTATATGACACTATTGTCTTGGGCACTCCATGCAGCCTGACTATCTCCTTCATATAAATCTGAGCAAACTGATTCGTAGTAGTGCTTTCCTTTACTGGAAAGAAATGGGATGACTTGGTTATCCTATCCACAATCACCCATATAGCATTATAACCTCTCTGTACTCTAGGGAGACCTGTAATAAAATCCATTGAAATGCTCTCCCACTTCCATTCTGGAACACTAAGTAGCTGAAGCAACCCTGATGGCCTTTGATGTTCTGCTTTCACCTGTTGGCAAACCAGGCACTTAGCTACAAATTCCGCAATATCTTTCTTCAAACCTGGCCACCAGTAGCCTTTCTTTAAATCTTGATACATCTTGGTTGCTTTAGGATGAGCAGTGTATGTTGTGTCATGAGCCTCCGCAAGAATTTTCTTCTTCAACTCATCACTCGGGGGAATACATAACTTATTTCTGAAAGAGAGCACATCATCCTTTAAATAGAACTCTGATGTCTTGCCCTTATACACTTGCTGAACTATTATCTGACATCACTCATCGGCCACTTGCTTTTCTTTAACTTCTTCTAATAAAGTAGACTGGATCTATAATCTGGCAATCCGTCCCGGAATTACTTCAATCTGCTCTCTACACAACTCTGCTAATAACTCTTTCTGCTTAGTGAGTCGGGACAAATAAGCTTTTCTACTCAAGGCATCGGCTACTACATTGGCTTTCCCCAGTTGATACTTGATCTCACACTCATAATCTTTAACCAGCTCCAACCACCTTCTTTGTCTCATATTCAGCTCCTTCTAAGTGAAGAAGTACTTTAAACTCTTATGATCGGTGTAGACATTACTCTTGGCGCCATAAAGGTAATGCCTCCAAATCTTTAATGCGAAGACCACGGCTGCCAACTCTAAGTCATGCGTAGGGTATCTCGTCTCATATTCTTTCAATTGCCGAGAGGCATATGCTATCACCCTACCTACCTGCATTAACACAGCATCAAGTCCTTGCAAAGAGGCATCTATATAAATATCATAGTCTACACCTTCCTGAGGTAACACTAACACGGGAGCTGTCGTTAACCTCTTCTTTAACTCTTGAAAACTCTCCTCATATGCTTCTGACCATGTAAAAGGAGTTCTCTGTTTGGTAAGAGCTGTCAATGGTTTAGCCAATTGGGCGAACCCTGCTACAAATTGCCGGTAGTAACCTGCTAGGCTCAAGAAACTTCTAACTTCTTTCACTGTCTTTGGCCTCTGCCACACAAGAATTGCCTTGACTTTACTCGGATCTACTGAAATCCCTTCCTTAGACACAGTATGGTCCAAAAATTATACTTGATCTAGCCAAAAGTCACACTTGGAAAACTTAGCATACAACTTTTTTTCCCTCAATCGTTGCAACACTAATCTCAAGTGTTCCTCATGCTCTTCTCTCGACTTAGAATAAACCAGGATATCATCTATGAAAACCACTATAAACTGATCCAAACAATCATGGAAGACCCAGTTCATCAAGTTCATAAATACTGCTAGGGCATTCGTCAAGCCAAAAGGCATCACTACAAATTCATAATGCCCATACCTTGTACGAAAAGCAGTCTTCGCTACATCTTGATCGGCCACTCTTACTTGATGGTACCCTGACCTCAAATCAATTTTGGAGAACACTGCTGCTCCTTTCAACTGATCAAACAGATCATCAATACGAGGTAGCGGGTACTTATTCTTCACTTTACTTTATTCAGCTCTCTATAGTCTATACACATCTGCAGTGACCCATTTTTCTTCTTCACAAACAAAATTGGAGCTCCCCAAGGAGAATGACTCGATCGGATAAAGCCTTTATCTAAAAGCTCTTGGAGTTGCTTTTTTAATTCCTGAAGCTCTGCTGGGGCCATTCGATAAGGGGCTTTGGATATTGGTATTGTCCCTGGTGCTAGTTCAATACTAACCTCGACCTCTCTCTTTGGAGGTAAACCCGGTAACTCTTCCAGAAACACATCTAGAAACTCTTGAACTACTGGCACCATCTGAATCTCTGGCTGAGGAACATCACCACTCTGCACCACATGGGTAATATATCCCGAACCCCTTTCTCAACATCTTTCTCGCCTTCACATTGCTAATCAACATGCTCAATTGATGACCCTCTCCGAAGCTAAACTTGTCCCCATTATCAAGATTAAATCTCACTTTCCTTTTCCGACACTCAATCTCTACTCCATTCCTCCCTAGGAAATCCATGCCCAATATTACATCAAAGTCGGGCATATCAAACACTATTAGATCCACTGCTAACTCTCGTCCATGGATCACTACCAACTCTCCTGATAACATCTCATGGGTCACAACACTAACCCTATCGGGTAACTCTATCTTAATGGGTTGGTTCACTCTAGTAGGTTTCAAACTTAACCTCTCTATCATCCCATAAGATATAAAAGAATGAGTGGCTCCAGAATCAATTAAAGCATATAAAGGAATAGCATGGAATAATAACTGACCAGTTGCAACTGATGGACTGGCCTCTGCTTCACCTTGTGCCACTGTAAACACTCTAGCACTAGTACCTCTAGAACTTTGAACTGCTAATGGGAGAGGAGCTTTACAATCCCTCCTCAAGTGCCCTGGCTGCCGGCACCGAAAACACATGTTCTAGTCTCTCAAACACTCTCCTGAGTGGTTCCTCCCACATTTAGGACAAGGGGGAAACCCTTCTGTCCGAGGTCGTTTACTCCTCTAATCCTTTCTATTCTGCCTAAGCTGAAACTTCTTTTTATTACTCTTCATTTCTTTGCTCTTTCCACCCTCAACTTTTTCTATTTGTGAGGCTGAGGGTGGTTCACTTGATCCTTCTATGGAGGGACCTACTGGGGTGATCTTGTTCTCAAATATCTCCGCCCTCATTGCTCCTCTCAAGGCCTCACTATAGGTTTGTGGGGGATCGGCACCCGCCATTATGTCCTGGGCGATCTCCGGTTTCAACCCATGCACAAATTTATCTCTCCTCAAGACCGGAGTACTAACAATTCCTGGTGTAAATCTGGCAAGGGCATTGAATCTCACTGAATACTCTTTAACTGTACTAGACCCCTGCTGCAAACTAATAAACTCTTGGACTTTCTCATGAACTCGATCCTTGATGCGTGTTTCCTACAACATGCAATATGTAGCAAGTATACTAATCGCTCAAGTAATAAAGTGATGAGTGAGTATCGTTCCCACGAGGACTGCTAGCTAAGCACTAAGTATCCTTCTGTTCTCAAGTTGGAGCAATCGATTTCTTTTGGATTAACAGGAGTGAATTAAAAATAAAAACTAAATCTGAAATCACTGACTTAAAACTTTAACTATGAATGCGAGATGAAAAATACGGATAAATTCAATTCAATTAAAACGCGTAGGGTTTTGACTTTATTCGGACTTTATGGGTTAAACCTAAAAATTAAGCTAAATTCATATTCATATGCATTGGTTGTAAATTGAACTCACTAAGGTGTTAAACATACCTTCTCAGGCTATGTTTTCCTATTCTTCCTTATTAACCTTCCGCACCCAACAATTTGAAAGTTAACAATTCCAAACTCATTAAGCATAAGAATCCTACAATGATTTCATTGATTCTTGAATTTATCTCTAGCTTCCAATACTACAATGGTGATTACCCAAGAAGCCTAACATGATTCATTTCTCAATCTCATCATGTTCATCACATAAAGCATTAAAACTCATAGCAAACACACAATCAAAGCATAATCATATGAACATAAAACAATCAATCACTTAACCCATTAAAATCCGAATTACAATCAAAACCCTAACCCAAAATGGGTTAGTTCATAGCTAAATCAACACTACAAATAAGAAAAACGATAATATTCAAGTTCAACATAATGAAAAGTAAGAGAAAGGACAAGAAATCTCCCCAAATGATGAATCCCTTGGTTCAAAATCGAATCTTCACCCTTCTAATCTCCAAATCGCTTGAAACTTAATCAAAGAAAATGAAAAAGCTGCTAAACCTACTTCCTAGACGACCTTGGACAAAAAGGCTAAGTCTTTCTTTTATACCTCGCCCAAAATCCTAAGAAAAACACGCAAAAAGTAAAACTGTGCGTTTCACAAAACTGGAATTTACGACCGTCGCAGCGGTGAAGAAGAAATTTCGCCGCGGCAAAGAACTAAACAGATCTGGTGCGTGACTGGCTCACTTCACCGCGGCGAAGCTTCTTGAAAAGTTCTGAAATTACAGAACTACCACTCTGTTTGCATCTTCTCTTGATTCTTCGATCCTTGGTGCTCTCCCTTGGGAACAAGCTTCATAGTGCTTTATCTTGCTTCAGAACTCTCCCAACTTTTGAGATCCGCTTACTTCCGAGTCCAAAATTTCCAATTTTGTCCTTATTTGCTCAAAATGTCCATTTTAACCTGAAACACAAAATGTGATGAATTAAGCCACAATTCAAGTCCAAATGAACTAGAAAGTACTTGAAATCCGACTAAAAAGTCTAATGAAAACTGTATAATCCACAAATTATTAGTCCTCTGTTCTATACTCGGCCTCAAACGCTCGCTTGAATTCTTCCTAGGTCATTACTGTAACATCATGAGTATCTTCTATTAATTCCCACCAAATTCGGGCATCACCCCAAAAAAAGAAACTCGCATACCAGATCTTCTCCTGGTCCGTCATGGGGAATAAACCTATTGCACGCTCTACGGATCTAAACCATTCTTCTGCTATTACTGGGTTTGTAGTACCCTTAAACTCTGAGGGTTGATGTTGACTGGGAAGACCATAAATTGGTTCAACTCTATTCTGTATTGGGGAGGTACTAGTTGTTCTCTTTCGACATTAGTAGTCGGTGGTACCTGCACGGGGGTCCCAACCCTCCCTTGGCTTTCTGCCATAACTTGCTATACAATTCCCCGAATTCTAGCTTCATCCAAGGGAGGAGGCATAGATTCTGGTGGGTTAGAAGGTTCTCCCTCATTCATCACACCTTTACCATGATTTCGGGTTCTACGCCTCATCTACAAAACAACCACATTTGATCAATTCGAGAAATACTTAAAGTAAGGAAAGAATTAACCCACACAGTCGGCTATCGGACATCATAGCGATTAGAAGAGTACACTGTCATATCCCAAAATCTCTACTCTGATACCAAAAATGTAATAACTGCTTGATACTACTATACTGATAAAAAATACGTATAATAAAATACGAGTACATTAATAAAAATAGTTGGGCCCAAATTTTCTTTTATTTAATACTCATATTCTTTTACAAAAGTCAGTATCCTTTACAAAAGTTCACAAAAGTGTGGTGGACAGTGTAACTACTCCTCCTCGCCTTCTGTCATCCATCCGACTTCTTCTTCATCTAGAACCTGCAAAAACATAGAAAAACAACGGGGTGAGCAAAATAATGCTCAGTAAGTAAATCCTCTACTCGTCTATCCCCGTAACTCTTCGTCTATCCCCGTAACTCTTTCTCTTAATTCTTTCCTTACTCTCTTCTCTTCTCATTTCTATTCTCTTTAGGTTTCTATTTCTGTTTCTCATACTCTTCTCTATATACTCTCTGGTGTATGTCACGGCCTCACCTTACCGGAGGCACGGCTGGGGACTCAACCCAGTCTTCGTGACTCTACTCATTTTCTCTTTCTGTTCTTTATATTTCTCTGTTTTCCCATTCTACTCATGGGAATGTCATGGCCTCATCTTATCGGAGGCACGACTGGGAACTCTCTGGCTCTACGTGACTTCTACTCATTTCTATACCGATCGGATTTGGTTATGCATGGATTCGGAACCTTTGGCCATGCGAGTGTACATTCTTTCTCTCTATCTCTTGAATGTCACGTCCCCTTCTTACCGGAGGCATGGCTGGAACCTCATGTTCCACTCTTCGTGATGATCACGGCCTCATCTGACTGGAGGCACGGCTAGGGATCACAAAGCACACACTCTCGTGACTTTACTCATCACTCACGGGTTCCCCATCGCACAACCTACTCTATTCTCTTCTTTAGCTCTTAGAGTAGTTTAAGCACAAAGGTCTCTACTCTTTCTCAAGCTACTTCTCATAGTATAGAAATTCTCTACTCTTTCTCAAGCTACTTCTTAATGCACAATTAATGCATATGGATGGTTTATACTGATTAATGCACTTAGGAAATGCCAATATGCAATGTTGCAAGAATTAAGGTTCATAACTCATTCTCATACTTCTTTTAGGCATTTCATCAAACAACTCATGTGCATACAAAAACTCTTCTCTAACTACAATTCTCTTTCTCGTTGTAACCATCCAAAATGGGAAGAAATTCCCTTCTAAGGACATAACTCCTATCATAGAAGAACACTCCTAAATATTTACTAAATCTCTTCAAACATTCATCTCAACTCATCACACATTACCACTTCCCATTAAGGGAGCATATCCAACACCACAACATAAGTACACATCTCAACTCAATTTCTCAACACACAAACATATATCTCTACTCAATTTCTCAGTAAGCATCATTTATACATGCATAAAGAAATCTCTACTCAAGGATTTCTTAAACTTTAGCTTGAGTTGGATTTACTTACCTTGTGATGGTGTGATTCCACTAGCACTTCTCTTTTCCTTTGGTAGATGTCCTTTCTCTTCACTTGTAAACAATAACACAATAAGACCTTAACATCTTTATAGCTAAATTTCACATCTAGAATAAAGGTCCTTACCTTAGGATACCTTAGATCACCTCTCCACCCAAAAAAAATACTCAAAAGCCCTTTAAAATCCTTGAAGGATTGGATGGAAAGTTGAGAGAAAAGGATGAATGAGTATGGCAGTGGAAGAAGAAGAATGAAGGGCTTCTAAAGTTAAACCCTTAATATCTCATATTTTCTCCACTCTTTCCCATTTTACCCTTACTATTTCTTAGGAATTCCACCTTTGCCCTTTTATTCTTCGCAAATGCACCCCTATTTAAACTATTCTCCATGCAATTTCCTTGCATTTCACTCCCCACTTTTGCTGCTAATTAGGGGTAGAATGGTTATTGTGCCCCAAAGGAAGAATTGTCTAGAAACTTATTAAATTTTCAACTAACCCGTCGCCGTAGTGAAGAACTTCCCGTCGCCTTGGCGAAAACTTACAGAAACGACTCACAACTCTCAAGCCAACGTCGCCGCGGCGAAGACTGAACTTAAAAAATTCACCAAGTCTCAAGCAAAATCTGGGCAAACACTTAACCAAATCAACTCATCAATCCAACTAAGGGCCAACCAATGGAAAATAACAACATGCAAGCTCAAATGAGAACAAATCAATAAACATTCAAGCAATACAACACAACTGAACTACGTACCTCAAGTAGGGAGTTACATACACAAACCAAGATTGGCCCCTAGCAAGGCATTATGGCCACCCGATAGATTTGGATTCAGCAAAGTAGCTACCTGTCAACGATATGGTTATCGTACAATTCGATCCTTTCATCATACGTTATCTCGACGAGATGAAGGCATAGCAATAGTGTCAACCTTTGTTTACTCTCGATATTATGTATTTAGTTTCTGAACGAATGACCTGTATTATAAACTGGATAGAGCAACAACTCAATCCCACTGTGGCCATAGTTTTAGTGTAATTGCCATATACTGAATTGTGTCGTGAGATAACTTCTCCCATACCCGGGAGTGATGAATCCTCTGTCAATCTACCATAGTCTTGATACACTCTTTGATGCAGCCAATCACCACTGTATTGATAGCACTGAATAGAATTACGTTAGGCTAGTGTCAAACTGCACCAATCGGTGCACAAGGCGTTCCGATGATTCAAGTCTAAGGATCACATGCACCACCATTCGTTAGAGGATTTATTCCATAGAATTGGGGTTACCATCCATATGGAATCCTCCGGTGGGTCAGTCCAGTGAACTGCTACGGTGTATTCGCCTTTAGCAAGCACCCATGTGTTGCACCAGGTTGTCACCAAACAACCTTGACAAGTGAGATTAGTTACTACCTTTCGACAGGGTCGTTCAACACTATGATAGCCTTACCTTATTATCTGTGCCCTTACTTTAGAATAATATTGGGGCTACGAACGGTTCTAGAATGGCCACCATATGTGCTCATAGGGTTCTCACTATCAAGATTTGAAACATTGATACCCTCGTCACGATTCTACCATTCCAAGGACATATATCAATACATATTGCAATAATAATGATTTACGCGATATAGAATAAAATGCCTTTTATTATTGATTAGTGAACATTATTACAAAGAGTCAATTCTACCATAATTGATTGGCTCTAGGGCATCTACTCTAACACAATCAAGATCCATTATCGATGACCGAAAAACTTAGTAAAATAGGGTATCAGGCCTATGTGGCTTTCTGCTCGTTCTTTCATTAGTTTTTTGATGAGATCAACCCTATTGTTTGTGTAAACCAATTATTGATTATATAGAAAATAAAATTTTCAAAAAAATAGTGCTTGCTTCACCCAAAATGGAAATCCATTATCGATGGCTGAAAAATTGAGTAAAACAGGGTATCGGGTGTATGCAGCTTTCTGCTCGTTTTGTCATCGAGTTTCCAATGAGATCAACCCTCCTCTTTGCATAAACATATTATTGATTAAACAAAAAAGAAAACGATAAAAAACTAGTGCTCGATTCACCCAAAATGGAAATTCATTATCGGTGACTGAAAAACTAAGTAAAACGGGGTATCAGGCCTATGCGGCTTTTTGCTCCTTTTGTCATCAGGTTTTCAACGAGGTCAACCCTGCTATTTGCCTAAACTCATTATTATTATACAAAAAAGAAAATTCTCAAAAACTAGTGCTCAATTCACTCACAATCGAGATCTATTATCAGTGGCCGAAAAACTAAGTAAAACAGGGAATCGGGCCTATGCGGCTTTCTGCTCATTTTGTCATCAGGTTTTCAATGAGATCAACCTTTCTGTTTGCCTCAACTTAGAATTTATTATATGGAGAAGAGAAGACTCAAAAGCTAGTGCTCGATTCACCCACAATCGACATCCACTGTCAATGGCTGAAAAACAAAGTAAAATGGGGTATCGGGCCTATGCAGCTTTCTACTTATTTTATCATCAAGTTTTCTATGAGATCGACCCTGTGCTTTGTATAAACTTAGTATTCATTATACAGAAAGGAAAACGCTCAATTAACCCGCAATCAAGATCTATTATCGATGACCAAAAAATTGAGTAAAACATGGTATCGGGCCTATGCGGCTTTCTACTCGTTCTGTCATCAAGTTTTCGATGAGATCAACACTACTATTTGCCTAAGCTCAGTATTGATTATACAAAAAATAAAACACTCAAAAACTAGTGCTCGATTCACCCACAATCGACATCCATTGTCAATGGCTAAAAAATTGAGTAAAATGGAGTATCGGGTCTATTCAGCTTTCTACTCGTTTTGTCATCAAGTTCTCGATGAGATCGACCCTTCTTTTTTCCTAAACTCAGTATTAATTATACAAAAAAGAAAAAGCTCCAAAACTAGTGCTCAATTCACCCACAATCGAGATCCATTATCGATGGCTAAAAAACTAAGTAAAACGGGGTATCGACAATCTGCTCATTTTGTCTTCAGCTATTCGACAAGATCAACCCTGCTATTTTCCTAAAATCAGTGTTGATTATACAAAAAAGAAAAAAAAAACTTAAAAACTAGTGCTTGTTTCACCCGAAATGGAAATCCATTATCGGTGGCTGAAAAATTGGATAAAACAAGGTATCAGGCCTATATGGCTATCTACTCATTTTGACATCTAGTTTTCAATGAGATCAACCCTGCTCTTTTCCTAAACTTAGTATTGATTACAAGGTAAACAAAACACTCAAAAACTAGTGCTCGATTCACCCATAATCGAGATCCATTATCAGTGTCTGAAAAACTGAGTAAAACGGGGTATCGGGCCAATGCGGCTTTTTAGTTGTTTTGTCATCATGTTTTCGATGAGATCGACCCTTGTATTTTCCTAAACTTAGTACTGATTATATGGAAAAGAAAACGCTCAAAAAATAGTGCTCGATTCACCCATAATCGAGATCCATTATCGGTGACTAAAAAACTGAGTAAAACGAGGCCTCGGGCCTATGTAGCTTTTTGCTCGTTTTGTCATCAGGTCTCCAAGGAGATCGACCTTGCTCTTTGCATAAGCTAAGTATTGATTATATGAAAAAGAAAACACTAAAAAACTAGTGCTTGATTCACCCACAATCAAGATCCGTTATTGGTGGCTAAAAAACTAAGTAAAATAGGGTATTGGGCCTATGCGGATTACAACTTGTTTTGTCATCAAGTTTCCAAAAAGATCGAACCTACTCTTTGTACAAACTTAGTATTGATTATACGGAAAATAAAATGCTCAAAACTAGTGCTCGATTCACCCACAATCGAGATCCATTACCAGTGGCTGAAAAACTCAGTAAAACGGGGTATCGGGCCTATGCAGCACTCTGCTTGTTTTGTCATCAGGTTTTTGAGGAGATCGACCCTTCTATTTTCCTAAACTTAGTATTGATTATACAAAAAAGAAAACACTATAAAATAAGTGCCCGATTCACCCACAATCGAGATCCATTGTCGGTGGCTGAAAAACTGAGTAAAACGGGGTATCGAGCCTATGCGGTATTCTGCTCGTTTTTTCATCAAGTTTTTGATGAGATCGACCCTTCTATTTTCCTAAACTTAGTATTGATTATACGAAAACAAAAACACTAAAAAACTAGTGCTCGATTTGCCGACAATCAGGATCCAATATCGGTGGCTGAAAAACTGAATAAACGAGGTATCGGACCTTTGCGGCTTTTTGCTTGTTTTGTCATCAAGTTTATAATGAGATCAACCATGCTCTTTGCATAAACTCAGTATTGATTATGCAGAAAACAAAACGCTCAAAAACTAGTGCTTGATTCACCCGAAATGGAAATCCATTATCGGTGGCTAAAAAACTAAGTGAAATGGTGTCACGGCCCCATCTTACCGGAGGCACGACCGGGAACTCATCCCACTCTTCGTGAGGCCTATGTGGCATTCTACTCGTTCTATCATCAGGTTTTTGAAGAGATCAACCCTGCTATTTGGCTAAACTTAGTATTGATTATATCACTCAAAAACTAGTGCTTGATTAACCCACAATCGACATCCATTGTTAGTGGCTGAAAAATTGAGTAAAACGGGGTACCAGGCCTATGAGGCTTTCTACTTGTTTTTTCATCAAGTTCTTGATAAGCTTGACCATTCTATTTTCTCAAACTTAGTATTGATTATACGGAAAAGAAAATGCTCAAAAACTAGTGCTCGATTCACCGGAAATGGAAATCCATTATCGGTGGCTAAAAAACTGAGTAAAACGGGGCATCAGGCCTTTACGACTTTCTACTCCTTCTGTCATCAGTTTTTCAATGAGGTTGACCCTACTATATGCCTAAACTTAGTATTGATTATACGGAAAAGAAAATGCTCAAAAACTAGTGCTCGATTCACCCACAATCAAGATCCATTATAAATGGCCAAAAAACCAAGAAAAAGGGGGTATCGAGCCTATGTTGGTTTCTCTTCGTTCTGTCATCAGGTTTTTGATGAGATCAATCCTGCTGTTTGCCTAAACTTAGCATTGATTATGTAGAAAAGAATACACTCAAAAAATAGTGCTTGATTCACCCACAATCGGCATCCATTGTTAGTGGCTGAAAAACTCAATAAAACAGGGTATCAGGCCTATGCGGCTTTCTACCCGTATTGTCATCAGGTTTTTGATGAGGTTGACCTTGCTATTTGTTTAAAATTCAATATTGATTATACGGAAAATAAAACACTGAAAAATTAGCGCTCGATTCACCCACAATCGAGATCTATTATCAGTGGCTTAAAAACTGAGTAAAATAGGGCATCAGGCCTATGTGGCTTTCTGCTCGTTTTGTCATCAGATTTTCGATGAGATGAACTCTACTATTTGGCTAAACTTATAATTTATTATACAAAAATGAAAACGCTCAAAAACTAGTGCTCGATTCACTTGAAATGGAAATCCATTATTGGTGGCTGAAAAATTAAGTAAAACAGGGTATCGAACCTACGCGACTTTCTGGTCATTTTGTCATCATGTTTTCAACAAGATTGACCCCGTTGTTTGCCTAAACTTAGCATTAATTATACGAAAAAAGAAAACGCTTAGAAACTAGTCCTTGATTCGCCCACAGTCGAGATTCATTATCGGTGGTTGAAAAACTGAGTAAAATAAGGTATTGGGCCTATGCGGCATTCTACTTGTTTTGTCATCAGGATTTTGATGAGATCGACCCTTCCATTTTCCTAAACTCAGTATTGATTTTACAGAAAATAAAAAGCTCAAAAACTAGTGCTTGATTCACCCACAATAGAGATTCATTATCGGTGGCTGGAAAACTAAGTAAAATGGGGTATTGGGCTTATGCGACATTCTGCTCGTTTTGTCATCAAGTTTCTAACAAGGTCGACCCTGATCTTTGTATAAATTCAGTATTGATTATACAAAAAGAAAATGCTCAAAAACTGGTGCTCGATTCACCCACAATCGAGATCCATTGTTGGTGGCTTAAAAATTGAGTAAAACAGGGTATGGGGCCTATGCAGCTTTCTGCTCCTTTTATCATCAGGTTTTTAATAAGGTCGACCCTACTGTTAGCAAAAACTCAGTATTTATTATATGGAAAAGAAAACGCTGAAAAAGTGTTGCTCGATTCACCCACAATTGAGATCCATTATCGATGGCTGAATAACTAAGTAAAACGGGGCATCGGTCCTATGCTACTTTCTACTAATTTTCTCATCAGGTCTCCAAGGAGATCGACCTTGCTCTTTTCATAAACTCAGTATTGGTTATACAGAAAATAAAACACTCAAAAAATTGTCCTTGATTCACCCTTAATGGAGATTCATTATCGATTGCTGAAAAACTGAGTAAAATTGGGTTCAGGTCTTTGGGTCATTCTACTCGTTTTGTCATCAGGTTTTCGATGCGATTGACCCTTCTATTTCCCTAAACTCATTAATGACTATACAGAAAATAAAATGCTCAAAAACAAGTGCTCAATTCACCCACAATCGAGATCCATTATCGGTGGCTCAAAAACTGAGTAAAATGGGGTATCGGACCTATGCGACTTTCTGCTCGTTTTATCACCAAGTTTCCAACGAGGTCGACCCTACTACTTTTATAAAATTGGTATTGATTATACAAAAAAAAAAAAAACAAAAGAAATTGCTCAAAAACTAGTGCTCGATTCACCCATAATCAAGATCCATTATCGGTGGATGAAAAACTGAGTAAAACTGGGTATCAGGCCTATGTGGCATTCTACTCTTTTTGTCATCAGGTTTTTGACGAGATCAAACCTTCTTTTTTCCTAAACTTAGTATTTATTATACCAAAAAGAAACCGTTATAAAACAGGTTCTCGATTCACCCACAATCGAGATCCATTGTCGGTGGCTAAAAAACTGAGTAAAACAGGGTATCGGGCCTATGCGACATTCTGCTTGTTTTATCATCTGGTTTTTGATAAGATCGACCCTTCTATTTTCCTAAACTTAGTATTGATTGTACAAAAAAGAAAACTTTCAAAAACTAGTGCTCGATTCGACCACAATCGAGATCTAATATCGGTGGCTGAAAAACTGAGTAAAATGAGGTATCGGACCTATGCGGCTTTCTGCTTTTTTTGTCATCAAGTTTCCTGTGATATCAACCCTACTCTTTGCATAAACTTAGTATTGATTAAACAAAAAATAAAATGCTTGAAAACTAGTGGATTCACTCGAAATGCAGATCCATTATCGATGGCTGAAAAACTGAGTAAAATGGGGTATCGGGCCTATGCGGCATTTTGCTCGTTTTGTCATCAGGTTTTTTGATGAGATCAACCCTTATATTTTCCTAAACTTAGTATTGATTATATGGAAAAGAAAATACTAAAAAACTAGTGCTCAATTCGCCAACAATCGAGATCCAATGTCGGTGGCTAAAAAACTAAGAAAAATTGGTATCAGGCTTATTTGACTTTCTGCTCGTTCTATCATTAGGATTTTGATGAGATCAACCCTTCTATTTTCCTAAAGTCAGTATTGATTATACAGAAAAGAAAATGCTCAAAAACTAGTGCTCAATTCGCCCACAATCGAGATCCAATATCAGTGGCTGAAAAACTAAGTAAAATGGGGTATCGGGTCTATACGGCTTTCTGCTTGTTTTGTCATCAAGTTTATAATAAGATCAAACCTACTCTTTGTATAAACTTGGTATTTATTATACAAAAAAGAAAACACTCAAAAACTAGTGTTCGATTCCCCCAAAATGGAAATCCATTATCGGTGGTTGAAAAACTGAGGAAAAACAGGGTATCGGGCCTATGCGGCTTTCTACTCCTTTTGTCATTAGGATTTTAAAGAAGTTGACCCTACTATTTGTCTAAACTCAGTATTGATTATACAGAAAATAAATTGCTTAGAAACTATTGCTTGATTCACTCACAATCGAGATCCATTATCGATGGTTGAAATATTGAGTAAAACAGGGTATCAGGCCGATGTGGCTTTCTGCTCGTTCTGTCATCAAGTTTTTTATGAGATCAACCCTACTATTTTCCTAAACTCAGTATTGATTAAACAAAAAAGAAAACACTCAAAAACTAGTGCTTGATTCACCCATAATCAACATCCATTGTTAGTGGCTGAAAAACCGAGTAAAACGGGGTATCGGGCCTATGCAGCTTTCTACTCGTTTTGTCAACAGGTTCTTGACGAGATCGACCCATCTATTTTCCTAAAATCAGTATTGATTATACAGAAAATAAAATAATCAAAAACTAGTGCTCTATTCACCCACAATCGAGATCTATTATCGGTGCTGAAAAACTAAGTAAAATAGGGTATCGGGCCTATACGGCTTTCTGCTCGTTTTGTCATCAAGGGCTCTGCTAGATCAACCCTGCTATTTTCCTAAACACAATATTGATTATACAGAAAATAAAACGCTGAAAAAATAGTGCTCGATTCACTCGAAATGGAAATCCATTATCGGTGGCCGAAAAATTGAGTAAAACAGGGTCTCAGGCCTATGCGGCTTTCTGCTCATTTTGTCATCTAGTTTTCAATGAGATTGGCCCTCCTCTTTGTCTAGACTCAGTATTGATTATACGGAAAAGAAAATTCTCAAAAACTAGTGCTCGATTCACCCATAACCGAGATCCATTATTGGTGGCTGAAAAACTGAGTAAAGTGGGGTATCGGGCCTATACGGCTTTCTACTCGTTTTGTCATCAGGTCTCCAAGGAGATCGACCCTGATCTTTGTATAAAATCAATATTTATTATACAAAAAACAAAACAATAAAAAACTACTACTCGATTCACCAACAATCGAGCTCCATTATCGGTGGCTGAAAAACTGAGTAAAACGGGGTATCGGGCCTATGCGGCATTTTGCTCGTTTTGTCATTAGGTTTTTAATGAGATCAACCCTTCTATTTTCCTAAAATTAGTATTGATTATATGGAAAACAAAACGCTCAAAAACTAGTGCTCAATTCACCCACAATCAAGATCCATTATCGGTGGTTGAGAAACTGAGTAAAACGGGGTATCAGGCCTATGCAGCATTTTGATCGTTTTGTCATCAGGTTTTTGATGAAATCAATCCTTCTATTTTCCTAAAATCAGTATTGATTATACGGAAAATAAAACGTTCAAAAAATAGTGCTCGATTCACCCATAATCGAGATCCAATATCGGTGGCTAAAAAACTGATAAAATGGGGTATCGGGCCTATGCAGCTTTCTGCTTGTTTTGTCATCAAGTTTCCAATGAGATCGACCCTACTCTTTGAATGAACTTATAATTGATTATACAAAAAATAAAATGCTCAAAAAGTAGTGCTTGATTCACCGAAAATGGAAATCCATTATCGGTGGCTGAAAAACTGAGTAAAACAGGGCATCGAGCCTATGCGGATTTCTGCTCCTTTTATCATCAGGTTTTCAATGAGGTTGACCATAATATTTGCCTAAACTTAGTATTGATTATACGGAAAAGAAAATGCTCAAAAACTAGTGCTCGATTCACCCACAATCGAGATCCATTATCAATGGCCAAAAAACCGAGAAAAAAGGGTATCGGGCCTATGTTGGTTTCTCTTCGTTCTATCATCAGGTTTTTAATGGGATCAATCCTGCTATTTGCCTAAACTCAGTATTGATTATAAAAAAAAAAGAATACACTCAAAAAATAGTGCTTGATTCACCCACAATCGGCATCCATTGTCAGTGGCTGAAAAACTGAGTAAAACGGGGTATCGGGCCTATGCAGTTTTCTACCCGTATTGTCATCAGGTTTTTGACGAGGTTGACCTTGCTATTTGCTCAAACTCAGTATTTATTATACAAAAATAAAGCACTAAAAAAATAGTGCTCGATTCACCCACAATCAAGATCCATTATCGGTGGCTCAATAACTGAGTAAAATAGGGCATTGGGCCTATGTGGCTTTCTGCTCGTTTTATCATCAGGTTTTCAATGAGATCAACTCTACTATTTGGCTAAACTTATTATTGATTATACAGGAAGGAAAATGCTCAAAAACTGGTGATCGATTCACCCGAAATGGAAATCCATTATCGGTGGCTGAAAAATTGAGTAAAACAGGGTATCGAGCCTACGCGGCTTTCTGGTCATTTTGTCATCATGTTTTCAACGAGATCAACCCCGTTCTTTTCCTAAACTCAGTATTGATTATACAAAAAAGAAAACGCTCAAAAACTTGTGCTCGATTCACCCACAATCGAGATTCATTATCGGTGGCTGAAAAACTAAGTAAGACAAGATATCGAGCCTATGCGGCATTCTGCTTGTTTTGTCATCAGTTTTTGATGAGATCGACCCTTCTATTTTCCTAAACTCAGTATTGATTATACGGAAAAGAAAAATCTCAAAAACTAGTGCTTGATTCACCCACAATCGAGATCCATTATCAGTGGCTGAAAAACTGAGTAAAATGGGGTATCGGGCGTATGCGGCTTTCTGCTTGTTTTGTCACCAAGTTTCCAACGAGGTCAACCTAATCTTTGTATAAATTCAGTATTGATTATACGAAAAATAAAATGCTCAAAAACTAGTGCTCGATTCAGCTGAAATGGAAATCCATTATCATTGGCTAAAAAACTGAGTAAAACGGGGTATTGGGCCTATGCGGTTTTCCGCTCCTTTTGTCATCAGGTTTTCAAAGAGGTCGACCCTACTATTTTCCTAAATTCAGTATTTATTATATGGAAAAGAAAATGCTCAAAAACTGTTGCTCGATTCACCCACAATCGATGTCCATTATCGATGGCTAAAGAATTGAGTAAAACGGGGCATCGGACCTATGCGACTTTCTGCTCGTTTTTTCATCAGGTCTCCAAGGAGATCGACCTTGCTCTTTTAATAAACTTAGTATTTGTTATATAGAAAAGAAAACACTCAAAAAAACTAGTGCTTGATTCACCCACAATGGATATCCATTATCGGTGGCTAAAAAACTGAGTAAAATGGGGTATCGGGCCTTTGTGTCATTCTACTCATTTTGTCATCAGGTTTTTGATGAGATTTACCCTTCTATTTTCCTAAACTCATTATTGATTATACGGAAAAGAAAATACTCAAAAACAGGTGCTCAATTCACCCACAATCGAGATCCATTATCGGTGATTGAAAAACTAAGTAAAATGGGGTATTGTATCACCTACAGCGAGGTATGTAATTTTATTTATGCCTTAATACCCCTAGTTGGATTTCTTTGAAGTTACCTTAGACAAATGTGAAGGAAACTCCTTAAAACTTCATTAGGGGTAAAATGGTCTTTTCACTCGTAATTAGATAAAAAAGTGGGGAGTGGAAGAAAATAATGTGAAAAAGATCATAGAAATGAGGTTGTTTTGGTAATTGACCAAAGGATATAGATGGGTTTTCATAGAAAGTGCAAGGGCAAAATGGGAATACATGGAATTAATATTAGATATAAGGTTTCATTAGAAGAAACCCTAACCCATTTTTCAACCTTTGTACACGCCACCCTCACCCCTTTTTATCTCAAATTTCTTCACCAAATTCCAAAGGGAAATCATAGGATTTGGCTTAAATTCTTGTAGATTTTCAATCCTAAAGCATCCAAAGGTAAGATTCTAGCACAAGGTGTGTGATTAAACTTTAAAGTTTTAAATTCTTATCGTTTTGATATGATCTAGGTCCAAGAGGAAGAGACTTTTAGCAAAGGAATGTTATATCACACATTCAAGGTAAGTAAACCCACCTTTAGCCTTGATTTGAGCAAGACTTGTGTAGAATGATTCTTGCATGTTTGTATGTGATTGTATGTGAGAATTGTTGGCTGTTTTTGATGTTGAATGATGTGTAATTTCCAGCCGTGAGAAGTAGTGCCTGAGTATGTGATGAATTGGTGGAAAAAATGGAAGAATTAGTGATGGAATTTTGAAGTGTTGAGAATTGTCGAAAACGGCCAAGTTTAATGCTATAGTTAGTGGTTTTTGCTCAAATTTTGGTGGATTTAGAGAGATGTGGAAATGTAGCCAACTTAGTATTTGCATGTGCATATGAATTGTTTGATGAAAATCCAAAGAGAAAATGCATGCATGAGTTGGTTAAACCCTATTGAAGAAAGGGTTAGAGAAAGGCAAGAATTGAAGTAGAAAGATTATGTTGGGCTTAACCAAGTGTAAATTTTAGTATTCAAGAGTGCATTTTGTTATGCCAAAATTTAGAATATCACTTGGTCATGTTAGTTCCATGAGAGAGATGGCCCTTAGTGTTTGGTTCTAGTTACTTGAACCTTTACTACTTCTTGAGTAGCACATGAAAGTGTTAGAAAAGAATTGCATGTGAAAGTGTTACTTTGATATGGCATTGTCGATAGTAGAAAATGCTAGAATATGTCATGACATATCAATATTCACAATGAATTCTCAAGTTTGTGTATCAAAGAATGGGCTTGATCATGCATATATTGTGCATATGATTTATTTATATATAGCCTTGACTTGGTAAATAAGAATATTAAAGAAAATGTTAGCAAAGAATGAGAAAAAGAAAGAAAAGAAAATGGCTTATAGATTCTTTATAAGCTAACATGTACATATGTATGTTTTCTCATTTACTAAAGACTACAAGTGTAGAATTTCCATAGCTTGGAAATTATTAGAAATGTATATAGAATCTCTTTCTATTCTCTTTCTATAGAATGTTATGTTAGAAGGTTGTTGCAATGGGGAACCCATGAGTGACAGAGATGCAGAAAATTCCCACATGCACGTTGCCATCAGTGAGCAGCCTCAGCATAGAAAAACATAACTGTACAGTCTGTCAATAATGCATCTGGATGAGAACTGTACCCAGTAGAAAATACCTACATGCATGCCGCCATCAATGAATGGCCTTAAAATAGCATAACAGAATTAGTACAGTCCATCAGCAGTGCATGTGAATGAGGACTGTACCCAAAAAGAATTTCAAAATACACTCACACGGCCAGGGTTCCAAATCCATACCTCAGCCTAGTCCAATCGGCAAATTAGAATAGAAAACATAAAAGAAAAGAAAGAGAAACATAACAGAAAATAGAAAACATAAAAGAAAAGAAAGAGAAACAAAATCAGAAAATAGAAAACAGAAAAGTAAAGAAAGAGAAAGAGAAACAAAATCAGAAAACAGAAAATAGAAAAGAAAAGAAAGAGAAAGAGAAACAAAATCAGAAAACTGAAAACTGAAAGGAAAAGAAAGAGAAACAGGATCAAAAAAAGAAAAAGAAAAGAAAGAGAAACAAAGTCAGAAAACAGAAAATAGAAAAGAAAAGAAAGAGAAACAGAATTAGAATCAAAAAACAAAAAAGAAAAGAAAGAGATACAGAATAAGAAACAAAAAACAGAAAATAAAAGAAAGTTTTTTTCTCAAAAAAAGTTTATTATTCTGCATATATATTATGCTACTTGCATTATTTAGAATTTCTTATGTGCTCGACGATGTACAATTTTTACCAATTGTCCTTGCATGTCAGTAAATAGCAAATCAGAATATTAGAAAAGAATGCAGAAAATCAGAAAAGAATGCAGCATATTAGAAAGAATGAAGAATATTAGAAAAGATTAAAGTGAGAAAAGGAAAGCCAGAATATGAGTAACGAAGGAAAAACAGTAGTGCAATTTGGTTTACTTACTGAGCAATTATTGTTCACTCTGTTATTTTGCTGTTTTGTAGGTACTAGATGATTTAAGGTTGGGTAGGACGTCAGTAAGCGGAGGAGTTTGGCGGCACTGTCCAAGAATATTTTGTACTTATTAAAGTATATTAGTTATTTTATGAATTAAAATTAGAGCTTTCAGATTTTACAGTATATACACATATGTATATATGTTTACAAAAGTTATCTAGTGGATTTTGTCATTAATTTCCCAAAGAATTACTAGCTAGAGAGAATATTATAGGTATAGGGCCTACGCGATGTTTTGCTGGTTTTGTCATCAAGTTTCCAATGAGATAGACCCTTCTCTTTGTATAAACTTAGTACTGATTATACGAAAAAGAAAACACTCAAAACCTAGTGCTCGATTCACCCACAATCAAGATCCATTGTCAGTAGCTGAAAAACTGAGTAAAACGGGGTATCGGGCCAATGCAGCTTTCTGCTCGTTTTTCCATCAAGTTTCCAATGAGATCATCCCTGCTCTTTGAATAAACTCAGTATTGATTATACGAAAAAGAAAATGCTCAAAAACTAGTACTCGATTCACCGACAATCGAGTTCCATTATCGGGCCTATTCAGATTTCTACTCGTTTTGTCATCATGTTTTTGACGAGATCAACCCTTCTATTTTCTTAAAATCAGTATTGAGTATATGGAAAAGAAAACACTCAAAAACAAGTGCTCGATTCACTCAACATCGAGATCCATTGTGGGTCGCTGAAAAACTGAGTAAAATGGGGTATCGGGCCTATGCGGCTTTCTGCTTGTTTTGTCATGAAGTTTCCAATGAGATCGACCACACTCTTTACAAAAACTTAGTATTGATTATACAAAAGAGAAAACACTCAAAAACTAGAGCTTGATTCACCCACAATCGAGATCAATTATCAGTGATTGAAAAACTGAGTAAAATGGGGTATCAGGCCTATGCGGCTTTCTGCTAATTTTGTCATCAAGTTTCTAATAAGATCAACCTTGCTCTTTGTATAAACTCAGTATTGATTATACAAAAAAGAAAACGCGCAAAAACTGGTGCTTTATTCACCCAAAATGGAATTCCATTATCAGTGGCTAAAAAACTGAGTAAAACGGGGTATCGCGCCTATACGGCTTTCTGCTCCTTTTGTCATCAGGTTTTCAATAAGGGCGACCCTGGTATTTGCCTAAACTTAGTATTTGTTATATGGAAAAGAAAATAATAAAAAACTGGTACTCGATTCACCCACAATCGAGATCCATTATCGATGGATGATGAACTCAGTAAAACGGGGCATCGAGCCTATGTGGCTTTCTGCTCATTTAGTCATCAGGTTTCCAAGGAGATGAACCTTGCTCTTTTCATAAACTTAGTATTGGTTATACAGAAAATAAAACACTAAAAAACTAGTGCTCGATTCGCCCACAACGGTGATCCATTATCGGTGG
Organism: Pistacia vera; assembly: GCF_008641045.1. Lineage (NCBI taxonomy): Eukaryota > Viridiplantae > Streptophyta > Magnoliopsida > Sapindales > Anacardiaceae > Pistacia > Pistacia vera. The sequence continues at coordinate 1,150,745 of NW_022196087.1, forward strand.
CTAAAAATATGAGTAAAATTAGGTACCAGGCCTTTGCGTCATTCAAATCGTTTTGTCATAAGGTTTTTGATGAGATTGACCCTTCTATTTCCAGAAACTAGTTATTGATTATAAGGAAAAGAAAATGCTAAAAAAAAAGTGCTCGATTCACCCACAATCAAGATCTATTATCGGTGGCTGAAAAACTAAGTAAACTGGGGTATCGGGCCTATGCAGCTTTCTACTGGTTTTGTCATCAAGTTTACAATGAGATAGACCCTTCTCTTTGTATAAACTCAGTATTGATCATACGAAAGAGAAAACACTCAAAAACTAGTGCTCGATTCTCCCACAATCGAGATCCATTGCTGGTGGCTTAAAAACTAAGTAAAACGGGGTATCGGGCCTATGCGGCTTTCTACTCGTTTTGTCTTCAAGTTTTCAAAGAGATCATTCTTTCTCTTTTCATAAACTCAGTATTGATTATACAAAAAAGAAAATACTCAAAAACTAGTGCTGGATTCACCCACAATCGAGATCCATTGTCGGTGGCTTAAAAACTGAGTAAAACGGAGTATCAGGCCTATGCGCCTTTCTGCTCATTTTGTCATCAAGTTTCTGATGAGATAAACCCTTCTCTTTTTATAAACTCAGTATTGATTATATGGAAAAGAAAATGTTGAAAAACTAGTGCTCGATTCACCTGAAATAGAAATCCATTATCAGTGGCTAAAAAACTAAGTAAAACGGGGTATCGGGCCTATGCGGCTTTCTGGTCCTTTTGTCATCAGGTCTTCAAATAGGTCAACCCTGCTGTTTGCCTAAACTCAGTATTTATTATATGGAAAAGAAAACACACAAAAATTGGTGCTTGATTCACCCAAAATCGAGATCCATTATCGATGGTAGAAGAACTGAGTAAAACGGGGCATCGGGCCTATGCAGCTTTCTGCTTGTTTTGTCCTCAGGTCTCCAAGGAGATCAACCCTGCTCTTTTGATAAACTCAGTATTGGTTATACAGAAAATAAAACACTAAAAAACTAGTGCTCGATTCACCCATAATGGAGATCCATTATCAGTTGCTGAAAAACTGAGTAAAATGGGGTATCGGGCCTTTGCATCATTCTACTTGTTTTTTCATTAGGTTTTCAATAAGATTTACCCATCTATTTCCCTAAACTTGTTATTGATGATACAGAAAACAAAATGCTCAAAAACAAGTGCTCGATTTACCCATAATCGAGATCCATTATCGGTGGCTGAAAAACTTAGTAAAATGGGGGTATCGGGCCTATGCGGCTTTCTACTTGTTTTGCCATCAAGTTTTGACCCTTCACTTTGTACAAACTCAGTATTGATTATACAAAAAAGAAAACGCTAAAAAAAATATTGCTCGATTGACCCACAATCGAGATCCATAGTTGGTTGCTTAAAAACTAAGTAAAATGGGGTATCGGGCCGATGTGGCTTTCTGTTAATTTTGTCATCAAGTGATGAGATCAACCCTGCTCTTTGTATAAACTCATTATTGATTATACAGAAATGAAAATGCTCAAAAACTAGTGCTCCATTCACCCGAAATGGAATTCCATTATCGGTGGCTAAAAAATTGAGTAAAAAGGGATATCAGGCCTATGTGGCTTTTTGCTCATTTTGTCATCAGGTATCCAAGAAGATCGACCCTACTCTTTTCATAAACTCAGTATTGGTTATACATAAAAGAAAACACTAAAAAACTAGGGCTCTATTCACCCATAATGGAGATCTATTATCGGTGGCTTAAAAATTGAGTAAAATCGGGTATTGGGCCTATACGGCTTTCTGCTTGTTTTGTCATCAAGTTTCCCACAAGATTGTAACACCTCCTTTTTACTACTATGCTTATAATACATACTATGTAAATTATAGATATACATAGCGTATGGAAAATAGTGGGCTCAAATTTTTCTTTTCTCAAAAAAATATAATTCTTTACAAATACAAAAGACTATGTATTTAAAAACTTTCTAATTAATACAAAATATCTTTTCTTGTTGATAGTGGTGCCAATATTCTTCGCTCTTTGATTTCTATCTTATCGTTGTTCCTATTTCCTGCAAAACAGAGAAGAACAACGGGGTGAGCACAACAATGCTCAGTAAGTAAATCCTCTACTACCTGTCCCCGCAACTCACTCTTTGGTTCTTTCCTTGTTCTACTGTTCTTCTATTTCTATTTCTCACTGTCTTTCTCTTTCTTTCTAATACTGTTTTTCTCCTTTAACTCTGTTCTACTCTTTTTTCTTTCTTTCTCTCTGTTCTTATTCTTTGTTCTTATTCTCTTATACTTACTCACCATGAAGAACAACAATGGTTCTCTTTTATTCTCATCATACTCACCATGAAGGAAAATCATGGTTCTCTCTCTTATTCTCGTCATACTCTCACTAACCATGAAAGAAATCATGGTGCATGCATGAATGAGATGTACATGCAACTAATGTAAAAGAACTGCATGTTTCTTTCTTCTACTCTCTATTCTTACTAGCTCAAACTCTCTTATTCTTTCTCATACTCTCTCTCTTTCTATCTCATTCTTTCTCAAGCTTTCTCATTCTTTAATTCTTTCTATTATCTCATTCTCATTTCTGTTTCTCTTTCTCATAATTCTTTTCTGTTAACTCTCTTTAGTAGTCACGGCTTCATCTTACCGGAGGCACGGCCGGGACTCGCTCCCGTTCTACATGACTTCTACTCATTCTAGCCGATCGGACTTGGTTATGCATGGATTCGGAACTTTGGCCATGTGAGTGTACAATCTCTCTCTCGGATACTCGGATATAGCCCTCATCCACATGCACACTCACGGGCTACACCACTTCTCTTTCTCATACTCATGCCGCTCTCTCAATGCGGCGTACATGCGGGAATACTCTACCCATTACTCATGGGTTCCCCATCGCATAACCTACTCTATGCTCTTATCTCTCTCTTATTCTTTCTCATGTTTGCTCATCTCTTTCTCAAGCTAGTACTCATAATATAGCTTAACTCTTAGCTTTTCTCATCTCTATTCTTTCTATTTCTGTTCTTTCTCATTCTTACTCATTGGAATGTCACGACCTCATCTGACCGGAGGCACTGCTGGGCGCTACCACTCTACGTGACTTTCGCTCATTTCGCTACCGATTGGATTTAGTCATGCATGGATTCGGAACCTTTGGCCATGTGAGTGTATTCTCTCTCTCTCTCTGAATGTCATAGCCCCATCTTACCGGAGGCACGGCTGGAACCTCATGTTCCACTCTGCGTGACGGTCACGACCTCATCTGACCGGAGGCACGGCTGGGGATCACAAAGCACCCACTCTTGTGAGTCTACTCGTCACTCACAGGTTCCCCATCGCACAACTTACTCTATTCTCTTCTTTAGCACTTTTCAGTCTTTTATTCGCTAGTGCTCAATCTCTCTTTCTCTTTACTATCAGAGTATTCTCATTCTCTTTACTCTTAAGAGTTGCTATTCTCAACATTCTCTTCTCCTTCTCACTCAAACTATTACTCATAGTATAGCTTATACTCAAAATTCTCTACTCTTAAGCTAGTATTCATAAGGTAGCTCATACTCAACATTCTCTATTCTTTCTCAAACTACTTCTCAATGCACAATTAATGCATATGGATGGTTCATACTCGTTAATGCACTTATGAAATGCCCAATGCAATATTGCATCAAAACAGTCCTTCTGCACAGGTCACACTCAAGAAGGCATAACTTGAGTTATACACCTCATATTTCTACGATTTTTATCTCGTTTTAAAGCTTAGAGACAGGGCTATAACTTTTATGTTTTGGTCTCAACCCAGTTCAATCCGTAAGATGCCCAAATATCACTCAGAAAGTCACGGCTGTGACAGGGCAGATTTCACTTAGGCATTTCATCAAACAACTCATGTGCATACCAAAGCTCTACTTATCTATAACTCTACTCTTCTCTTTAACCATCCAAAATGGGAGGAAAACTCCCTTATATAGTCATAATTCCTGCCAAGGAAAACACTCCCCAAAAATATTCATACACAACTCCTCCAACTTCAACTCAATTTCACTCTCTCATCACACTTCAAGAACACTTCTCATAAAGGAAATACCCAACAAACATAACATAAATACTCTTCTCAACTCAATTCCTCAACAAATAGACATACATCTCTACTCAATTTCTCAACAAGCATCATATATACATGCATAAATAAATCTCTACTTAAGAATTTCTTAAATTTTAGCTTGAGTTGGGTTTACTTACCTCATACTTGAGTAGTCTCCACTAAAGCTCTCTACTCTTGTTGGATCATAGCTTTCCCTTATTTCCTAAGCATAAACTTAGTAAGAACTTAACCGTTACATAAATAAAACTCATCTCTAGGGTAGGGATTCTTACCTCTTCTTGCTTAGGATCACTTCTTTATCAAATTCCAACTCAAAACTCTCAAAAATCCCTTGGAAGATTGAGTGAGAAATTGAGAGAAAATGGGAGATGAAGAGGCGGTGGACATGGGTGAAAATGAATGGGTTAAGAGAATTCAACCTTTATTAGCTCATATAATATATACTCTTTCCCATTTTGCCCTTACTCTTTCTTGAAATTTCCACCTTTATCCTTTAATTCTTTACAAACTCACCCCCATTTTACACTATTCTCCGTGAAATTTCCTTACATTTTACTCCCCACTTTTCCTGCTAATTAGGGGTAGAAAAGTCATTTTACCTCTATGGAGAAATCTCTAGAAACCTCAAGAACTTTTCTGTCGTCTCGTCGCCACGGCAAAGAACTTTCTGTCACCCTGGCAAAACATTCCAGAACCAACACCGCCAACACAAAACCAACGTTGCCGCGGCAAAGCTTCTCCCTCGCCCCAACGAAGACTGCAACTCCAAAATCTGCCAAGTCTTGATCAATTCCATGGTACACACTCAACCAAACCCAAAACATAAACTCAACCAAAGGTCAACCAAACAACATGAACAATATACAAACTCATTTAGGGGCAATTCAGTAATCCTTTAGGCCATACCATAAACAATGGCTACGTATCTCAAGCGGGGCGTTACAAAGATCGACCATACTCTTTGCATAAACTCAGTATTAATTATACGAAAAATAAAGCACTCAAAAACTAGTGCTCGATTCACCCACAATCGAGATCCATTATCGGTGGTTGAAAAACTAGGTAAAATGGGGTATCGGGCCTATGCGACTTTCTGCTAATTTTGTCATCAAGTTTCTAAAGATATCAACCCTGCCCTTTGTAGAAACCCAGTATTGATTATACGGAAGAGAAAATGCTTAGAAACTAGTGCTCGATTCACCCGAAATTGAATTCCATTATCGGTGGCTAAAAAACTTAATAAAATGGGGTATCGGGCCTATGCGGCTTTCGTCTCCCTTTGTCATCAGGTTTTCAATGAGGTCAACCCTTCTGTTTGCCCAAGCTCAGTATTTATTATATGGAAAAGAGAACGCTAAAAAACTAGTGCTCGATTCACCCACAATCGAGATCCATTATCGATGGCTGAAGAACTGAGTAAAACGGGGTACCGTGCCTATGCGCCTTTCTGCTCATTTTGTCATCAAGTTTCTAATGATATCATCCCTTCTCTTTGCATAAACTCAATATTGATTATACGAAAAATGAAATTCTCAAAAACTAGTGCTCGATTCACCTAGATCCATTGTTGGTGGCTTAAAAGCTGAGTAAAACAAGGTATCGGGCCTATTCGGCTTTCTGCTCGTTTTTTCATCAAGTTTCCAAAGAGATCATCTCTGCTCTTTGCATAAACTTAGTATTGATTTTACAGGAAAAAAAACCGCTAAAAAAATAGTGCTCGATTCACCCACAATCGAGATCCATTATCGGGCCTATGCGGTGTTTTGCTCAATTTGTCATCATGTTTTTGACGAGGTCGACCCTTCTATTTTTCTAAAATCAGTATTCATTATATGGAAAAGAAAACGCTAAAAAACTAGTGCTCGATTCACCCACAATCGAGTCCATTATCGGTGGCTGAAAAACTGAGTATAATTTGTCATCAAATTTCCAATGAGATCAGCCCTACTCTTTATATAAATTCAGTATTGATTATACGAAAAAGAAAATTCTCAAAAACTAGTGCTCAATTCACCTCGAATGGAAATTCATTATCGCGGCTAAAAAATTGAGTAACACGAGTTATTGGCCCTATGCCACTTTCTGCTCCTTTTGTCATCAAGTTTTCAATGAAGTCGACCCTTTTGTTTGGCCAAACTCAGTATTTATTATATGGAAAAGAAAACGCTAAAAAACCACTACTCAATTCACCCACAATCGAGATCCATTATCGATGGCTGAAGAACTAAGTAAAACGGGGCATCAGGCCTATGCGACTTTCTGCTCGTTTTTTCTTTAGGTCTCCAAGAAGATCGACCTTGCTCTTTTCACAAACTCAGCATTGCTTTTGCAGAAAAGAAAACACTAAAAAACTAGTGCTCGATTCACCCACAATAGAGATCCATTATCGATGGCTGAAAAATTGAGTAAATTGGGGTATCGGGCCTTGGTGTCATTCTAGTCGTTTTGTCATCAGATTTTTTATTAGATTAACCCTTCTATTTCCTTAAACTCATTATTGATTATACAAAAAAGCAAAATCTCAAAAACAAGTTCTCGATTCACCCACAATCGAGATCCATTATCGGTGGCTGAAAAATTGAGTAAAATGGGGTATAAGGCCTATGCGGCGTTTTGCTCCTTTTTTCATCAAGTTTCCAATGAGATAGACTCCTCTCTTTTTATAAACTCAGTATTGATTATACAAAAAAGAAAATACTCGAAACTAGTGCTCAATTCACCCATAATCGAGATCCATTATCGGTGGGTGAAAAATTGAGTAAAACGGGGTATCGGGACTATGCGGCTTTCTGCTTGTTTTGTCAAAAAGTCTCCAATGAGATAATCCTTGCTCTTTAAATAAACTCAGTGTTGATTATAAGGAAAAGAAAATGCTCAAAAACTAGTGCTCAATTTACCCACAATTGAGTTCCATTATTAGGCCTTTGCGGCTTTCTGCTCGTTTTGTCATCATGTTTTTGACGAGATCGACCCTTCTATTTTCCTAAAATCAGTATTGAATATATGAAAAAGAAAACGCTCAAAAACTAGTGCTCGATTCACCCATAATTGAGATCCATTTTTAATGGCTAAAAAACTAAGGAAAATGGGGTATTAGGCCTATGTAGCTTTCTGCTTGTATTGTCATCAAGTTTCCAACGAGATCGACCATGCTTTTTGTATAAACTCAATATTGATTATACAGAAAAGAAAACACTAAAAAAATAGTGCTCAATTCACCCACAATCGAGATCCATTATCGGTGGTTGAAAACCTGAGTAAAATGGGGTATCTAGCCAATGCGGCTTTCTGCTTATTTTGTCATCAAGTTTCTAACGAGATCAGCCCTACTCTTTGATAAACTCAATATTGATTATACAGAAAGGAAAACGCTCAAAAACTAGTGCTCGATTCACCCGAAATGGAATTCCATTATCGGTACCTGAAAAACTAAGTAAAACGGGGTATCGGGCCTATGCCACTTTTTGCTCCTTTTGTCATCAGGTTTTCAATAAGGTCGATACCACTGTTTGCCTAAACTTACTATTTATTGTATGGAAAATAAAACGCTCAAAAACTGGTGCTCGATTCACCCACAATCGAGATCCATTATCAATGGCTAAAGAACTAAGTAAAACGGGGCATCGGGCCTATGTGGCTTTCTACTCGTTTTTTCATTAGGTCTCCAAGGAGATCGACCTGCTCTTTTCATAAACTCAGTATTCGTTATACAGAAAAGAAAACACTCAAAAACTAGTGCTCAATTCACCCACAATGGAGATCCATTACCGGCGGCTGAAAAGCTGAGTAAAATGGGGTATCGGGCCTTTACTCATTCTACTCGTTTTGTCATCAGGTTTTGATGAGATTGACCCTTCTAATTCCCTAAATAATTGATTATACGGAAAAGAACATGTTCAAAAGCAAGTGCTCGATTCACCCATAATTGAGATCCATTATTGGTGGTTGAAAAACTGGGTAAAATGGGGTATTGGGCCTATGCGGCTTACTACTCGTTTTGTCATCAAGTTTCCAACGAGATAGACCCTTCTCTTTGTATAAACTCAGTATTGATCATACAAAAAACATAATGCTCAAAACTAGTGCTCAATTCACCCACAATCGAGATCCATTGTCGGTGGCTTAAAAACTGAGTAAAACGGGGTATCGGGCCTATACGTCTTTTGACTCATTTTGTCATCACAACGAGATCATCCCTTCTCTTTGCATAAACTCAATATTGATTACACAAAAAAGCAAATGCTCAAAAACTAGCGCTCGATTCACCCACAATCAAGATCTATTATCAGGCCTATGCAGCTTTCTACTCGTTTTGCCATCATGTTTTTGAGGAGATCGACCCTTCTATTTTCCTAAAATCAGTATTCATTATATGGAAAATAAAACACTCAAAAACTAGTGCATGATTCACCCACAGTCGAGTTCCATTATCGCTAGCTGAAAAAATGAGTAAAATGGGGTATCAGGCCTATGCGACTTTCTGCTTGTTTTGTCATCAAGTTTCCAACGAGATCGACCATGCTCTTTGCATAAACCAAATATTGATTATACAGAAAATAAAATACTCAAAAACTAGTGCTTGACTCTCCTACAATCGAGATCCATTATCGGTGGCTGAAAAACTAACACAAGGTATCGGGCCTATATGGCATTTTTCTCCTTCTGTCTTCAGGTTTTCGACAAGATCTATCCTTTTATTTTCCTAAACTTAGTATTGATTATTTGGAAAATAAAAATTTCAAAAAATAATTCTCGATTCACCCACAATCGAGATCCATTATCGATGGCTAAAAAACTAAGTAAAACCGGGCATCGGGCCTATGCGGGTTTTGGCTCGTTTTGTCATCAGGTTTCCAAGGAGATCGACCCTACTATTTTCCTAAACTCAGTATTGATTATATGAAAAATAAAACGCTCAAAAACTAGTGCTCGATTAAAAAACAATCGAGATCCATTTTCGGTGGCTAAAAAACTGGGTAAAATGTGATGTCAGGCCTATGAAGCTTTCTGCTTGTTTTGCCATCATGTTTCCAATGAGATCAACCTTGCTCTTTGCATAAACTCAGTATGATTATATGGAAAAGAAAATGCTCAAAAACTGGTGCTCGATTCACCTGAAATGGAAATCTATTATCGGTGGCTGAAAAACTGAGTAAAATGGGGTATCGGGCCTATGTAACTTTCTGATCCTTTTGTCATTAGGTTCTCAACGAGGTCAGCCCTGCTGTTTGCCTAAACTTAGTATTGATTATACGAAAAATAAAACACTCAAAAACTAGTACTCGATTCACCTACAATCGAGATCCATTATCGGTGGCTAAAAAACTAAGTAAAATAGGGTATAGGGCCTATGCGGCTTTCTACTTGTTTTGTCTTCAAGTTTCCAATGAGATCAACCCTACTCTTTGCATAAACTCAGTATTGGTTATACGGAAAGGAAAACGCTCAAAAACTAGTGCTCGATTCACTCGAAATGGAAATCCATTCTCGGTGGTTGAAAAACTGAATAAAACAGGATATCGGGCCCATACGGCTTTCTGCTCCTTTTGTCATCAGGTTTTCGACGAGGTCAACCCTACTGTTTGCCTAAACTAAGTATTGATTGTTGTAATATTTTTCTCTCTAGCTAGTATACTCGTAAAATAATAGTAAAACTCACTAGATATATATAAGAAAATATACATGTCGATGAGTATAAAATAATGGGCCCATATCTAATTTTTCGTTATATTCAAATCTTTACATAATATAATATAGTCACAAAACAATAACTCGATAGTGTTGCCAAACCCTTCCACTTCTTGACGTTCAAAGTGACCGCATCTCACGTACTACCTGCAAAAACATTGAAAACAATGGGATGAGCACTAATTGCTCAGTAAGTAAACCCGCTATGCTACCCTTCTCTCTCCGTTGCTCATATTCTGCATTTCTTTCCTTACATCACACTTCGCTATTCTTTTCTGTTCTTTCTCTATTCTTTTTCTATTCTTTCTCTATTTCTAATTTTCTCACTACTCATGATTGTAACAACTGTTGCAAACTAGTACAACGTATGCATAATAACAATAGAAAATAGGCCCAAAACTTTTCTTTTTATTATAAGTAATAAGTCTTTTATACACAAAGAGCATCATTTACAAAAAGCCATTTTAAAAGACAAAACAGGGGAAACAGTGTAGCTATTGCTCCTCGCTTGCTGACACCCCTCCGATTGCATCATCACCTAGATCTTGCATCCACAAAGGAAAAATAACGGGGTGAGCACAAAATAATGCTCAGTAAGTAAACCCTCTATCTGTTTATCCTCGTATGTATTTCTCTTAATTCTTTCCTCACACTTTCTGTTGTTTCCTACTAAACGTCATGGCCTCATCTTACCAGAGGTACGGCCGGATGGCATTCACACAGCACCATCTCACTCTTCATGACTGTCAGGTGGAGTTCACACAGCACCAAACCGTTCTTAGTGACTACCGAGTGGGGATCACGAAGCACCTACCCGGTTTTCGTAACTATCGGGTGGAGGCCACAAAACACCTACCCGTTCCTCATGACTTTCGGGTGACGATCACAAAGCATTAACCCATTCCTAATCACTGTCGGGTGATGATCACAAAGCATCAACCCATTTCTAATAAATATTGGGTGATGATCACAAAGCATCAACCCATTTCTATTCTGTCTATACTGAAACTTCTTCTTCTGATTCTTCATGTCTTTACCTTTTACACCCTCATGTTTCTCTCTCTGGGGGACGGAGGGTGGCTCACTTGGTCCTCCTGTCGAGGAACCTACTGGGGAAATTTTATTCTCAAAAATCTCCGCCTTCATTGCCCGCCTCAAAGCCTCACTATAATTTCGAGGAGGGTTGGAACTTGTCATTATATCCCGGGCTATCTCTGGCTTCAACCCGTGCACAAACTTATCCCTTCTTAAGGCCGGAGTACTAACTATTCCGGGTGCAAACCTTGCAAGAGATTTGAATTTCTCCTATTACTCTTTCACGTCATTAGTTCCTTGCTGTTATTTGATAAATTCTTGTACCTTCTCATGAACTTGGTCCTCTGTTCTATACTCGGCCTCAAACTCTTGCCTGAACTCTTCCCAAGTCATTGCTGTCACATCATGAGTTTCTTCCATTAATTCCCACCAAATTCGGGCATCTCCCTGAAACAAGAAACTCGCATACCAGATCTTCTCCCGGTCTGACATGGGAAATAAACCCGTGGCTCGTTCTATGGACCCAAACCACTCTTCTGCTATTACTAGATCCGTAGTGCCCTTAAACTCTGAGGGTTGATGTTGACTGGAAAGACCGTAAATCGGTTCAACTCTACTCTGTACTGGGGGAGGTACTGGTTGTCCTCTTTCGACATGTGCAACTGGCGGTACCTGTACGGGGGTTTCAACTCTCCCTTGGGTTTTTGCCATGACTTGCTGTATAATTCCCCGAATTCTAGCTTCATCCAAGGGAGGAGGCGTAGACTCTGGTTGGTTAGAAGGTTCTCCTTCATTCATCACACCCTTACCATGATTCCGATAACTACGCCTCATCGACAAAATAATCACACCAATTAACTCGAGAAGCAATTACTGTAAGGAAAGAATTAACTCACACAGTCGGTTATAGGACGTCGTGGCGATGAGAATAGTACACTGTTCAATCCCAAAATCTTTGCTCTGATACCAAAATGTAACAATTGTTGTAAACTAGTACAACGCATGCATAATAACAATAGAAAATAGGCCCAAAACTTTTCTTTTTATTATAAGTAATAAGTTTTATACACAAAGAGCATCATTTACAAAAAGCCATTTTAAAAGACAAAACAGGGGAAACAGTGTAGCTATTGCTCCTCGCTTGCGAGCCCCTCCGACTGCATCATCACCTAGATCTTGCATCCACAAAGGAAAAATAACGGGGTGAGCACAAAATAATGCCAGTAAGTAAACCCTCTATCGTTTATCCTCGTATGTATTCTTTAATTCTTTCCTCACACTTTCTGTTGTTTCCTACTAAACGTCATGGCCCATCTTACCAGAGGTACGGCCGGATGGCATTCACACAGCACATCTCACTCTGACTGTCGGTGGAGTTCACACAGCACAAACCGTTCTTAGTGACTAACGAGTGGGGATCACGAAGCACCTACCCGTTTCGTAACTATCGGGTGGAGGCCACAAAACACCTACCGTTCTCATGACTTCGGGTGACGATCAAAGCATTAACCCATTCCTAATCACTGTCGGGTGATGTCACAAGCTAACCCATTCTATAAATATTGGTGATGATCACAAGCATCAACCATTTCTAATAAATAAACGGGTGATGATCACAAAGCATCACCCGTTTCTAATAACATAGGGTGATGATCACAAAGCATCAACCCATTTCTAACAACTGTTCGGGCGATGATCACGAAGCATCCATCCGTTCTCATAACTATCGGGTGATGATCACAAAGCATCGACCATTTCTAATAACTCTTCTCATTCACTTACTCTAGCATTCTCATTCTCTCACCTTAGAGTAGTTACATCCACAAAGTTCTCTACTCATAGAGCAAGTGCAACACAAAGTTTCTTACTCTTTCTTAGGTCACTTCTCAATGCACATTAATGCCTATGGATGGTTCATCTCCATAATGCAATTATGAAATGCCAACATGCAATGTTGCAAGAATTAAGGTTCATTCTCATACTCAAACCTTATTAGGCATTCATCAAACAACTCAAGTGCATAATAAAACTCTCTATAAAAATAATTCTATGTCTTTCTCTAACCATCCAATGGGGAGAAACTCCCTCCCATAGCCTAATATCCTGCCAAAGAAAGACACTTCCAAAAAGGATTTCACAATGTCCTTCAATTCCATTCAATTACCTTCAACCCACATCTCACTTCTTATACTTGAAATGTATGACAATCAAAAGCATAACAATCTCCATTTAAGACTCAATAACATGGCATAACATGCATAGAACATACATCCATAATTGCTATCAAAAACCCAATCAAGAAAATTCTCAAATCTCAACTTGGGTTGGGATTTACTTACTGTTATGGAGAGATCTCACTAGCTCTCCTTTCTCTTGGTTTGTTGACTTTTTCTCTACTCTTTAAACAATGAAAAAAACCCTCAATAATCAAATATACTCAAAAACACAAAGCTTCACAACCAAAGCAAGAATCATTACCTTAGGATGCCTTGATGATTTTTTACCCAAATCACTCCAAAAGCCCTTTAAAACTCCTTGAACAAAAGAAAGAGAAATTGAGAGGAAGGAAGAGAGGAGAGTGGCGATGGAGAAGAGGAATAAGGGTTTGCAATGACTTAATTCCTTAATGAAATTTATACACAAGTATTCCCATTTTGCCTTACTCTTCCTTAGGATTCATATATACCTTTGATTCATACAAACACACCCATAACAACATATTCTCCATGAAAATTCCTTCATTTTTAATCCCACTTTTCCTACTAATTAGGGGTAGAATGGTCAAATTGCCCTTAGGGAAGAAAATATCTAAAACTTAACAAACATTTTGGTTGGCACGTCGCCGCGGCGAGGAAGCTTCTGTCGCCGCGGCGAAACTGTCTAGCAGCTTCCCGTGGCATCAACACCTCTTCGCCGCAGCGAAGATTCTTCTTCGCCCCGGCGAAGCTTGGAACACTGAACTTCTTCTATTTCAACCAATTTCAGGGCAAGTATTCAACACACCACTCAATCAAAGGTCAACCAAACAATAATACTAACAAACCAACTCAAAATAAGAGCAAAAGAAGAAATGTTAGCTACGTACCTCAAGTGGGGCGTTACAATTCTTCCCCCCTTAAAAGAATTTCGTCCCCGAAATTCATACAAATAACTCTGGGAAGCAGTTCTGCATGTCCCGTTCTACTTCCCAAGTGGCCTCTTCCGCTTTGTGATTCCTCCAAAGGATCTTCACTAACGGAACACTCTTGTTCCGAAGCTCTTTAATCCTTCGATCTAAAATCTGAACTGGGCGTTCTTCATATACTAGATTCTCTGTTACTTCAACGTCCTCTACACTCAGGATATGGAGGGGATCACTTACATATTTCCATAGCATCGAGACATGGAAGACATCATGCACCCTGTCCATGCTAGGTGGTAGTGCCAATCTATAGGCCACCTTTCCCACTCGTTGCAAGACCTCAAATGGGCCTACATATCTCGGTGCAAACTTCCCCTTGCTTCTGAAGCTTACACGCTTGTAAGGGGAAACTTTCAAAAACACTTTGTCGCCTACTTGGAATTCCACCTCTTTCCTCTTCAAGTCGGCATAACTCTTCTGTCGATCTTGGGCTTGTTTCATTCTATTTCTGATTAACCTCACATCTTCTACCAGTTTTTGAGTCATCTCTAACCCAAGAGCGGTATTCAACTCATCTTTTTCGTCTACTTCATCCCAATGGAGTGGAGACCTACACCGTCTACCATAGAGATCCTCGTAAGGCGCCATTCTAATTGTAGACTGATAACTGTTGTTGTAGGCAAATTCCACTAAGGGTAACATCTCATGCCAGGATACTTTATGATCCATGCAACAGGCTCTCAACATATCCTCGAGTACCTGATTCGTTCTGTCGGTTTGGCCATCCGTCTGAGGATGATAGGCAGTACTGAAAGCTAAACGGGTACCCAAACCCCTCTATAAACTCATCCAGAAGGCTGAAACAAATCTGGAATCTCTATCTGACACTATAGTCTTGGGCACACCATGCAATCTGACTATCTCCTTGAGGTAAATCTGAGCCAACTGATCTGCATTGGTGCTCTTTTACTGTAAGAATGGGCTGATTTGGGTTAATCTATCCACAATCACCCATATAGCATTACACCCTTTCTGTACTCTGGGGACCGTGATAAAATCCATCGAAATGCTCTCCCATTTCCACTCTGGAATACTTAGTGGTTGAAGCAACCCTGACGGCCGTTGTGTTTGCTTTTACTTGTTGACAAGTTAGACATTTAGTTACAAACTCTGCAATGTCTTTCTTCATACCTGACCACCAATAGCCTTCTTTACATCTTGATACATCTTGGTTGCTCCAGATGAGCGGTGTACGTTGTGTCATGAGCCTCCATAAGAATTTTCTGTTTCAACTCCTCATTCGGAGGAATGCACAACTGATGCTAAAATAGAGGACACCATCTCTCACAAAGAACTCGGTGTCTTGCCCTCAAGCACTTGCTGAACTGTTTTCTGACACCACTCACGCCACTTGCTTCTCTGATTTCCTTCAGTAAAGAAAACTGTACCTCTAGACTGGCAACTCTTCCCGGAACCACTTCAATCGTTCCTTAGACAATTCTCTATTAACTCTTTCTGCTTGGTAAGCCGGAATAAATAGGCTTTTCTACTCAAGGCATCGGCTACTACATTGGCTTTTCCCGGTAGATACTTGATCTCACATTCATAATCCTTAACCAGTTCTAACCACCTTCTCAGCCTCATATTCAACTCCTTTTGGGTGAAGAAGTACTTTAAACTTTTATGATCGGTGTAGATATTACTCTTTACACCATAAAGGTAATGCCTCCAAATCTTTAAGGCAAAGACCACAGTTGCCAATTCTAGGTCATGCGTAGGGTATCTGGTCTCGTACTCCTTCAGTTGACGAGAAGCATAAGCTATAACCCTACCTAACTGCATCAGCATGGCGCCAAGTCCCTGCAGAGAGGCATCTATAAAAATGTCATAATCTACACCCTCCGTGGTAACACTAATACAGGAGCTGTTGTTAACCTCTTCTTTAACTCTTGGAAGCTTTCTTCACATGCTGCTGACCAGACAAAAAGAGTTTTCTGTTGGTAAGAGCTGTCAACGGTTTAGCCAACTGGGCGAATCCCACTACAAATCGCCAGTAGTAACCTGCTAAACCTAAGAAACTCCTGATTTCTTTCACTGTTCTCAGCTTCTGCCATTCAAGGATTGCCTGCACTTTACTTGGATCTACTGATATCCCTTCCTTAGATACAGTATGACCAAGAAATATCACTTGATTAAGCCAAAACTCACACTTAGAAAATTTAGCACACAACTTCTTTTCTCTCAGTCGCTGCAATACTAATCTCAAGTGTTTCTCATGTTCTTCCCTTGACTTTGAATAAATCAGGATGTCGTCAATGAAGACAACAATAAACTTATCCAAATACTCATGGAATACCCTGTTCATCAAGTCCATAAAAACTGTTGGGGCATTAGTCAAGCCAAAAGGCATCACTACAAATTCATAATGCCCTATCCTGTACGAAAGGCAATGTTAGCCACATCTTGCTCAACCACTCTTACCGATGATACCGGACCTCAAATCAATTTTGAGAACACTGCCGCTCCTTTCAACTGATCAAAAAGGTCATCTATCCGGGGTAGTGGGTACTTATTCTTCACTGTAACTTTTTCAGCTCCCTATAATCAATACACATCCTTAGTGATCCATCCTTTTTTTCACAAATAGGATTGGAGCTCCCCAGGGAGAATGACTCGATCGGATAAAGCCTTATCTAAAAGCTCTTGGAGTTGCTTCTTTAATTCTTGAAGCTCAGCTGGGGCCATTCGATAAGGGACTTTAGATATTAGTGCTGTCCCTGGTGCTAGTTCGATACTAAATTCTACCTCCCTTTCTGGAGGCAAACCCGATAACTATCTGAAAACACACTAGAAAGTCTCGAACTACTGGCACCTCTGAATCTCTAACTGTGGAACATCACCACTCTGCACTACATGGGCAATATTCCCGAACACCCCTTTCTCAACATCTTCTTAGCTTTCACACTACTAATCAGCATGCTCAACTGATGGCCCTCTCCAAAACTAAACTTATCTCCACTATTGAGATTAAATCTTGCCTTCTTTTTCCGACAGTCAATCTCTACTCCATATCTCCCTAGGAAATCCATGCCCAATATCACATCAAAGTCGGGCATATAAAAACTATTAAGTCAACTGTTAACTCTCTACCCTGGATCACCATGGACTCTCTTAACAAAATCTCTTGAGTCAGAACACTAACCCCATCGGTAACTCTATCTTAATGGGTTGAGTCACTCTAATAGGTTTCAAACCTAATCTCTCAATCTCCCATAAGATATAAACGAATGAGTGGCACCTGAATCAATTAAAGCATATAAGGGAACTGAATGAATAATAACTGACCAGTAACGGCTGATGGACTGGCCTCTGCTTCCCCCTGTGCCACAGTAAACACTCTAGCATTCGTAGTACCTCCTGAACTCTGTGTGGTTGGTGGAAGAGGAGCTTTATAATCTCCATCATGTGCCTTGGCTGTCGGCACCTATAACACACCCTCTGGTTCCTCAGACATTCTCCTGGGTGATTCCTCCCACATTTGGGCAAAGAGGAAACCCTTCCGTCCGGGACCGCTTATTCTTCCACTCTCTTCTATTCTGTCTATACTGAAACTTCTTCTTCTGATTCTTCATGTCTTTACCTTTTACACCCTCATGTTTCTCTCTCTGGGGGACGGAGGGTGGCTCACTTGGTCCTCCTGTCGAGGAACCTACTGGGGAAATTTTTTCTCAAAAATCTCCGCCTTCATTGCCCGCCTCAAAGCCTCACTATAATTTCGAGGAGGGTTGGAACTTGTCATTATATCCCGGCTATCTCTGGCTTCAACCCGTGCACAAACTATCCCTTCTTAAGGCCGGAGTACTAACTATTCCGGGTGCAAACCTTGCAAGAGAATTGAATTTCACCGACTACTCCTTCACGCATTAGTCCCTTGCTGTAAGCTGATAAATTCTTGAACCTTCTCATGAACTTGGTCTCTGTTCTATACTCGGCCTCAAACTCTTGCCTGAACTCTTCCAAGTCATTGCTGTCACATCATGAGTTTCTTCCATTAATTCCCACCAAATTCGGGCATCGCCCTGAAACAAGAAACTCGCATACCAGATCTTCTCCGGTCTGACATGGGAAATAAACCCGTGGCTCGTTCTATGGACCCAAACCACTCTTCTGCTATTACTAGATCCGTAGTGCCCTTAAACTCTGAGGGTTGATGTTGACTGGAAAGACCGTAAATCGGTTCAACTCACTCTGTACTGGGGGAGGTACTGGTTGTCCTCTTTCGACATGTGCAACTGGCGGTACCTGTACGGGGGTTTCAACTCTCCCTTGGGTTTTGCCTGACTTGCTGTATATTCCCGAATTCTAGCTTCATCCAAGGGAGGAGGCGTAGACTCTGGTTGGTTAGAAGGTTCTCCTTCATTCATCACACCCTACCATGATTCCGATACATAACGCCTCATCGACAAAATAATCACACCAATTAACTGAGAAGCAATTACTGTAAGGAAAGAATAACTCACACAGTCGGTTATAGGACGTCGTGGCGATGAGAATAGTACACTGTTCAATCCCAAAATCTTTGCTCTGATACCAAAATGTAACAATTGTTGTAAACTAGTACAACGCATGCATAATAACAATAGAAAATAGGCCCAAAACTTTTCTTTTATTTAAGTAATAAGTCTTTTATACACAAAGAGCATCATTTACAAAAAGCCATTTTAAAAGACAAAACAGGGGAAACAGTGTAGCTATTGCTCCTCGCTTGCCGACGCCCCTCCGATGCATCATCACCTAGATCTTGCATCCCAAAGGAAAAATAACGGGGAGCACAAAATAATGCTCAGTAAGTAAACCCTCTATCTGTTTATCCTGTATGTATTTCTCTTAATTCTTTCCTCACACTTCTGTTGTTTCCTACTAAACGTCATGGCCTCATCTTACCAGAGGTACGGCCGGATGGCATTCACACAGCACCATCTCACTCTTCATGACTGTCAGGTGGAGTTCACACAGCACCAAACCGTTTTAGTGACTACCGAGTGGGGATCACGAAGCACCTACCCGGTTTTCGTAACTATCGGGTGGAGGCCACAAACACCTACCCGTTCCTCATGACTTTCGGGTGACGATCACAAAGCATTAACCCATTCCTAATCACTGTCGGTGATGATCACAAAGCATCAACCCATTCTAATAAATATTGGGTGATGATCACAAAGCATCAACCCATTTCTAATACTAATCGGGTGATGATCACAAAGCATCCACCCGTTTCTAATACTATAGGGTGATGATCACAAAGCATCAACCCATTTCTAACAACTGTTCGGGCGATGATCACGAAGCATCATCCGATTCTCATAACTATCGGGTGATGATCACAAAGCATCGACCCATTTCTAATAACTCTTCTCATTCACTCTACTCTAGCACTTCTCATTCTCTCTACCCTTAGAGTAGTTACATCCACAAAGTTTCTACTCATAGAGCAAGTGCATACACAAAGTTTCTTACTCTTTCTTAGGTCACTTCTCAATGCACAATTAATGCCTATGGATGGTTCATCTCCACTAATGCACTTATGAAATGCAAACATGCAATGTTGCAAGAATTAAGGTTCATTCTCATACTCAAACCTCTATTAGGCATTTCATCAAACAACTCAAGTGCATAATAAAACTCCTATAAAAATAATTCTATGTCTTTCTCTAACCATCCAAAATGGGGAGAAACTCCCTCCCATAGCCATAATTCCTGCCAAAGAAAGACACTTCCAAAAAGGATTTCACAATGTCCTTCAATCCTCTCAATCTACCTTTCCAACCCACATCTCACTTCTTATACTTGAAATGTATGAACAATCACAAGCACTAACAATCTCCATTTAAGACTCAATAACATGGCATATAACATGCATAGAACATACATCCATAATGCTATCAAAAACCCTAATCAAGAAAATTCTCAAATCTCAACTTGGGTTGGGATTTACTTACCTGTTATGGAGAGATCTCACTAGCTCTTCCTTTCTCTTGGTTTGCTTGACTTTTTCTCTACTCTTTAAACAAATAACAAAAACCCTCAATAATCAAATATACTCAAAAACTCACAAAGCTTCACAACCAAAGCAAGAATCATTACCTTAGGATCCTTAGATTGATTTTCTACCCAAATCACTCCAAAAGCCTTTAAACCTCCTGAACAAAGAAAGAGAAATTGAGAGGAAGGGAGAGAGAGTGGCGATGGAGAAGAGGAATAAAGGGTTTGCAATGACTTAATTCCTTTAATGAAATTTATACACAAGTATTCCCATTTTGCCCTTACTCTTCCTTAGGAATTCTATCTATATCCTTTGTTCATTACAAACACACCCCATAACAACATATTTCCATGAAAATTCCTTACATTTTACTCCCCACTTTTCCTGCTAATTAGGGTTAGAATGGTCAATTGCCCTTAGGGAAGAAAATATCTAAAACTTAACAAACATTTTGGTTGGCACGTCGTCGCGCGAGGAAGCTTCTGTCACCGCGGCGAAACTGTCCAGACGCTTCCCGTGGCTTCAACACCTCTTCGCCGCGCGAAGATTCTTCTTCACCCCGGCGAAGCTTGGAACACGAACTTTTCTATTTCAACCAATTTCGGGCAGTATTCACCACACCACTCAATCAAAGGTCAACCAAACAATAATACTAATAAACCAACTCAAAATAAGAGCAAAAGAAGAAACGTTAGCTACGTACCTCAGTGGGCGTTACAATGATAGTGAGCACGGTATCATGCATAGGTATGATGCCAATGCACAAATGCATAGATGTGCATTTCTTTTTCTGTTTTTCTGTTTTTCTATTTTCTATTTTCTTATTCTTATCTGTTTTTCTTTCTTGTACTTCTTTCTATGCTTCCTTCTTTCTATTCTTTCTTTCTTTCTAATCTTTTCTTTCTTTTCTATTCTTTCTTTTCTATTCTTCTTTTCTTTTCTTTCTTTCTTGCCGATCGGACTTGGTTGAGGCATGGATTTGGAAACCTAGCCGTGTGAGTGTATTCTCTAATTCTGGTACAGTCCTCATCCACTTCACTTCTAACGGACTGTACAATTCTTCTTTCTGATTCTGAGGCCGCCACTAAAGGCGGCGTGCATGCGGGGCTGTGTCACTCATGGGTTCCTCATCGCAAACACCTTCCTTTCTTTTATCTTTTTACACTTCTTTAAATAAAATTCGGATTAAACTTCTTTCATTTTCTATTTCTTTCTATTTGTTCTTCCACTTTAATGTTCATATTGCTCTTTAATGCCCTTATGAGTATGTATGCATGTAGATGGGCTCATGCTTATTATTCTTTCTAAATTCCCATGTTTGGATGCAATAATGCAATATGGAATGTGAAAATGTCATTCCTACCATCTACAAACTCATCTCAAATAACAATAATCATACTCATACATGCACTTCTCTTTGACATTCATCAAAAAAATTATATGCAAACCTCAACTCTAATTTGGCTACACTTCTACCTCTCTTCTAAGCCACCAATTTGGAATAAAACACACCAAGATTAATGTCAAACCTGTCCAGGATTCACACTCCATAAATTCTACTCCAATTCTTCCATAATCATCCAAACTCTCAACAAACATCAAGTACACAAAACTACCTCCCATGGATAAATTCTAACCATCATTCAACATCCATTCCATCAACAATTCTTCATATATAAGCACATACATGCATAAGAAATTCTCTACACAATATTACTCCATCATGGCTAGGTTGATTTACTTACCTTAGATGTGAGCAATCCAAACTTTAGTAGTCTTCCTTGATCCAACTCTCTTTCCTTAAATCCTATGAACACAAATCATAAGATTCAACACTTTAAAAATTAAATCTCATATCTTAGTGCAAGGATCTTACCTAAGGATGCTTGGGATTGAATTCCACTAAAATGAACCAAGATCTATGAAGTTCCTTGAAAAATGATTGAAGAATTGAGAGAGCTGGGTGGAAGGTGGCTTGAATGGAGGAGAAGAAATGGATAGAGTTTCATTCTTTAACTCTTAAATACAAAATTACTTATAGTTTCCCATTTTACCCTTGCATTTTCTATGAAATTTCATCTATGTCCCTTAGTCAATCACCATAATGCCCTCATTTTTATTGCATTCTCCATGAAATTCTATCTCTTTTCACTCCCCACTTTTTCAACTAATTATGAATGAAAAGACCATTTTACCCCTAATGGAATTTTAGGGAATTTTCTTCACACTTGTTCAAGTAACTTTAACAAAATTCAACTAAGGGTATTAAGGCATAAGTAAAGCTACGTACCTCGATGTGGGCGTTAAAATTATACATAAAATAAATCGCTCAAAAACTAGTGCTCGATTCACCCACAATCGAGATCCATTATCGGTGGTGAAAAATTGAGAAAAACGGGGTATCGGGCCTATGCGGCATTTTGCTCATTTTTGCATCAGGTTTTCGACGCGATTGACCCTTCAATTTTGCTAAACTTAGTATTAATTACATGGAAAAGAAAACACTCAAAAAATAGTGCTCGATTCACCCGCAATTGAGATCCATTATTGGTGGTTGAAAAACTGAGTAAAATGGGGTATCGGGCTTATGCGGTTTTCTACTCGTTTTGTCAGCAAGTTTCCAACGAGATCAACCCTACTATTTGCATAAACTCAGTATTGATTATGTGGAAAAGAAAACACGCAAAAACTGGTGCTTGATTCAACCGAAATGGAAATCCATTATCGGTGGCTGAAAACCTGAGTAAAACGAGGATCGGGCCTATGCTGCTTTATGTCATTCTGTCTTCAGGTTTTCGATGAGATTGACCCTTCTATTTTTCTAAACTCAGTATTGATTATACAAAAAATAAAATGCTAAAAAAATAGTGCTTGATTCACCCACAATTGAGATCCATTTTCAGTGGCTGAAAAACTTAGTAAAATGGGGTATCGGGCCTACGCAGCTTTCTGCTCGGTTTGTCATCAAGTCTCGAATGAGATCAACCCTGCTCTTTGTATAAACTCAGCATTGATTATACAAAAAAGAAGGTGCTCAAAAACAAGTGCTCGATTCACTCAAAATCGAAATCCAGTATCGGTGGCTGAAAAAGCGAGTAAAACGGGGTATCGGGCCTATGCGGCTTTCTTCTCCTTTTGTCATCAGGCCTTCAACGAGGTCAACCTTGATGTTTGCCTAAACTCAATATTTATTATACAAAACAAAAAATGCTCAAAAACTAGTGCTCGATTCATCTCCAATCAAGATCCATTATCGGTGGCTCAAAAACTGAGTAAAACGGGGTATTGGCCTATGCGACATTTTGCTCTTTTTGTCATCAGGTTTCCGATGAGATCAACCGTTCTATTTTCATAAACTTAGTATTGACTATATGGAAAAGAAAACACTCAAAAACTAGTGCTCGATTCACCCATAATCTAGATCCATTATCGGTGGCTAAAAAATTGAGTAAAGTGGGATATCGAGCCTATGCGAATTTCTGCTTGTTTTGTCATCATTTTCCAATGAGATCAACCATGCTCTCTGCATAAACTCAGTATTGATTATACGAAAAAGAAAATGCTCAAAAACTAGCGCTTGATTCACCTGAAATGGAAATCCATTATCGGTGGCTAAAAAATTGAGTAAAAGGGGTATCGGGTCTATGCGGCTTTCTGCTCCTTTTGTCATTAGGTTTTAAACGAGGTCAACCCTATTGTTTGCCTGAACTCAGTATTGATTATAAAGAAAATAAAATGCTAAAAAACTAGTGGTCGATTCACTCACCATAGAGATCCATTATTGGTGGTTGAAAAACTTAGTAAAACGGGGCATCGAGCCTATCCGGTTTTCCACTCATTTTTTCATCAGGTCTCCAAGGAGATTGACCTTACTCTTTGAATAAACTCAGTATTGATTATACAAAAATGAAAACGTTCAAAAAATATTGCTAGATTAACCCACAATCGAGATCCATTATTGATGGCTGAAAAACTGAGTAAAACGGGGTATCGGGCCTATGCGGCATTTCACTTGTTTTGTCACTAGATTTTTGACGAGATCAGCTCTTATATTTTCCAAAGCTTAGTATTGATTATATGGAAAAGAAAACACTCAAAAACTAGTACTAGATTCACCCACAATCGAGATCCATTATTGGTGGCTGAAAAACTGAGTAAAATGGGGTATCAGAGCGTATGCAACTTTCAACTTGTTTTGTCATCAAGTTTCCAACGAGATCAACCCCGCTCTTTGTATAATCTCAGTATTGATTATACAAAAAAGAAAACACTCAAAAACTAGTGCTCGATTCACCCGAAATGAAAGTCTATTATCGGTGGCTAAAAAACTGAGTAGAACGGGGTATCGGGCCTATGCCGCTTTCTGCTCCTTTTGTCATCAGGTTTTCAATGAGGTCAACCCTACTGTTTGCCTAAACTCAATAATGATTATACAGAAAATAAAATTCTCAAAAACTAGTGCTCGATTCACCCACAATCGAGATCCATTATCGGTGGCTGAATAACTGAGTAAAACGGGGCATTGAGCCTATGCGGCTTTCTGCTCATTTTGTCATCATGTCACCAAGGAGATCAACCTTTCTCTTTGCATAAAACAAGTATTGATTATACAAAAAAAAGAAAAAAAAAAGCTCAAAAACTAGTGCTCGATTCACCCACAATCGAGATCTATTATCGGTGGCTTAAAAACTTACTAAAACGGGGTATCGAGCCTATGCGGCATTTTGTTCATTTTGTCACGAGGTTTTTGAAGAGATTGACCCTTCTATTTTCCAAAGATTAGTATCGATTATATGGAAAAAAAAATGGTAAAAAACTAGTGCTCTATTCACCCACAATCGAGATCCATTATCGGGGGCTGAAAAACTAAGTAAAATGGGGTATCGGGCCTATGCGGCTCTCCACTCGTTTTGTCATCAAGTTTCCAATGAGATCAGCCCTGCTTTTTGAATAAACTCAGTATTGATTATACAAAAAATAAAATGATCAAAAACTAGTGCTCGATTCACCTGAAATGGAAATCCGTTATCGATGGCTAAAAAACTGAGTAAAACGAGGTATCGAGCTTACGTGGCTTTCTGTCCTTTTGTCATTAGGTTTTTTATGAGGTCAACCCTACTATTTACCTAAAATAAATATTGATTATATAGATAAGAAAATGCTCAAAAACTAGTGCTCAATTCCCCAATAATCTAGATCCATTATTGATGGCTGAAAAACTAAGTAAAATGGGGCATCGAGCCTATGCAACTTTCTGCTCCTTCTGTCATCAGCTCTCCAAGGAGATTGACCTTGCTTTTCATATAAACTCAGTATTGGCAATATGGAAAGGAAAACGCTCAAAAACTAGTTCTTGATTCACCTACAATCGAGACCCATTATCAGTGGCTGAAAAACTGAGTAAAACGGGGTATTGGGCCTATGCGGCATTTTGCTCGTTTTGTCATCAAGGTTTCAACGAGATCGACCCTTCTACTTTCAAAGCTCAGTATTGATAATATGGAAAGGAAAACAATCAAAAACTAGTGCTCGATTCACTCACAATCGAGATCCATTATCGATGGCTGAAAAACTGTGGAAAATGGGGTATTAGGCCTATGTAGCTTTCTGCTCGCTTTGTCATCAAGTTTCCAACGAGATCAAACTTTCTGTTTGTATAAACTTAGTGTTTATTATACGAAAAAAAAGGCTCAAAAACTAGTGCTCGATTCACCCATAATTGAAATCCATTATCAGTGGATAAAAAACTGAGTAAAATGGGGTATCGGGCCTATGCGGCTTTCTGCTCCTTTTGTCATCAGGTTTTCAACGAGGTCAACCTTGTTGTTCACTTAAACTCAGTATTGATTATACAAAAAATAAAACGCTTAAAAACTAGTGCTCGATTCACCCAAAATCGAGATCCATTATCGGTGGTTGAAAAACTAAGTAAAATGGGGCATCGGTCCTATGTGGCATTTTGCTCGTTTTGTCACCAGGTTTTCAACGAGATCAACCCTTCTATTTCCAAAGCTTAGTATTGATTATATGGATAAAAATGCTCAAAAACCAGTTCTCGATTCCCCCACAATCGAGATCCATTATCTGTGGCCGAAAAATTGTATAAAATGGGGTGTCGGGCCTATGTAGCTTTTTGCTCGTTTTGTCATCAAGTTTCCAACTAGATCAACCTGACTCTTTAAATAAACTCAGTGTTTATTATACAAAAAAATAAAAAGCTCAAAAACTAGTGCTCGATTCATCCAAAATGGAAATCCATTACCGATGACTACAAAACTGAGTAAAACGGCGTATTGGGCCTATGCGGCTTTCTACTGTTTTTGTCATCAGGTTTCCAATGAGGTTAACCTTGCTATCTGCCTAAACATAGTAATCATTATACATAAAATAAAATGCTCAAAAACTAGTGCTCGATCCACCCATAATCGAGATCCATTATTGGGGCTGAAAAACTAAGAAAAATGGGGTATCGGGCCTATGCGGCTTTCTGCTCATTTTGTCATCAAGTTTCCAATGAGATCAACCCTGCTCTTTGCATAAACTCATTATTGATTTTACGAAAAATAAAATGCTCAAAACTAGAGCTCAATTCACCTGAAATGGAAATCCATTATCAATGGCTGAAAAACTATGTAAAATGGGGTATCGGGCCTACACAGTTTTCTGCTCCTTTTGTCATCAGGTTTTTTATGAGGTCAATATATTGTTTGCCTAAACTAAATATTGATTATACAGTAAATAAAATGCTCAAAAAAATGCTCAATTCACCCACAATCGAGATGCATTATCGATGGCTGAAAAACTGAGTAAAACGAGGCATCAGGCCTATGCGGCTTTCTGCTCGTTTTGTCATCAGGTCTCCAAGGAGATCAACCTTGCTCTTTGAATAAACTCTGTATTGATTATATCAAATAGAAAACACTCAAGAACTACTACTCGATCCACCCATAATCGAGATCCATTATCGGTGATTGAAAAATTGAGTAAAACAAGGTATCGAGCCTATGCGGCATTTTACTCATTTTTTCATCAGGTTTTTGATGAGATTGACCCTTCTATTTTCTTAAACTAAGTATTCATTATACAAAAAATAAAATGCTCAAAAACTAGTGCTCGATTCACCCACAATCGAGATCCATTATCGGTGGCTCAAAAACTGAGTAAAACAGGGTATCGGGCCTATGCGACATTTTTCTCATTTTTGTCACCAGGTTTTCGATGAGATCAACCCTCCTATTTTTCAAAGCTCTGTATTGATTATATGGAAAAGAAAATACTCAAAAACTAGTGCTCAATTCACCCACAATCAAGATCCATTATCGATGTTGAGAAACATAGTAAAATGGGGTATCGGGCCTATGCGGCTTCTGCTTGTTATGTCATCAAGTTTCTAATGAGATCAACCATACTCTTTTCATAAATTCAGTATTGATAATATGGAAAAGAAAATGCTCAAAAACTAGTGCTCGATCCACCCATAATTGAGATCCATTATCGACGGTTGAAAAATTGAGTAAAACAGGGTATCGGGCCTATGCAGCATTTTACTCGTTTTGTCATCATGTTTATGACGAGATTGACCCTTTTATTTTCCTAAACTTAGTATTGATTATACGGAAAAGAAAACACTCAAGAACTAGTGCTTGATTCACCTACAATCGAGATCCATTATCGGTGGCTGAAAAACTTAGTAAAATGGGGTATCGGGCCTATGTGGCTTTCTTCTTGTTTTGTCACCAAGTTTCCAACGAGATCAACCTTGCTCTCTGTATAAACTTAGTATTGATTATATGGGAAAGAAAACACTCAAAAAATTGTGCTCGATTCACCGGAAATGCAAATCCTTTATAGGTGGCCGAAAAACAGAGTAAAACGGGGCATCGAGCCTTTGCAGCTTTGCAGCTTTGTGCTCATTTTGTCATCAGGTCTCCAAGGAGATCAACTCTGTTCCTTGCATAAATTCAGTATTTATTATACAGAAAATAAAATGCTCAAAAACTAGGGCTCGATCCACCCATAATCAAGATCCACTATCGGTGGCTGAAAAATTGTGTAAAATGGGGTATCGGGCCTATATATCATTTTACTCGTTTTGTCATCAGGTTTTTGATGAAATTGACCCTTCTATTTTCTAAACCTAGTACTGATTATACGAAAAAGAAAACACTCGAAAACTGATGCTCGATTCACCCACAATCGAGATCCATTATCGGTGGCCAAAAAACTGAGTAAAATGAGGTATCGGGCCTATACGGCTTTCTGCTTGTTTTGTCACCAAGTTTCCAACGAGATTAACCCTACTCTTTGCATAAACTCAGTTATTATTATATGGAGAAGAAAACAGTAAAAAACTTGTGCTTGATTCACCCACAATCGAAATCCATTATCGGTGGCTAAAAAACTGAGTAAAATGGGGTATTGGGCCTATGCAGCATTTTGCTTGTTTTGTCACCAAGTTTCCAATGAGATAAACCATGCTCTTTGCATAAACTGAGTATTGGATTATATGGAAAAGAAAACGCTTAAAAACTAGTGCTCGATTCACCCATAATCGAGATCCATTATCGATGGCTGAAAAACGTAGCAAAATGGGGTATCGGGCCTACGTGGCTTTCTACTCGTCTTGTCATCAAGTTTGCAACAAGATCCACCCTGCTCTTTTCATAAACTCAGTATTGATTATACAGAAAAGAAAATGCTCAAAAACTAGTGCGCGATTCAGCCACGATCGACATCCATTATCGGTGGCTGAAAAACTAAGTAAAATTAGGCATCGGGTCTATGCGGCTTTCTGCAAGTTTTGTCATTAGGTCCCCAAGGATATCAACCTTGCTCTTTGCATAAAATCAGTATTGATCAGATGTAAAAGAAAACGCAGAAAAACTAGTGCTTGATTCACCACAATCGAGATCCATTATTCATGGCTAAAAAACTGAGTAAAACAGGACATTGGGCCTATGCGGCATTTAGCTCGTTTTGTCATAAGGTTTTCGACGAGATCAACCCTTCCATTTTCCAAAGCTCAGTATTGATTATATGGAAAATAATAAACTCAAAAACTAGTGCTTGATTCACCCACAATTGTGATCCATTATTGTTGGCTGAAAAACTGTGTAAAATTGGGTATCGGGCCTATGTGGCCTTCTGCTCGTTTTGTCATCAAGTTTCCAATGAGATCAACCCTTCTCTCTGCATAAAGTTATTGTTTATTATACAGAAAGGAAAATTCTCAAAAATTAGTGCTCGATCACCCTGAATGGAAAATCTTTATCGGTGGCTAAAAAACTGAGTAGAACAGGGTATCCGGCCCATGTGGCTTTCAACTCCTTTTGTCATTAGGTCTTCAACGAGGTCAACCCTGTTGTTTGCCTAAACTTAGTATTGATTATACAAAAAATAAAACACTCAAAAACTAGTGCTCGATCCACCCACAATCGAGATCTATTATTGGTGGCATAAAAACTAAGTAAAACAGGGCATCGGGCCTATGCAGCTTTCTACTCGTTTTGTCATCAGGTCTCCAAGGACACCCACCTTGCTCATTGGATAAACTCAGTAGTAATTATATGGAATAGAAAATGCTCAAAAACTAGTGCTCGATTCACCCACAATCAAGATCCATTATCAGTGGCTGAAAAACTATGTAAAATGGGGCAACAGGCCTATCCTGCTTTCTACTCGTTTTGACATAAGGTTTCAAACGAGATCAACCTTTCTCTTTGCATAAACTCAATGTTGATTATACAAACAAATAAAATGCTCAAAAACTAGCGCTCCATTCACCCAAAATGGAAATCCATTATCAGTGGCTGAAAAATTGTGTAAAATAGGGTATCGGGCCTATGAAGCTTTCTTCTCCGTTTGTCATCAGGTTTTCAAGGAGGTCAACCCTGCTATTTGCCTAAACTCAGTATTGATTATACAAAAAATAAAACGCTCAAAAAGTAGTGCTTAATACATCCATAATCGAGATCAATTACCGATGGCCGAAAAACTGAGTAAAACAGGGTATCAAGCCTATGCGGCTTTCTGCTCATTTTTTCTTCAAGTTTCCAACAAGATCGACTTTGCTCTTTGCATAAACTCAGTGTTTATTATATGGAAAAGATAAACGCTAAAAAATTAGTGCTCAATTCACCCAAAATGGAAATCTGTTATCAATGGCTGAAAAACTGAGTAAAATGGGGTATCGAGCCTATACCACATTTTTCTCATTTTTCCATCAAGTTTTTGGAAAGGTCGACCCTACTGTTTGGGTAAACTCAGTATTGATTATACGGAAAAGAAAATTCTCAAAAACTAGTGCTAGATTAACCCACAATCGAGATCCATTATCGATGGCCAGAAAACTAAGTAAAACAGGGTATCGGGCCTATGCGGCTTTCTACTCGTTTTGTCATTAGGTTTTCAACGAGATTGACCCTTCCTTTTGCCTAAACTCAATATTGATTATACGGATAAGAATACACTCAAAAAAAAATGCTCAATTCACCCAAAATCGACATCCATTGTTGGTGGTTGAAAAACACAGTAAAACGGGTTATCGAACCTATGCGGCTTTCTGCTCGTTTTGCCATCTGGTTTTCGATGAAATCGACCCTACTCTTAGCATAAACTATGTCATCTGGTTTTTGATGAGATCGACCCTACTCATTGTACAAACTATGCATTGATTATATAGAAACGACAATGCTCAAAAACATGTGCTCGATTCACCCAAAATGGAAATCCATTATCGGTGGTTGAAAAACTGAGTAAAACAGGGTATTAAGCCTATGCGGCTTTCTGCTTCTTTCGTCATCAGGTTTTCGATGAGGTCAACCCTGTTGTTTTTCTAAACTCAGTATTAATGATACAGAAAAGAAAATACTCAAAAACTAGTGCTTAATTAACCCACAATCAAGATCCATTATCGATGGCTAAAAAACTGAGTAAAACAGGGTATCAGGCCTATGCGGCTTTCTACTCATTTTTTCTTCAAGTTTTCAACAAGATCAAGTCTGGTCTTGCATAAACTCAGTGTTTATTATATGAAAAAGATAAAAACTCAAAAATTAGTGCTCGATTCACCCGAAATGGAAATCCGTTATCGGTGGCTGACAAACTAAGTAAAATGGGGTATCGGGCCTATGCGACATCTTTCTCCTTTTGCCATCAAGTTTTTGGCAAGGTTGACCCTAAGTATCGATTAGACAAAAAAGAAAATGCTCAAACACTAGTGCTAGATTAACCCGCAATCGAGATCCATTATCGATGGCCAGAAAACTGAGTAAAACAAGGTATCGGGCCTATGCGGTTTTCTGCTCGTTCTGTCATTAGGTTTTCAATGAGATCGACCCTTCCTATTGCCTAACTCAATATTGATTATACGGATAAGAAAACATTAAAAAACAAGTTCTCAATTCACCCATAATCGACATCCATTGTTGGTGGCTGAAAAACATAGTAAAACAGGTTATCAAACCTATGCAGCTTTCTGCCCGTTTTGTCATCTGGTTTTCGATGAGATTGACCCTACTCTTTGCGTAAACTATATCATCTGGTTTTCGATGAGATCGACCCTACTCTTTGCATAAACTATGCATTGATTATATAGAAACGACAATGCTCAAAAACATGTGCTCGATTCACCCAAAATGGAAATCCATTATCGGTGGTTGAAAAACTGAGTAAAAATAGGGTATTAAGCCTATACGGCTTCCTACTTCTTTTGTCATCAGGTTTTCGATGAGGTCAACCCTGTTGTTTTCCTAAACTCAGTATTAATGATATAGAAAATAAAATACTCAAAAAATAGTGCTCAATTAACCCACAATCGAGATCCATTATCGATGGCTAAAAAACCTAGTAAAACGGGGTATCAGGCCTATTCGGCTTTCTGCTCATTTTTTCTTCAAGTTTCCAACAACATCGACTCTGCTTTTGCATAAACTCACTATTTATTATATGGAAAAGATAAACACTCAAAAATTAGTGCTCTATTCACCCGAAATGGAAATCCGTTACCGGTGACTAAAAAACTGAGTAAAATGGGGTATCGGGCCTATACGACATCTTTCTCCTTTTGCCATCAAGTTTTTGGCAAGGTCGACCCTGCTATTTGGGTAAACTCAGTATCGATTATACGAAAAAGAAAATGCTCTAAAACTAGTGCTAGATTAACCCATAATCGAGATCCATTATCGATAGCCAAAAAACTGAGTAAAACAGGGTATCGAGCCTATGCGGCTTTCTACTCGTTTCGTCATTAGGTTTTCAATGAGATCGACCCTTCCTTTCGCCTAAAATCAATATTGATTATAAGGATAAGAAAACACTCAAAAACTATTACTCGATTCACCCACAATCGACATCCATTGCTACTGGCTGAAAAAAAACAATAAAACAGGCTATCAAAGCTATGCGGCTTTCTGCTCGTTTTTTCATCTGGTTTTCAATGAGCTCGACCCCACTCTTTGCATAAACTATGTATTGATTATATGGAAATGACAATGCTCTAAAATATGTGCTCGATTCACCCAAAATGGAAATCCATTATCGGTGGTTCAAAAACTGAGTAAAACGGGGTATTAGGCCTCTACGGCTTTCTGCTCCTTTTGTCATCCGGTTTTCGACGAGGTCAACCATTTTGTTTTCCTAAACTCGGTATTAATGATACAGAAAAGAAAATTCTCAAAAACTAGTGCTCAGTTCACCCACAATCGAGATCCATTATCGATGGCTGAAAAACTGAGTAAAACAGGGTATTGGGCCTATGCGGCTTTCTGCTTGTTTTTTCTTCAAGTTTCCAACAAGTTCGACTCTGCTATTTGTATAAAATTAGTGTTTATTATACGGAAAAGATAAAAACTCAAAAATTAGTGCTCGATTCACCCAAAATGGAAATCCGTTATCGGTGGCTGAAAAACTGAGTAAAATGGGGTATTGGGTCTATACGACATTTTTCTCCTTTTGCCATCAAGTTTTTGGAAACGTCGACCCTGCTATTTGGGTAAAATCAGTATTTATTATATGAAAAAGAAAATTCTCAAAAACTAGTGCTAGATTAACCCACAATCGAAATCCATTATCGATGACCAGAAAACTGAGCAAAATAAGGTATCCGGCATATGCGGCATTCTGCTCGTTCTATCCTTAGGTTTTCAACGAGATCGACCCTTCCTTTTGCCTAAACTCAATATTGATTATACGGATTAGAAAACACTCAAAAAATAGTCCTCGATTCACCCAATCTCGACATCCATTGTTAGTGGCTGAAAAAAACAATAAATGGGCTATCGTTCCTATGCGGCTTTCTGCTCGTTTTGTCATCTGGTTTTCGATGAGATCGACCCTACTCTTTGCATAAACTATGTATTGATTATATAGAAATGACAATGCACAAAAACATGTGCTCGATTCACCCAAACTAGAAATCTATTATCGGTGGTTGAAAAACAGAGTAAAACGGGGTATTAGGCCTATGCGGTTTTCTTCTCCTTTTGTCATCAGGTTTTCGACGAGGTCAACCTTGTTGTTTTCCTAAACTCAGAATTAATAGTACAAAAAAAAAATGCTCAAAAACTAGTGCTCAATTCACCCGCAATCGAGATCCATTATCGATGGTTGAAAAACTGAGTAAAACAGGGTATCGGGCCTATGCAGCTTTCTGCTCATTTTTTCTTCAAGTTTCCAACAAGCTCGACTCTGCTCTTTGTATAAACTTAGTGTTTATTATATGAAAATGATAAACACTCAGAAATTAGTGCTCAATTCACCCGAAATGGAAATCGATTATCGGTGGCTGAAAAACTAAGTAAAATGGGGTATTGAACCTATACGACATTTTTCTCCTGTTGCCATCAAGTTTTCAGCAAGGTCGACTTGCTATTTGGGTAAAATCTATATTTATTATATGGAAAACAAAATGCTCAAAAACTAGTGCTAGATTAACCCACAATCAAGATCCATTATCGATGGCCAGAAAACTGAGTAAAACAAGGTATCGAGCCTATGTAGCTTTCTACTCGTTCTGTCATTAGGTTTTCAACGAGATCGATCCTTCCTTTCGCCTAAACTCAATATTGATTATACGGATAAGAAAACACTCAAAAAAAAGTGCTCGATTCACCCATAATCGACATCCATTGTTGGTGGCTGAAAAACACAGTAAAACGCGTTATCGAACCTATGCGTCTTTCTGCTCTTTTTGTCATCTGGTTTTCGACGAGATTGACCCTACTCTTTGCATAAACTATGTCATCTGGTTTTTGATGAGATCAACCCTACTCTTTGCATAAAATATGCATTGATTATATAGAAATGACAATGCTCAAAAACATGTGCTCGATTCGCCCAAAATGGAAATCCATTATCGGTGGTTGAAAAGGGTATTAGGCCTATGTGGCTTTCTGCTCCTTTTGTCATCAGGTTTTCGATTAGGTTAACCCTGTTGTTTTCCTAAACTCATTATTAATGATACAGAAAAGAAAATGCTCAAAAACTAGCGCTCAATTAACCCACAATCGAGATCCTTTATCGATGGCTGAAAAACTTAGTAAAATGTGGTATCAGGCCTATGCGACTTTCTGCTCATTTTTTCTTCTAGTTTCCAACAAGATCGACTCTACTCTTGCATAAACTCAGTGTTTATTATATGGAAAAGATAAAAACTCAAAAATTAGTGCTCGATTCACCCGAAATGGAAATCCGTTATCGGTGGCTGAAAAACTGAGTAAAATGGGGTATCGGGCCTATACGACATCTTTCTTTTGGCAAGGTCGACCCTGCTATTTGGGTAAACTCAGTATCAATTATACAAAAAATAAAATGCTCAAAAACTAGTGCTAGATTAACCCACAATCGAGATCTATTATCGATGGCCAAAAAACTGAGTAAAATAGGGTATCGGGCCTTTGAGGCTTTTTGCTCGTTCTATCATTAGGTTTTCAACGAGATCGACCCTTCCTTTCTCCTAAACTCAATATTGATTATACGGATAAGAAAACACTCAAAAACAAGAGCTCGATGCACCCACAATCGACATCCATTGTTAGTGGCTGAAAAACACAATAAAACAGGCTATCGAACCTATGCGGCTTTCTGCTCATTTTGTCATCTGGTTATCGATGAGATCGACCCTACTCTTTGCATAAACTATGTCATTTGGTTTTTGATGATATCAACCATACTCTTTGCATAAACTATGCATTGATTATATAGAAACGACAATGCTAAAAAACATGTGTTGGATTCACCCAAAATGGAAATCCATTATCGGTGGTTGAAAAGGGTATTAGGCCTATACGGCTTTCTGCTCCTTTTGTCATCAGGTTTTTGATAAGGTCAACCCTATTGTTTTCTTAAACTCAGTATCAATGATACAGAAAAGAAAATGCTCAAAAACTAGTGCTTAATTAACCCACAATGGAGATCCATTATCGATGGCTGAAAAACTGAGTAAAACGGGGTATCAGGCCTATGCGGCTTTCTACTCGTTTTTTCTTCAAGTTTTCAACAAGATCGAGTCTGCTCTTGGATAAACTCAGTGTTTATTATATGGAAAAGATAAACATAAAAAATTAGTGCTCGATTCACCCGAAATGGAATTCCATTATCGGTGGCTGAAAAACCGAGTAAAATAGGGTATCAGGCCTATGCGGCTTTCTGCTCGTTTTGTCATTAGGTTTTCAATGAGATCGACCCTTCCTATCGTCTAAACTCAATATTGATTATACGGATAAGAAAACACTAATAAACAAGTTCTCAATTCACCCATAATCGACATCCATTGTTGGTGGTTGAAAAACATAGTAAAACGGGTTATCAAACCTATGCGGCTTTCTGCTCGTTTTGTCATCTAGTTTTCGATGAGATTGGCCCTACTCTTTGCAGAAACTATGTCATCTAGTTTTTGATGAGATCGACCCTACTCTTTGCATAAACTATGCATTGATTATATAGAAACGGCAATGCTCAAAAACATGTGCTCGATTCACCCAAAATGGAAATCCATTATCGGTGGTTGAAAAACTGAGTAAAACAGGGTATTAAGCCTATGCGGCTTTCTGCTTCTTTTGTCATCAGGTTTTCGATGAGGTCAACCCTGTTGTTTTCCTAAACTCAGTATTAATGATACAGAAAAGAAAATGCTCAAAAACTAGTGCTCAATTAACCCACAATCGAGATCCATTATCGATGGCTGAAAAACTTAGTAAAACGGGGTATCAGTCTTATGCGTCTTTCTTCTAATTTTTTCTTCAAGTTTCAAACAAGGTCGACTCTACTCTTGCATAAACTCACTGTTTATTATATGGAAAAGATAAACACTCAAAAATTAGTGGTCGATTCACCCGAAATGGAAATCTATTACCGATGGTTGAAAAACCAAGGTAAATGAGGTATCAGGCCTATACGACATCTTTCTCCTTTTGCCATCAAGTTTTTGGCAAGGTCGACCCTGCTATGTGGGTAAACTCAGTATCGATTATACGAAAAAGAAAATGCTCTAAAACTAGTGCTAGATTAACCCACAATCGAGATCCATTATCGATGGCCAAAAAACTGAGTAAAACAGGGTATCAAGCCTATGCAGCTTTCTGCTCGTTCCGTCATTAGGTTTTCAATGAGATCGACCCTCCCTTTCACCTAAACTAAATATTGATTATAAAGATAAGAAAACACTCAAAACCTAGTGCTCGATTCACCCATACTCAACATCCATTGCTACTGGTTGAAAAACACAATAAAACGGGCTATCAAAGCTATGCGGCTTTCTGCTCGTTTTGTCATCTGGTTTTCAATGAGATCAACCCCACTCTTTGTATAAACTATGTATTGATTATATAGAAATGACAATGCTTAAAAACATGTGCTCGATTCACCCAAAATGGAAATCCATTATCAGTGGTTCAAAAACTGAGTAAAACGGGGTATTAGGCCTCTGCGGCTTTCTGCTCCTTTTGTCATCAGGTTTTCGACGAGGTCAACCCTGTTGTTTTCCTAAACTCAGTATTAATGATACAGAAAAGAAAATTCTAAAAAACTAGTGCTCAATTCACCCACAATCGAGATCCATTATCAATGGCTGAAAAACTGAGTAAAACGGGGTATCGGGCCTATGCGGCTTTCTGCTCATTTTTTCTTCAAGTTTCCAACAAGTTCGACTCTGCTCTTTGTATAAAATTATTTTTTATTATATGGAAAAGGTAAAAACTCAAAAATTAGTGCTCGATTCACCAGAAATGGAAATCCGTTATCGGTGGCTGAAAAACTGAGTAAAATGGGGTATCGGGCCTATACGACATTTTTCTCCTTTTGCCATCAATTTTTTGGAAAGTTCGACCCTGATATTTTGGTAAACTCAGTATTTATTATACGGAAAAGAAAATTCTCAAAAACTAGTGCTAGATTAACCCACAATCGAGATCCATTATCGATGACCAGAAAACTGAGTAAAACAGCGTATCGGGCATATACGGCGTTCTACTCGTTCTGTCCTTAGGTTTTCAATGAGATCGACCCTTCCTTTTGCCTTAACTCAATACTGATTATACGGATAAGAAAACACTCAAAAAATAGTGCTCAATTCACCCAATCTTGACATCCATTGTTAGTGGCTGAAAAACAAAATAAACAAGCTATCGCTCGTATGTGGCTTTCTGCTCGTTTTGTCATCTGGTTTTTGATGAGATCGACCCTACTCTTTGCATAAACTATGTATTGATTATATAGAAATGACAATGCTCAAAAACATGTGCTCGATTCACCCAAACTAGAAATCTATTATCGATGGTTGAAAAACAGAGTAAAACGGGGTATTAGGCCTATGCGGCTTTCTTCTCCTTTTGTCATCAGGTTTTCGACGAGGTCAACCCTATTGTTTTCCTAAACTCAGAATTAATAGTACAAAAAAGATGCTCAAAAACTAGTGCTCAATTCACCCACAATCGAGATCCATTATCGATGGCTGAAAAACTGAGTAAAACAGGGTATCGGGCCTATGCGGCTTTCTGCTCGTTTTTTCATCAAGTTTCCAACAAGCTTGACTCTTCTCTTTGTATAAACTCAGTGTTTATTATATGGAAATGATAAACACTCAAAAATTAGTACTCGATTCAACCGAAATGGAAATCCATTGTCGGTGGCTGAAAAACTAAGTAAAATGGGGTATCGAGCCTATACGACATTTTTCTCCTGTTGCCATCAAGTTTTCGGCAAGGTCGACCTGCTATTTAGGTAAAATCTATATTGATTATATAGAAAAGAAAATGCTCAAAAACTAGTGCTAGATTAACCCACAATCGAGATCCATTATTGATGGCCAAAAAACTGAGTAAAACAGGGCATCGGGCCTATACGGCCTTCTGCTCGTTCTGTCATTAGGTTTCCAACTAGATCGACCCTTCTTTTTGCCTAAACTCAATATTGATTATACGGATAAGAAAACACTCAAAAATTAGTGCTCGATTCACCCACAATCGAGATTCATTATTGATGGCTGAAAAACTGAGTAAAACAGGTATCGAGCCTATGTGACTTTCTACTCGCTCTATCGTTAGGTGTTTGTCAGGATCGACCCTTTTTTTTTTTTTTTTTTTTTTTGTTTATACAGAAAGGAGAACACTCAAAAACTAGTGCTCGATTCACCCACAATCAAGATCCATTGTCAGTGGTTGAAAAACACAGTAAAATGGGGTATCGGCCCTATATGGCTTTCTGCTCTTTTTGTCTTTAGGTTTTTGCCAAGGTCGACAGTGCTATTTGGCTAAAATCAGTGTTGATTATACCAAAAGTAAAACACTCAAAAACTAGTGCTCGATTCACCCACAATCGAGATCCATTATCAATGGCTGAAAAACTGAGTAAAACGAGGTATTGGGCCTAAACAGCTTTCTGCTCGTTTCGTCATTAATTTTTTGATGAGATTGACCCTTCTCTTTGTATAAACTTATTATTAATTATACAAAAAAGAAAACGCTCAAAAACTAGTGCTCGATTCACCTGCAAATGAGATCCATTATCGGTGGCTCAAAAACTAAGTAAAATAGGGTATCAGGCCTAAGCGGCATTTTGCTCGTTTTGTCATCAGGTTTTCAATGAGATTGACCCTTCTATTTCCTAAACTCAGTTTTGATTATACAAAAATTAAAATTCTCAAAAACTAGTGCTCAATTCACCCACAATCGAGATCCATAATCGGTGGCTGAAAAACTGAGTAAAATGGGGTACCGAGCCTATGCGACTTTCTACTCGTTTTATCCTCAAGTTGCCAATGAGTTCATCCCTGCTCATTGCACAAACTTAGTATTAATTATATGAAAAGTAAAATACTCAAAAGCTAGTGGTCAATTCACCTGGAATGGAAATCCATTATCGATGGCTAAAAAACTGAGTAAAACAGGCTATTCGGCCTATGCGGCTTTTTGCTCCTTTTGTCATCAGGTTTTCAACGAGGTCAACCTTTCTTTTTGCCTAAACTCAGTATTTATTATACGAAATTGAAAATGCTCAAAAATTAGTGCTCGATTCACCCACAATCAAGATCCATTATCGATGGCCGAAAAACTAAGTAAAACGGGATATCAGGCCTATGCGGCTTTCTACTTATTTTGACATTACGTTTTCAACGAGATCAACCCTTCTTTTTTCCTAAACTCAATATTGATTATACCAAAAATAAAACACTCAAAAAATAGTGCTCTATTCACCCACAATCGACATCCATTGTCAATGGCTGAAAAAACATAGTAAATAAAGGTATCGGGCCTATACGACTTTCTGCCCGTTTTGTCATCAAGTTTCCAACGAGATCAACCTTGCTCATTGCATAAACTTAGTATTGATTATATTAAAAGGAAAAGGCTAAAAAACTTGTGGTCGATTCACTCGAAATGGAAATCCAATATCAGTGGCTGAAAAACTTAGTAAAACGGGGTATTGGGCCTATGCGGCTTTCTACTCCTTTTGCCATCAGATTTTCAACGAAGCCAACTTTTTTGTTTGCCTAAACTCAGTATTAATTTTATGGTAAATAAAAAACTCAAAAACTAGTGCTCGATTTGCCCGCAATCAAGATCCACTATCAATGGCTGAAAAACTGAGTAAAACGGGGTATCGGGCTATGCGACTTTCTGCTCCTTCTGTCATTATATTTTTTATGAGAGCGACCCTTCAATTGCTCTAAATTCAGTATTGATTATATGAAAAGAAAACACTCAAAAAATAGTGCTTGATTCACCCATAATCGAGATCCATTGTCGATGGCTAAAAAACTGAGTAAAACGGATTATTAGGCCAATGTGGCTTTCTGCTTGTTTTATCATCAGATTTTGGACAAGATCAACCCTGCTATTTTCTTAAACTTAGTATTGATTATAAGAAAAATAAAAACACAAAGACTAGTGCTCGATTCACCCGAAATGGAAATCCATTATCAATGGCTAAAAAATTGAGAAAAATGGGGTATCAGGCCTATGTAGCTTTCTGCTCGTTTTGTTATCAGGGGTTCGACGACATCAACCCTACTATTTTCCTAAACTCAATATTGATTATAAAAAAAATAAAACACTCAAAAACTAGTGCTCGATTCACCCAAAATGGAAATCCATTATTGGTGGCTGAAAAATTGAGTAAAACAGGGTATCGGGCCTACGAGGCTTTCCGCTTGTTTTGACATCTGGTTTTCAATGAGAGTGACCCCGTTCTTTGCCTAAACTCATTATTCATTATTTGAAAAAGAAAATGCTAAAAAATCAATGCTAGATTCACCACAATCGAGATCCATTATCGATGGCCAAAAAACTAAGTAAAACAGGGTATCGGGCCTATTCGACTTTCTGCTCGTTCTGTCATTAGGTTTTCAACGAGATCGACCCTTCCTTTTTCCTAAACTCAATATTGATTATACGGATAAGAAAGCACTCAAAAACTAGTGCTCGATTCACCCACAATCGAGATACATTATCGATGGCTGAAAAACTGAGTAAAATGGGGTATCGGGCTTATACGACTTTCTGCTCGCTCTATCGTTAGGTGTTCGATGGGATTGACCCTTCTCTTTGCATAAACAATTTTGACTATACAAAAAAGAGAACACTCAAAAACTAGTGCTCAATTCACCCACAATCGAGATCCATTGTCAATGGCTGAAAAACACAGTAAAATGGGGTATTGGGCCTATATGGCTTTTTGCTCTTTTTGTTATTAAGTTTTTTCCAAGGCTGACAGTGCTATTAGACTAAACTCAGTGTTGATTATATGAAAGTAAAACACTCAAAAACTAGTGCTCGATTCAGCCACAATCGAGATCCATATCAATGGCTAAAAAACTGAGTAAAACGGAGTATTGGGCCTAAATGGCTTTCTGCTGGTTTCATCATCAGTTTTTCGATGAGATTGACCCTTCTCTTTGCATAAACTTAGTATTGATTATACAAAAAATAAAATTCTCAAAAACTAGTGTTTGATTCACCTGCAAACGGGATCCATTATCGGTGGCTGAAAAACTGAGTAAAATAGGGTATCAGGCCTAAGTGGCATTTTGCTTGTTTTGTCATCAGGTTTTCAACGAGATTGACCCTTCTATTTCCTAAACTCAGTTTTGATTATACAAAAATGAAAATTCTCAAAAACTAGTGCTCGATTCACCCACAATCGAGATCCATAATCAGTGGCTGAAAAACTGAGTAAAATGGGGTATCGGGCCTATGCGGCTTTCTACTTGTTTTATCATCAAGTTGCCAATGAGATCAACCCTTCTCATTGCAAAAACTTAGTATTGATTATATGAAAAGGAAAACACTCAAAAGCTAGTGGTCGATTCACCTGGAATGGAAATCCATTATCGATGGCTAAAAAACTGAGTAAAACGGGCTATTCGGCCTATGCGGCTTTTTGCTCCTTCTGTCATCAGGTTTTCAACAAGGTCAACCTTTCTGTTTGACTAAACTCAGTATTGATTATAAAAAAATGAAAATGCTCAAAAATTAGTGCTCGATTCACCCACAATCAAGATCCATTATCGGTGGCCGAAAAACTAAGTAAAACAGGATATCGGGCCTGTGCGGCTTTCTACTTGTTTTATCATTATGTTTTCAACGAGATCAACCCTTCTTTTTGCCTAAACTCAATATTGATTATACCAAAAAGAAAACACTCAAAAACTGGTGCTCTATTCAGCCCACAATCGATATCCATTGTCAATGGTTGAAAAACATAATAAATAGGGGTATCGGGCCTATACGGCTTTCTGCCCGTTTTGTCATCAAGTTTCCAACGAGATCAACCTTGCTCATTGCATAAACTTAGTATGGATTATATGAAAAGTAAAAGACTAAAAAACTAGTGGTTGATTCACCCGAAATGGAAATCCAATATCAGTGGCTGAAAAACTTAGTAAAACGGGGTATTGGGCCTATGCGGCTTTCTGCTCCTTTTGCCATCAGGTTTTCAACGAGGCCAACTTTTTTATTTGCCTAAACTCAGTATTAATTTTATGGAAAATAAAACACTCAAAAACTAGTGCTCGATTCACCCGTAATTAAGATCCACTATCAATGGCTGAAAAACTAAGTAAAACGGGGTATCGGGCTATGCGGCTTTCTGCTCCTTCTGTCATTATATTTTTTACGAGATTAACCCTTTAATTGCTCTAAATTCAGTATTGATTATATGAAAAGAAAATTCTCAAAAACTAGTTCTTGATTTACCCACAATCGAGATCCATTGTCGATGGCTAAAAAACTGAGTAAAACGGATTATTGGGCCTACGTGGCTTTCTGCTCGTTTTGTGATCAGGTTTTCGACAAGATCAACGCTGCTATTTTCTTAAACTTAGTATTGATTATAATAAAAATAAAAACACAAAGACTAGTGCTCGATTCACCTGAAATGGAAATCCATTATCAATGGCTGAAAAACTGAGAAAAATGGGGTATCAGGCCTATGTAGCTTTCTGCTCGTTTTGTCATCAGGGGTTCAACGACATCAACCCTACTATTTTCCTAAACTCAATATTGATTATAAAGAAAATAAAACACTCAAAAACTAGTGCTCGATTCACCCAAAATGGAAATCCATTATCGGTGGCGGAAAAAATTGAGTAAAATAGGGTATCGGGCCTACGCAGCTTTCTGCTCATTTTGACATCTGGTTTTCAATAAGAGTGACCCCGTTCTTTGCCTAAACTCATTATTCATTAGTTGAAAAAGAAAATACTAAAATATCAATGCTCGATTCACCACAATGGAGATCCATTATCGATGGCTAAAAAACTGATTAAAACAGGGCATCAGGCCAATGCAGCTTTCTGCTCGTTCTGTCATCAAGTCTCCAAGGAGATCGACCCTGCTCTTTGCATAAACATAGTATTGGTGATACAAAAAATAAAATGCTCAAAAGCTAGTGCTCGATTCACCTGCAATAGGGATCCATTATCAATGGTTGAAAAACTGAGTGAAACGGCGTATCGGGCCTATTCGTCATTCTGGTCCTTTTCTCATCAAGTTTTCGATAAGATTGACCCTTCTATTTTCCTAAACTCAGTATTGATTATACAGAGAAGAAAACACTCAAAAACTAGTGCATGATTCACCCACAATCGAGATCCATTATCAGTGGCTGAAAAAGTTTGTAAAATGGGGTATCGGGCCTATGTGGCTTTCTACTCGTTTTATCATCAAGTTTCCAATGAGACCGACCCTACTCTATGCATAAACTCTGTATTAATTATATAGAAAATAAAACGCTCAAAAACTAGTGCTTGATTCACCCGAAATTGAGATCCATTGTCGGTGGCTGAAAAACTGAGTAAAACGGGGTATCGGGCCTATGCGGCTTTCTACCCCTTTTGACTTTAGGTTTTCGACGAGATCAACCCTGCTTTTTGCCTAAACTCAGTATTGATTTTACAAAGAAAAAAACACTC
The DNA here is from genome assembly GCF_008641045.1 of Pistacia vera. Taxonomy (NCBI): domain Eukaryota; kingdom Viridiplantae; phylum Streptophyta; class Magnoliopsida; order Sapindales; family Anacardiaceae; genus Pistacia; species Pistacia vera. The sequence continues at coordinate 1,194,664 of NW_022196087.1, forward strand.
AAAATCTAGTGCTTGATTCACCCACAATTAACATCCATTGTCAGTGGCTTAAAAACACAATAAAATGAGGTATCGGGCTTATGCGACTTTTTGCTCATTTTGTGATCAGGTTTTCGACGAGATCGACCCTACTGTTTGTCTAAACTCAGTATTGATTATACATAAATAAAACGCTCAAAAACTAGTGCTTGATTCACCCAAAATCAAGATCCATTATCGATTGCTGAAAAACTGAGTAAAATGATTTTAGGAAACGACCAAGTCATGGCAGCGGAAAACAAAAATTATTTACAACATAGATTGTTCCTTAGAACCAAGATCAGGGCATAAATTTATAGTTTACACATTAAATAAGAATCTTCAGAAAATTCAGTCCAGTGTTAAGAAATCATACGCACGTTTGGAGGCTCCTCTAACTTGTCTCTGAACGGATTTCGCTACCGACCCAAGAGTAGGATTGAACCAATGTAGTCCACACGAAGACAACCCCAAGGAACTAAAGTGGGATTTGCTAGATCCTCTTTAGCCTTAAGAACCAAGAAGAAATCAAGCAAACTTTGTTTCAAGCAAAAAGCAATCTAGCGTGGGAGAGAAGGGGGCTAGAGTTTTTGCTTTGTGAATGAAAATGAATTCAATGAAATTCTTTCACAAAGTGAGTGTTGCACTTATATAGTGCACACTATGCCCTATTTCATCATGGAATGGGCTTGGGCACCAACCCAAACAACTCCTATGTCCCAATAGCCCCATTTAGATATTTTAATAATTATTATTGTTATTTCAATTAAATTAAATTAAATTAATATATATATATATATATATATATATATAAACATTTAATAATAATGATAATATATTTAAATATGTGCGAACACATATTTAAACGTAATTTCACTTATTTAATTTTTCTAACAAATTAAATAAAGGCTACGACCTCAGCAAATTTAATTGCACTGTGAAATTACCAAAATACCTTTTTGCCTAAAAAGATGAAAACACCCTTCTTATAAACTGGCTCTTAAATTATCTTCTATGTGTGTGACCCGTAGGCTCCTCATCATACCGGTAGTGTGTAGTATCACAATTAACACCAATTAATCGTCTCACTACACACAGACCAAGATTGGCCTCTAGCAAGGCATCATGGCCACCCAATAGATTTGGATTCAGCGAAGCAGCTACCTGTCAACGATATGGTTACCGTACAATCCAATCCTTTCATCATCCGTTATCTCAACGAGACCAAGGCATAGAAATAGTGTCAACTTCAGTTACTCTCGATATGTATGTATTCAGTTACTGGACCAATGACCAGAATTATAAACTGGATAGAGCAACAACTCAATCCCACTGTGGCCACAGTTTTAGTGTCATTGCCATTTACTGAATTGTGTTGTGAGATAACTTCTCCCGTACCCAGGAGTGATGAATCCTCTGTCAATCCACCATAGTCTTGATACACTCCTTGATCCAGCCAATCACTACCGTATTTGATAGCTCTAAATAGAACTGCATTGGGCTAGTGTCAAACTACACCAATTAGTGCACAAGACGCTCCGGTGATCTCAAGTCTAAGGATCACATGCACCACCATTTGTTAGAGGATTTTCTCCATAGACACTTGGGCTACCATCCATATGGAATCCTTTAGTGGGTCAGTCTAGTGAACATGCCTACAGCAAGCACCCATGTGTTGCACCAGGTTGTCACCAAACAACCTTGACAAGTGAGATCAATTACTGCCTTTCAACAGGGTCGTTCAACACTATGATAGCCTTACCATATTATCTGTGCCCTTACTTTAGAATAATACTAGGGCTACAGACGTTTCTAGAATGGCCACCATATGTGCTCATAGGGTTCTTACTATCAAGATTTGAAACACTTGATACCCTCGTCACGGTTCTACCATTCTAAGGACATATATCAATACATACAATGACGATTTATGCGATATAGAATAAAATGCTTTTTATTGATCAATGAACTTTATTACAAAGAGTCAATTCTACAATAATTGATTGGCTCTAGGGCACCTACTCTAACAAACGAGGTATCGGGACTACGCAGCTTTCTGCTCGTTCTGTCATCAGGTCTTCAACTAGATCAACTCTCTTGTTTGCCTAAACTCAATACTAATTATACAAAAAGGAAAATACTGAAAAACTAGTGCATGATTCACCCACAATCGAGATCCATTGTTGGTGGTTGAAAAGGTGAGTAAAACGGGGTATCGGGCCTATGTGACTTTCTGCTCGTTTTGTCTTCAAGTTTCCAACTAGATCAACCCTGCTCTTTTTATAAACTCAATGTTGATTTTATGGAAAATAAAAAACTCAAAAACTAGTGCTCGATTCACCCACAACTGAGATCCATTATTGGTGGCTCAAAAACAGAGTAAAACTAGGTATCAGGCCTACGTGGCTTTTTGATCGTTTTGTCATCAAGTTTTCAATGAGATCGACCCTTCTATTTTTCTAAAATAATTATTGATTATACAAAAAAGAAAATGCTCAAAAACTACTGCTCGATTCACCTACAATCGAGATCCATTGTCTACCATTGAAAAACTAAGTAAAATGCGGTATCGGGCATGTGCGGCTTTCTGCTCCTTTTCTCATTAGGTTTTTGACGAGCTTGACCTTACTGTTTTTCTAAACTTAGTATTTATAATACTGAAAAGAAAACGTTCACAAACTGGTGCTCGATTCACCCACAATCGAGATCCATTTCAATGGCTGAAAAACTAAGTAAAACGGGGTATAGGGCCTATGCAGCTTTCTACTCATTCTGTCATCAAGTTTTCTATGAGATCAACCTTGCTGTTTGCCTAAACTCAATATTGATTATACAAAAAAGGAAACACTCAAAAACTAGTGCTCGACTCACCCACAATTATCCATTATCGATGGCTAAAAAACTAAGTAAAACGGGGTATCAGGTTTACGCGACTTTCTACTCGTTCTACCATCAGGTTTTTCAAAAGATGCACCCTACTACTTTCCTAAACTCGGTACTGATTATACAGAAAGGAAAACACTCAAAAACTAGTGTTGGATTCACCCACAATCGAGATCCATTGTCGGGGGCAGAAAAACTGAGTATAAAGAGGTATCGGGCTTGTACGGCTTTCTGCTCCTTTTGTCATCAGGTTTTCAATAAGGTCAACCCTGCTATTTTTCCTAATCTCAATATTGATTATACGTTGAAGAAAACACTCAAAAACAGGTGCTCTATTCACCCACAATCGAGATCCATTATCAATGGCCAAAAAACTGAGTAAAATGGGGTATCGGGCCTATGCGGGTTTCTACTCGTTCTATCATCAGGTTTTCAACAAGATCGACCTGCTGGTTGGCTAATCTTAGTACTAATAATACAGAACATAAAACGCTCAAAAACTAGTGCTTCATTCACCCACAATCGAGATCCATTGTTGGTGGCTGAAAAACTGAGTGAAACGGGGTATCGAGCCTATGCGGGTTTCTACTCGTTCTATCATCAGGTTTTCAATGAGATCGACCTGCTGGTTGGATAATCTTAGTATTAATCATACAGAACATAAAATGCTCAAAAACTAGTGCTTGATTCACCCACAATCGAGATCCATTATTGGTGGCTAAAAAACTGAGTAAAACGGGGTATCAGGCCTATGCGGCTTTCTGCTCGTTTTGTCTTCAGGTTTTTGATGAGATCGACCCTAATTTTTGCCTAAACTCAGTAATGATTATACACAAAATAAAATTCTCAAAAACTAGTGCTTGATTCACCCACAATCAAGATCCATTGTCGGTGGCTGAAAAACTGAGTAAACTGGGCATCGGGCCTTTGCGGATTTCTTATCGTCTTGTCATCAAGTTTCCAACAAGATCGACCCTGCTCTTTGCATAAACTCAGTATTGATTATAGGAAAAATGAAACACTCAAAAACTAGTGCTCGATTCACCCACAATCGAGATCCATTATCGATGGTTGAAAAACTGAGTGAAACTGCGTATCGAGCCTATGCGGCATTCTACTCCTTTTTGCTAGGAAACGATCCATTGAGGTAGCGGAAAACAAAAGTTAAAAACAACACGGATCGTTCCATAGAACCAAGATTAGGGCACAAATTTACAGTTTATATCAAAACAAGAATCTGCAGAAAATTAGTTTAGAGTTTAGGAAATCATACGCATGTTTGGAGGCTCCTCCAACTTTGTGTCTGAACATATTTTGCTACCGACCCAAGTGTAGAATCGAACCGATGTAGTCCACACGAAGATAATCGCAAGGAACTAAAGAGGGATTTGCTAGATCCTCTTTAGCCTTAAGATCAAAGAAGAAATGAAGAGTATTTGATTTCCAACCAAAAACCAAGTCTGGCGTGAGAGAGTGTTTTGGGGCTGTAGCTTTTTCTTTTAAATGAATTGAAATAATGAAAAACTTCACTTTTTCTCTCAATTAAACTTTTCTTTTATAGTGTAAGTTTAATTCCCTATTCCCTTATGGAATAGGCTTGGGCTCCAACCCAAATACCCCTTGTTTCCAAACACTCCCAACTAGATATTTTAATATTAGTTCATCATTATCTCAATTAAAATCAATTAATATATATATATATATATATATATATATATATGTTTAATATATTAACATTTAACAATGATGATAACTTATTTAAATATATGCGAACACATATTTAAACGTAATCTCACTTATTTAATTTTCCTAACAAATTAAAAAAAGGCTACGACCTCAGCAAATTTAATTACACTGTGAAATTTCTAAAATACCCTTTTGCCTAAAAAGACAAAAACGCCTTTCTTTCTTCCTGAGTCTTAAATTATCTTCTATGTGTGTGACCCATAGGCTCCTCATCATATCGATAGTGTGTAGTGTTGCGATTAACACCAATTAATCATCTCACTAAACACAGACCAAGATTGGCCCCTAACAAGGCATCATGGCCACCCAATAGATTCGGATTCAGCAAAGTAGCTACCTGTCAACGATATGGTTACCATACAATTCAATCCTTTCATCATTCGTTATCTCGATGAAACCTAGGCATAGAAATAGTGTCAACCTACGGTTACTCTTGATATTGTGTATTCAGTTACTGGACCAATGACCTGCATTATAAACTGGATAGAGCAACAACTCAATCCCATTGTGGCCATAGTTTTAGTGTCATTGCCATTTACTAAATTGTGCTGTGAGATAACTTCTCCCATACCCGGGAGTGATGAATCCTCTGTCTATCCACCATAGTCTTGATGCACTCCTTGATACAGTCAATCACTACTGTACTGACAGCTTTGAATAGAACTACATTAGGCTAGTGTCAAACTATACCAATAGGTGCACAAGGCGCTCCAGTGATCTCAAGTCTAAGGATCACATGTACCACCATTCGTTCGAGGATTTGTTCCATAAACACTAGGGTTACTTGACAAGTGAGATCGGTCACTGCCTTTCGACAAGGTCGTTCAACACTATGATAGACTTACTATATTATCTATGTCCTTAATTTAGAATAATACTGGGGCTACGGACGTTTCTAGAATGGCCACCATATGTGCTCATAGGGTTCTCATTATCAAGATTTGAAACACCTGATACCCTCATCACGGTTCTACCATTCTAAGGACATATATCAATACATATTGCAATAATAATGATCTACGCGACATAGAATAAAATGCCTTTTATTATTGATTAATGAACATTATTACAAAAAGTCAATTCTACAATAATTGATTGGCTCTAGGGCATTTACTCTAACACTTTTCTAATAAAGTTTTCGACAATATCAGCCCTTCCATTTCCCTAAACTGAGTATTGATTATATGGAAAAGAAAACACTCAAAAACTAGTGCATGATTCACCCACAATCGAGATCCATTATCAGTGGCTGACAAACATTGTAAAATGGGGTATCGGGCCTATGCAGCTTTCTGCTCATTTTGTCATAAAGTTTCCAACGAGATCAACTCTGATCTATGCATAAACTCAATATTGATTATACAAAAAGGAAAACACTAAAAAACTAGTGCTCGATTCACCCGAAATGGAAATCCATTATCAATGGCTGAAAACTAAGTAAAATAAGGTATCGGCCGTATCGGCTTTCTGCTCCTTTTGTCATCAGGTTTTTGACAAGGTCAACCCTGCTATTTGCCTAAACTCAATATTGATTATACAGAGAAGAAAACACTCAAAAAATAGTGCTCGATTCACCCACAATTGAGATCCATTATAGATGGCCGAAAAACTGAGTAAAACGGGGTTTCGGGCCTATGCGAGTTACTACTCGTTCTATCATCAGGTTTTCAACGAGATCGACCTGCTGGTTGGCTAATCTCAATATTCATTATACAAAACATAAAATACTCAAAAACTAGTGCTTGATTCACCCACAATTGAGATCCATTATTGGTGGATAAAAAACTAAGTAAAATGGGGTATCGAGCTTGTGCGACTTTCTACTCGTTCTGTTATCAGGTTCTTGATGAGATTGATCCTACTATTTGCCTAAACTCAGTAATGATTATACACAAAATAAAATGCTCAAAAACTAGGTCATGATTCACCCACAATCAAGATCCATTGTTGGTGGCTGGAAAACTGAGTAAACTGGATATCGGGCCTATGCGGCTTTCTGCTCATTCTGTCGTCAAGTTTCCAACAAGATCGACCCTGCTCTTTGCATGAACTCAGTATTGATTATATGAAAAATGAAAAGATCCAAAACTAATGCTCGATTCAGCCAAAATCAAGACCCATTACTGGTGGCAGAAAAAACTGAGTAAAACGGCGTATAGGCCCTATGCGGCTTTCTGCTCGTTTTGTCATCAGGTTTTCAACGAGATCGACTCTGTTGGCTCTCTAAACATAGTATTGATTATATGAAAAATGAAAAACTCAAAAAAAAAAATGCTAGATTCACCCACAATCGAGATCCATTATCGGTGGATGAAAAACTAAGTGAAACGGTGTATCGGGCCTATACGGCATTCTACTACTTTTCTCATCAAGTTTTCGACAAGATCAACCCTTCTATTTTCTTAAACTCAATATTGATTATAAGGAGAAGAAAACGCTCAAAAATTAGTGCTTGATTCATCCACAATTGAGATCCATTATACATGGCCAAAAAACTGAGTAAAACAGGGTATGCCTATGCAGGTTTCTACTCGTTCTGTCAACAGGTTTTCAATGAGATCGACCTAGTGGTTGGCTAATCTTAGTATTAATTATACAGAACATAAAATTCTCAAAAATTAGTGCTTGATTCACCCACAATCGTGATCCATTCTTGGTGGCTGAAAAACTAAGTAAAACAGGGTATCAGGCTTATGCGGCTTTCTGCTCCTTCTGTCTTTAGGTTTTTGAGGAGATCAACCCTAATTTTTGCCTAAATTCAGTATTGATTTTATGGAAAAAAAAAAAAAACTCAAAATCTAGTGCTTGATTCATCCACAATCAACATCAATTGTCAATGGCTTAAAAACACAGTAAGTTGGGGTATAGAGCTTATGCGCCTTTCTGCTCACTTTTTCATCAGGTTTTCGACAAGATCATCCCTACTATTTTTCTAAACTCAGTATTGATTATACAAAAAATAAAATGCTAAAAAACTAGTGCTCGATTCACCCATAATCGAGATCCATTATCCATTGCTGAAAAATTGAGTAAAATGGGGTATCGGGACTATGCGGCTTTCTACTCGTTCTGTCATCAGGTCTTTGACGAGATCGACCCTACTATTTGCCTAAACTCAATACTAATTATACATAAAATAAAACACTAAAAAACTAGTGCATGATTCACCCGTAATCGAGATCCATTGTTTGTGGTTGAAAAACTAAGTAAAATGGGGTATCGGGCCTATGTGGCTTTCTACTCGTTTTATCTTCAAGTTTCCAACTAGATCAACCCTGCTCTTTGCATAAACTCAGTATTGATTATATGGAAAATAAAACACTCAAAAACTAGTGCTCGATTCACCCACAACCGAGATCCATTATCTGTGGCTCAAAAATTGAGTAAAACAGGGTATCGGGCCTATGCATCTTTTTCATCATTTTCTCATCGGGTTTTCAATGAGATTGACCCTCCTATTTTTCTAAACTCATAATTGATTATACAGAAGATAAAACACTCAAAAACTACTGCTCAATTCTCCCGCAATCGAGATCTATTGTCTACGGTTGAAAAACTAAGTAAAATGGGGTGTCGGGCCTATGCGGCTTTCTGCTCCTTTTTTCATTAGCTTTTTGATGATGTCAACCCTACTGTTTGTCTAAATTTAGTATTTCTAGAACGAAAAAGAAAACGTTCAAAAACTGGTGCTTAATTCACCCACAATCAAGATCCATTGTTGGTGGCTGAAAATCTCAATAAAACAGGGTATCGGGCTTATGCGACTTCTGCTCATTTTGTCATCAGGTTTTGGATGAGATCGACCTTGTTGTTTGCCTAAACTCAGTATTGATTATATGACAAAGTAAACACTCAAAAACTAGTGCTTAATTTACCCACAATCGACATCCATTTTCGGTGGGCGAAAAACTTAGTAAAACGGGGTATCTAGCCTAGGAAACTTTCTACTCGTTTTGTCATCAGCATTTCGATGAAATCAGCCCTTCTTTTGCATAAACTAAGTATTGATTATACAAAAAAGAAAACATTCAAAAACTAGTGCTTGAGATCTATTGTCGGTGGCTGAAAAACTGAGTAAAATGGGGTATCGGGCCTATACGACTTTCTTCTCGTTTTGCCATCAAGACTCCAATGAGATCAACCCTGGTCTTTGCATAAACTTAGTATTGATTATACGAAAAAGAAATCATTCAAAAACTAGTGGTTGATTCACCCACAATCGAAATCCATGTCCGTTGGTTGAAAAACTGAGTAAAATAGGGTATCGAGCCTATAAGGCTTTCTGCTTTTTTTATCATCAAGTTTCCAATGAGATTGACCTACTCTTTTCATAAACTCAGTATTGATTATACAGAAAAGAAAACAGTAAAAAACAAGTGGTCGATTCACCCACAATCGGGATCCATTACTGGTGGTTGAAAAACTGAGTAAAATGGGGTATCGGGCTTATGCAGCTTTCTGCTTATTTTGTCACAAGGTTTTCAACGAGATCAACCCTACTATTTTCCAAAACTGAGTAAAATGAGGTATCGGGCCTATGTAGCTTTCTGCTCATTTTGTCATCAAGTTTCCAACTATATCAACCCTGCTCTTTGCATAAACTCAGTATTGATTATATGGAAAAATAAAACACTCAAAAACTAGTGCTCAATTTACCCAAAATCGAGATCCATTATTGGTGGCTGAAAAAATGAGTAAAATAGGGTATCAGGCCTTCATAGCTTTCTACTCCTTTTGTCATCAGGTTTTCCACAAGGTCGATGCTGCTGTTTGCCTAAAGTTAGTATTGATTATACATAAAAGAAAATGCTCAAAAACTAGTGCTTGATTCACCCACAATTGAGATCCATTATCCATGGCCGAAAAGCTATGTAAAACGGGGCATTGGGCCTATGTGGCTTTCTGCTTGTTCTATCATCAGGGTCTTGATGAGATTAACCTCTGTTTGCCTAAACTCAGTATTGATTATACGGAACAAAAAACACTAAAAAACTGGTGCTCAACTCACCCACCTTTTTTCATCCACTATCGGTGGATGAAAAATTGAGTAAAACAGGTTATTAGGCCTATGTGGCTTTCTGCTCGTATTGTCATCAGCTTTTTGATGAGATCAGCTAGGCACTTTGTATAAACTCAGTGTTGATTATACCAAAAAAAAAATGCTTAAAACGTAGTGCTCGATTCACCCATAATCAAGATCCATTGTCGGTGGCGGAAAAACTAAGTAAAATGGGGTATCGGGCCTATGCGGCTTTCTTCTTGTTTTATCATCAAGATTAGATCCATTGTCGGTGGCTAAAAAAACTGAATAAAGCAGGATTCCGGGCCTATGCACCTTTCTGCTCATTTTGTCATAAAGTATCCAATGAGATCAACCCTTATCTTTGCATAAACTCGGTATTGATTATAAGGAAAAGAAAATGCTCAAAAACTAGTGTTTGATTAAGCCATAATCGAGATCCATTGTCAATGGTTGAAAAACTGAGTAAAACGGGGTATCAGGCCTATGTGGCTTTCTACTCGTTTCATCGTCAAGTTTCCAACGAGACCAACCCTGCACTTGTTAGAGTAGGTGCCCTAGAACCAATCAATTATTGTAGAATTGAATCTTTGTAATAATGTTCATTGATCAATAAAAGGCATTTTATAGTATATTGCGTAAATCATCATTGTATGTATTGATATATGTCCTTTGAATGGTAGAACCGTGACGAGGGTATCAAGTGTTTCAAATCTTAATAGTGAGAACCCTATAAACACATATGGTGGCCATTCTAGAAACGTCCGTAGCCCCAGTATTGTTCTGAAGTAAGGGCACAGATAATACGGTAAGGGTATCATAGTGTTGAACGACCCTATCGAAAGGCAGTGACTGATCTCACTTGTCAAGGTTGTTTGGTGACAACCTGGTGCAACACATGGGTGCTTACTGTAGGCAAAATCACTAGACTGACCCACCAGAGGATTCCATATGAATGGTAACCCCAGTGTCTATGGAACAAATCCTCTAACGAATGGTGGTGCATGTGATCCTTAGACTTGAGATCACCGGAGTGCCTCTTGCACCGATTGGTGTAGTTTGACACTAGCCTAACGCAGTTCTATTCAGAGCCGTCAATACGGTAGTGATTGGCTACATCAAGGAGTGCATCAAGACTATGGTGGATAGACAGAGGATTCATCACTCCCAGGTACGAGAGAAGTTATCTCACGGTGCAATTCAGTAAATGGCAATGACACTAAAACTGTGGCCATAATGGGATTGAGTTGTTGCTCTATCCAGTTTATAATACAGGTCATTGGTCTAGTAACTGAATACACAATATCGAGAGTAACCGAAGGTTGACACTATTTCTATGCCTCGGTCTCATCGAGATAACGGATGATGAAAGGATCGTATTGTACAGTAACCATATCGTTGATAGGTAGCTACTTTACTGAATCTGAATCTGAATCTATCGGGTGGCCATGATGCCTTGCTAGGGGCCAATCTTAGTCTGTGTATTAGTGAGACGATTAATTGGTGTTAATCGCGATACTATACACTACCGGTATGATAAGGAGCCTGTGGGTCACACACATAGAAGATAATTTAAGACTCAGGAAGAAAGAAGGGTGTTTTCGTCTTTTTAGGCAAAAGGGTATTTTGGTAATTTCACAGTGCAATTAAATTTCATGAGGTCGTAGCCTTTATTTAATTTGTTAAAAAAAAATTAAATAAGTGGGATTACGTTTAAATATGTGTTCGCATATATTTAAATAGGTTATCATTATTGTTAAATGTTAATATATTAAATATATATATTAATTGATTTTAATTGAGATAATGAAAAACTAAAATTAAAATATCTAATTGGGAGTGTTTGGAAACAAGGGGTGTTTGAGTTGGACCCCAAGCCTATTCCATAAGGGAATAGGGCAATTAAACTTCTATAAAAGAATAAGTTTAATTGAGAGAAAATGATTCATTCATTTTTCAAAGAAAAACTACAGCCCCTTATCTCACTCTCTCATGCCAGCCTTTGTTTTTGATTTAAAACCAAATACATTTCATTTCTTCTTTGTTCTTAAGACTAAAGAGGATCTAGCAAATCCTTCTTTAGTTCCTTGCGATTATCTTCGTGTGGACTACATCGGTTCGATCCTACACTTGGGTCGGTAGCAAAATATGTTTAGAGACAAAGTTGAAGGAGCCTCCAAACATGCGTATGATTTCTTAAACTCTAAACTAATTTCTGCAGATTCTTATTTTGATATAAATTGTAAATTTGTACCCTAATCTTGGTTCTATGGAACGATCCGTGTTGTTATTAATCTTTTGTTTTTCGCTGCATAACTGGATCATTTCCTAATAGTGGTATGACAGCCTAGGGTACCAGATTTTACAGTTTTATGTGGATGGTTGATTACATGTATTTGGTTGATAATATGTTGCCTTAAAGACTCTGCGTAAAATCTGCCTTAAAAGCATGTTTTAAGAAATCAATTAATCGATTAATTTAAATTGTTGATGATCTGCAAGTTTGGTATGTTAGGTTATGGTTTTTGTTGAAATCAGTGTTTATGATTGATTGCAAAATCTGTTTGCTGTGTTTTTGGTGACTGGTTGAACTGATCAGGAGCTACAGATCAGTGTACGCTGCGTGTGTGTTTGGCTTTCATGCTGATTACGAAATCATCGTACGTTGAGCATGAACATCAAGTTTATCACTGCACGCTGCAGCGATATAACTCATCGCCGCAGCGAGCGTACTTTCGAGTACGTAGGGGCCAGATTGTAAAGTTTTCAAAACTTTTGGACTAAATAAAATATGTAAATTGTCAGGGGGTAATTAATAATTAACCCACCAATTTCAAAATTTTGATTGTTTTTTAAATGTATGCTATGTACTTGTTTGTATATTGCATGGTGCCCAGTACATGAGCCTTAGACCTATGGTGAATGTTTTAAAAAACTTTTGGGTATGTATGGTTGTAATTTATTAAATAGGGCATGCGTGTCCTGTCTTTCTCCTCTTCTCAATGTACATTCTCTTCTCATCTCATTCCCCTCGAATGTAAATTGAGGTTTCTAAATTTGTTGATGTAAAATTAGTTTGAGATTAATTTTATTGTAAATTTAGTATGATATTTTTGTAATGTACCTGAAGACGGATCAAGGAAAGAACGACCATACTTGAAGACTCAAGATTTTATTACAGGACCCCTAGGTGACCCATCGATTCCTCTAGGCTCAAGGAAATCAGTTTTAGTTGGGCCATGTACCGGCACGTTTTAATATTTTGTTTAGAATGTATGATAAGGTTGAATGTTCAATAACATGCCAAACAATGCCCTTCTAACAAAGATAATAATCTGATGAGACATTAAATAACAAACCCTAAATTAAAGTATATTAAGTCACGTAAGCCTTCCATCACCATGGTTTTAATCAAACCACTGTTCGTCGAAACCTTGTTCGTTAAAGCGAAGGGTACACTTCTACCAGTGGGAGGTTAAAATGCATTGGAGTTTTCCTTAATGGTAATGGGTCAACTTAAAATGACGGTTTTGCTTGTTCGCCAAAGCGAAGGTTGATAAATGCATCATAGGCATAGTAGAGTAGTACACATATTGTGTGTACGTGGTGACATGTAGTGTCCACTCTACTGATACTGAGAATCACACTTAAGGACGATGGCATGTAGTGTCCATCGGATTGAGTGATTGGCTTGTTGGCTTCTTCACATTTGAGGTTGATAGTAGGAGCTATCAACTGGTGTGGATTAAGTTTGTTGGCCTACCTAATCAACTCATTTTGGCTTGTTCACCAAAGCGAATGTTTGAAATGGGCCGGATGGGATCTCAGTCCACTAAGAAAGTCAATGTGCTTTCCTGAGTTAATAGTGAGGGCTATTGACTTGAGTAAAATAGTGGGAGCATCATTTAATAAAAGACCATATTAAATAATAATGAACATGGTAATAATGGTTACTTATTCTGCACTTGTAGATTCACTTAAAATTGAGCACAACGATCCCAACATCACTGCGACAAATCATCGAACTGGGAGAGAAATGGAATGGTGAAAATTTCGTTGACTAGTATGGAAGTATAGACAATGTACTTCTGTCAAGTGATAGATTATACACCATTGAGCAAGCTCTATTACCAAAGCCTGCTGATAGTTCTATCTATGAGACTGGGTATGTATATGTGAAGCATACACATGATGTAAGAGCAGAAATGACTAGATACATTGTGCTTGCATCAATGGCACCATTACTGCGACAACAGTGCCAGAAAATGGATTTAGCTTCTATTCTTCATTTTCTTCATAGAAATGAGAAGCATATGGTGTCTCGGTCATTATTCAGATGTAGGATGGAAGAGGGTACCAAAATTGGCGATCATATACTCAAGTTGACTGAGTATATGAACAAGCTTGAGATTTTGGGATGTGGACTTAATGAAGGTTTAACGATAAACCTAATATTATAGTCTTTACCAGATTCTTATTCTCAATTTGTCTATGACTTCATTGAGGAAGATAAGAAAAACACCCTTTCCGAGCTTCTGGATTTGTTGAAGGCTATTGAGTCAAGCATGAAAATATCAGAAACATTGACGTTGGTTGAAGCCAGCTCAAGTGAAAAGGAAAGGGCTCAGAAGTCATTGGAAAGAACTATTGCAGAAAGGAAAGGCATTTTTCCTTACTGTGGGAATCCCAACCACTGGAGGAAACATTGCAAGGCCTTCCTAGCAAGAGGGAAGAAGAATGTTACTTCTTCGTCAAGTAAGTTTTTGAGATCAACTTATCCCGCTAACATCCTGGGTTATTAACACAAAATGTGGTTCTCACTTTTGATTGATGTGTAGGGACTACGTCAGAGTAAACTACTAGCCGAGGGAGAGGTGGACCTACGAGTTAGAAATGAAGCACGGGCTGCTGCATTTTCTATAGGATCTTATCCTCCGATTTAGCCGATGGGCTTGTTTCTTGGAACTTGTGGATTATTATGGTCTTTCTTCAGTTTCTAGAAATTATATTTTTGTGTCCGCTTAGGAAAAATGAGAGTATTAGTTTACTAATGGATAATTGTCCTTGAGTGTAAATAATATTCTTTATGGAACTGTTTCATAATAACATGTTCTTAAGAAAGACTAAGGATAATCTCAAAATGACAACTATGCCAACTTTGGCTAGTTGAGCTAAACATACCTGAAGGAATGTGGGATAGTATCACGACTCACCCCTCCGTATACACACCAACACAATAGAGTGTCTGAAAGGAGGAATAGGACCTTACTTGATATGGTTAGGTCCATGATGAGTTTTAGTGATTTACCTACATCATTCTGGGGTTATGCCCTAAAGACTGCGACTCGCGTTTTGAACCGTGTGCCATCAAAGTCTGTAGATAAGACACCATATGAGCTATGTAGTAGGCGAAAGCCCAGCTTGTCTTATCTAAGGATTTGGGGTTGCAAAGCTTATGTATTGACTTCGAACAAGCTGGGCCCAAAATCCTGTATATGTATATTTGTGGGGTATCCAAAGGAGACCAAAGGATACTACTTCTACCACCCAGAAAAGCGCAAACTTTTTGTTGCTTGATCTGGTGTCTTCCTAGAAAAGGAATATTTTCTAAGAAGTACTAGTGGGAGAAAAGTAGAACTTGATGAAGTTCGAGAACCACAAGATATACTAGACGAAGGACTGGATGATGTGCCACAAGAAGTGGTTGAGCATCAAGGAGAGGCTACTCCACAATTTGTGGATCAAAGTGAACCACCTCAGGTAGCATAGGAGCTACTTAGATCTAGAAGAGTATGCCATGAGCCCGAGTAATAATGGTTTTCTTTTGACTCAACATGGTGACGAACTAATCTACCAAGACGATGAACCCAGAACCTGTGAAGACGCTATATCGGATCTAGATTCTGTTAAATGGCTTGAAGCCATGAAATCTGAAATGGACTCCATGTACCAAAACCAAGTGTGGTCTCTGGTGGAACCACCTAAAGGGGTAAAACCCATAAGGTGTAAATGGGTCTTCAAGAAGAAGACTGACATGGATGGCAAGGTGTATACTTATAAAGCACGACTGTGTAAAACCCCCCTCCAGTCAGGTATCCTCTGAATATCCCTCAATGAGAATCCCGAGGATACATGTCTGGAGAACGAGTTGTATNCCCTTGATCTTGGCTCATGTAAACGATCCCTGAGTTATATTATTTTTGTTTCTGCTGTGTATACGGGACCGTTTACTAACAGGGCCTACATGGCTTTCTGCTCGTTTTGTCATCAGGTTTTCAAAGAGATCAACCCTATTGTCTACCTAAACTCAGTATTGATTATACGGAAAATAAAACGCTCAAAAACTAGTGCTCGATTGAGCCACAATCGATATCCATTATCGGTGGCTAAAAAACTGAGTAAAACATGGTATCGGGCCTTTGCTGCTTTCTGCTCATTATTTCATCAGGTTTTTGACGAGATCTTCCCCTTTGTGTGCCTTAACTCAGTATTGATTATACAAAAAAGAAAACGCTCAAAAACTAGTGCTCGATTTAGCCACAATCGACATCCATTATCGATGGTTGAAAAACTGAGTAAAATGAGGTATCGGGCCTATGCAGCTTTCTACTCGTTTTGTCATCAGGTTTTCAACGAGATTGACTCTGTTGTATGCCTAAATTCAGTACTGATTAACTGGAAAAGAAAACGCTCAAAAACTTGCTCTCGATTGACTCAAAATGGAGATCCATTATCAACGGTTGAAAAACTGAGTAAAACGGGGTATCGGGCCTATGCAGCTTTATGCTCATTTTGTCATCAGGTTTTCAACTAGATCAACCCTGTTGTCTGCCTAAACTCAGTATTGATTATACAGAAAATAAAACGCTCAAAAACTAGTGCTCGATTCAGGCACAATCGAGATCCATTATCGGTGGCTGAAAAACTGAGTAAAATGCAATATCGGGCCTATGCGACATTCAGCTCATTACATCATTAGGTTCTCGATGAGATCAACCCTGTTGTTTGCCTAAACGCAGTATTTATTATACAAAAAAGAAAACGCTCCAAAACTAGTGCTCAATTGACTCGAAATGGAGATCCATTATTAGTCGTTGAAAAAAAGAGTAAAACGGGGTATTGGGCCTACACGGCCTTCTGCCTGTTTGTCATCAGGTTTTCTATGAGATCGACCTTGTTTTCTGCCTAAACTCAATATTGATTATACAAAAAAGAAAACGCTCAAAAATGAGTTCTCGATTGACTTGAAATGGAGATCCATTATCAGCGGTTGAAAAACTAAGTAAAACGATGTATCAGGCGTACGCGGCTTTCTACTTGTTTTGTCATCAGGTTTTCGATGAGATCAACCATGTTGTCTTCCTAAGCTTATTATTTATTATACAAAAAAGAATACACTCAAAAACCAGTGCTCAATTCACCCACAATCGAGATCCATTATTGGTGGCTGAAAAACTGAGTAAAATGGGGTATCGGGCCTATATGGCTTTCTGCTTGTTTTGTCATCAGGTTTTCAACGAGATCAACCCTGTTGTCTGCCTAAACTCAGAATTTATTATATAGAAAATAAAACACTCAAAAACTAGTGCTCGATTCAGCCACAATCGAGATCCATTATCGGTGGCTAAAAAACTAAGTAAAACGGGGTATCGGGCCTTTGTGGCTTTCTGCTCGTTTTTTCATTAGGTTCTTGACGAGATTGACCCTTTTGTGTGCCTAAACTCAGTATTAACTATACAAAAAAGAAAATGCTCTAAAGCTAGTGCTCGATTCAGCCACAATCAAGATCCATTATCGGTGTTTGAAATTTTGAGTAAAACGAGGTATCGAGCCTATGCGGCTTTCTACTCGTTTTGTCATTAGGTTATCGACGAGATCGACCTTACTATTTGCCTAAACTCACTATTGATTATACAGAAAAGAAAACGCTAAAAAACTAGTGCTCAATTCACCCACAATCGAGATCCATTATCAGTGGCTCAAAAACTGAGTAAAAATGGGGTATCGGGTCTATGCGGCTTTCGGCTCATTTTGTCATCAGACCTACGATGAAATCAACCCTATTGTCTGCCTAAACTCAGTATTCATTATATGAAAAAGAACATTCTCAAAAACTAGTGCTCGATTCGCCCACAGACGAGATCTATTATCGGTTGCTGAAAAACTGAGTAAAACAGGGTATCGGGCCTATGCGGCATTCTGCTAATTTTACCATCAGCTTTTCGACATGATCAACCATGTTGTTTGCCTAAACTCAATATTTATTATAAAAAATGATGACGCTCAAGTACAGGTGTTCGATTCACCCACAACCGAGATCTATTATCAATGGCTGAAAAACTGAGTAAAACAGCGTATCGGGCGTATGCGACTTTCTGCTCATTTTGTCTTTTAGTTATTAATGAGATTGACCCTGTTTTCTGCCTAAACTTAGTATTGATTATACTAAAAACATAACACTCAAAAACTAGTGCTCGTTTCACACATAATCGAGGTCCATTATCGATGGCTAAAAAACTGAGTAAAACGGGGTGTTAGGCCTATGCGACTTTCTGCTCGTTTTGTCATCAGGTTCTTGATGAGATCAACCCAGTTGTATGCCTAAACTCAGTATTGATTATACAAAAAAGAAAATGCTCAAAAAATATTGCTTGATCCACCCACAATAGAGATCCATTATCGACGGCTAAAAAACTAAGTAAAATGGGGTATCGGGCCTACACGGCTTTCTGCTCATTCTGTCATCAAGTTCTTGATGAGATCAACCCCACTGTTTGTCTAAAATCAGTATTGATTATACAAAGAATAAAGTGCTCCAAAAATATTGCTCGATTCACCCACAATCGAGATCCATTATTGGTGGCTGAAAAACTGAGTAAAACATGGTAGCGGGCCTATGCAACTTTCTTCTCGTTTTGTCATTAGGCTTTCAACGAGATAAACCCAACTATTTGCCTGAACTTAGTATTTATTATATGGAAAAGATGACGCTAAAAAACCAGTGCTCGATTCACCTACAGATGAGATCCATTATCGGTTGCTGAAAAACTGAGTAAAACGGGGTGTCAGGCCTATGCGACTTTCTACTCGTTTTGCCATCAGGTTATTGAAGAGATCGACCCTACTGTTTGCCTAAACTTAGTATTGATTATACCCAAAATAAGACTCTCAAAAAATATTGCTCGATTCACCCACAATCGAGATCCATTATCGGTGGCAGAAAAACTTAGTAAAAAAGGGTATCGTGCTTATGCGGCTTTCTGCTCGTTTTCTCATCAGGTTTTCGATGAGATCGACCCCATCGTCTACCTAAACTATGTATTGATTATACAAAAAATAAAATGCTCAAAAACTAGTGCTTGATTCACCCACAATCGAGATCCATTATCAGTGGCTGAAAAACTGAGTAAAACGGGGTATCGGGCCTATGCGGCTTTCTACTTGTTTTGTCATTAGGTTATCGACGAGATCGACTTCGCTGTTTGCCTAAACTCAGTATTGATTATATGGAATAGAAAAGGCTCAAAAACTGGTGCTCAATTCACCTACAATCGAGATCCATTATCAATGGCTGAAAAATAGAGTAAAACGGGGAATCGGGACATTGCGGCTTTTGGCTCGTTTTGTCATCAGGTTTTCGACGAAATCGACCCTACTAGTTTCCTAAACTTAGTGTTGATTATACAGAAATGAAGACATTCAAAAACTAGTGCTCGATTCACCCACAATCGAGATCAGTTATCGATGGTTGAAAAACTGAGTAAAACTGGGCATCGGGCCTATGCGCCTTTTGGCTCGTTTTGTCATTAGGATTTTGATGAGATTGACTCTGCTGTTTGCCTAAACTCAGTATTGAATATACAAAAAATAAAATGTTCAAACACTAGTGCTCGATTCACCGATAATCGAGATACATTATCAGTGGCTAAAAAACTGAGTAAAACGAGATATCGGGCCTATGCGGCTTTCTACTCGTTTTGTCATCAGGTTTTCAGTGAGATTGACCTAGAAGTCTGCCTAAACTTAGTATTGATTATAGAAAAAATAAAATGCCCTAAAAATATTGCTCGATTCACCCACAATCAAGATCCATTATCAGTGGCTGAGAAACTGAGTAAAACGAAGTATCGGGCATATGCGGCTTTCTGCTCGTTTTGTTGTCAAGCTTTTGACAAGATCAACCCTACTTTTTACCTAAACCTAGTTTTGTCATCAGGATTTTGAAAAGATCGACCATGCTGTTTGCTTAAACTTAGTATCGACAATATAGAAAATAAAATGTTCAAAAACTATTGCTCGATTCATCCACAATCAGGATCCGTTATTGGTAGCTGAAAAACTATGTAAAACGGGGTATTGGGCCTATGCGGCTTTTTGCTTATTTTGTCATCAGGCTCTCAACAAGATAAACCCTGTTTTATGCCTAAACTAAGTACTAATTATATGGAAAAGGTGACGCTCAAATACCAGTGCTCGATTCATCCACAATCGAGATCCATTATCAATGACTGAAAAACTGAGTAAAACGGGGTATCAAGCTTATGCGTCTTTTCTACTCATTTTGCCATCAAGTTTTCGATGAGATTGACCTCGCAGTTTGCCTAAACTCATTATTGATTATAAAAAAAAAAAAAAAAAAAAAGGCTCAAAAAATATTGCCTGATTCACCCACAATCGAGATCCATTATCATTTGCTGAAAAATATAGTAAAACGGGGTATCAAGCCTATGCGGCTTTCTGTTCATTTTATCATCAGGTTTTAGACGACATCAGCCCTATTATCTGCCTAAGCTCAGTGTTGATTATGTGAAAAATAATACGCTCATAAACTAGTGCTTGATTCACCGACAATCGAGATCCATTATCGATGGCTGAAAAACTAAGTAAAACGGGGTATCGGGCCTATACGGCTTTTGGCTCGTTTTTGTCGTCAGGATGTTGACAAGATTGACCATGCTATTCTCCTAAACTCAATATTAATTAAGCAGAAAAGAAAGTGCTCAAAAACTAGTGTTTGATTCACCCACAATCGAGATCTATTATCAGTGGCTGAAAAACTGAGTAAAACGAGGTATTAGGCCTATACGACTTTTGGCTCGTTTTGTCATCAAGATTTTGACGAGATCAACCATGAAGTTTGCTTAAACTCAGTATTGATAATACAAAAAATAAAACATTCAAAAAATATTGCTCGATTCACCCACAATCGAGATCCATTATCGTTTGCTAAAAAATTTAGTAAAACAGCGTATCGAGCCTATGCGGCTTTCTAATCGCTTTATCATCAGATTTTAGACTATATCAGCCCTTTTATCTGCCTAAACTCAATGTTGATTATGCATAAAATAATAAGCTCAAAAACTAGTGCTCGATTCACCCACAATCAAGATCCATTATTGGTTGCTGAAAAACTGAGTAAAATGGGGTGTCGGGCCTATGCAGACTTTGGCTCATTTTGTCTTCCCATTTTTGACGAGATTGACCCTGTTTTCTACCGAAACTCAATATTGATTATACGAAAAACAAAATTCTCAAAAACTAGTTCTTAATTCACCCACAATAGAGATCCATTATCGGTGGCTGAAAAACTGAGTAAAACAGGGCATCGGGTCTATGCGGCTTTTGCTCATTTTATCATCAGGATTTTGACGAGATCAACCATGCTATTTGCCTAAACTCAGTATTTATTATACAATAAAAAAAAAAGACTTCAAAAACTAGTGCTCGATTCACCCACAATAGAGATCCATTATCGGTGGCTGAAAAACTTAGTAAAACGGGGTATCGGGCCTATGCGGCTTTCTCCTCATTTTGTCATCAGGTTTTCAACGAGATCATTCCTTCTATTTGTCTAAACTCAGTATTGATTATACATAGAAGAAAAACCTCCAAAAATGTTGCTCGATTCACCCACAATCGAGATCCATTATTGGTGGCTGAAAAACTAAGTAAAATGGGGTAGCAGGCCTATGTGGCATTCTACTCGTTTGATCATCAGGCTTTCAACAAGATAAACCCTGATGTTTGCCTAAACTCAGTATTGATTATATGGAAAAGAAGACACTCAAAAACCAGTGCTCGATTCACCCACAATCGAGATCCATTATCAGTGGCTCAAAAACTAAGTAAAACGAGGTATCGTGCCTATGCAGCTTTCTGCTCGTTTTGTAATTATGTTTTTGATGAGATCATCCCTGTTGTTTGCCTAGACTCAGTATTGATTATACAGAAAAAAAAATGCTCAAAAACTAGTTCTCAATTCCCCCACAATCGAGATCCATTATCGGTGGCTAAAAAGCTGAGTAAAACAGGGTATTGGTTCTATGTGGCTTTCTACTCGTTTTGTCATCAGGTTGTCGATGAGATCGACCCTAATATTTGCCTAAAATCAGTATTGATCATACCCAAAAGAAAACTCTTAAAAAATATTGCTCAATTCACCCATAATCAAGATCCAATATCGGTGGCTGAAAAACTAAGTTAAATAGGGTATCGTGCCGATGCGGCTTTCTGCTCGTTCTGTCATCAGGTTTTTGATGAGATCGACCCTATTGTCTGCCTAAACTAAGTATTGATTATATGGAAAAAGAAAAGGCTCAAAAACTAGTGCTCGATTCACCCGCAATCGAGATCCATTTTCGGCAGCTGAAAAACTGAGAAAAATAGGGTACCAGGCCTATGTGGCTTTCTCCTCCTTTTCTCATCAGGTTATTGATGAGATCGACCTTGCTGTTTCTTAAACTCAGTATTGATTATACGAAAAAGAAAATGCTCAAAAACTACTACTCGATTCACCCACAATCGAGATCCAGTATTAGTGGCTGAAAAACTAAGTAAGACAGGGTATCGAGACTATGCAGCTTTTGGCTCGTTTTGTAATCAAGTTTTTGACAAGATCAACCATGCTGCTTTCCTAAACTCAGTGTTGATTTTACAATAATGAAAACATTCAAAAACTGTGGCTCGATTCACCCACAATCGAGATCCATTATCGGTGGCTGAAAAACTGAGTAAAATGGGGCATCGGGCCTATGCTGCTTTTGGTTCGTTTTGTCATTAGGATTTTGATGAGATCAACCCTGTTATTTGCCTAAACTCAGCATTGAATATACAGAAAAGAAAATGTTCAAAAACTAGTGCTCGATTCGCCCACAATCGAGGTCCATTATCGGTGGCTGAAAAACTGAGTAAAACAAGGTATCGAGCCTATACGGCTTTCTACTCGTTTTGTAATCTGGTTTTCGATGAGATCGACCCTACAGTTTGCGTAAACTCAGAATTGACTATACAAAAATGAAAACACTAAAAAAATATTGTCTGATTCACCCACAATCGAGATCCATTCTCGGCAGCTGAAAAACTGAGTAAAACAAAGTATCGGGCCTATGCGACTCTCTGCTCATTTTGTCATCAAGCTTTCGACGAGATCAACCCTATAGTTTGCCTAAACTTATTATTGATTATATGTGAAATAAAACTCTCAAAAACTAGTGCTCTATTCACCCACAATCGATATCCATTATCATTAGCTGAAAAATTGAGTAAAACCGGGTACCGGGCTTATGCGGCTTTCTGTTTGTTTTATCATCAAGTTTTAGACGACATCAACCCTGTTATGTGCCTAAACTCAGTTTTGGTCATACGAAAAATATTACGCTAAAAAACTAGTGATCGATTCACCCATATTCGAGATCCATTATCGATGGCTAAAAATTGAGTAAAACGGGGTGTCGGGCCCATACGGCTTTTGGCTCATTTTGTCATCAGGATTTTGAAAAGATCAACCATGCTGTTTCCTTAACTTAGTATCGACAATATAGAAAATAAAATGTTCAAAAAATATTGCTCGATTCACCCACAATCAAGATCCATTATTGGTGGTTGAAAAATTAAGTAAAACAGGGTATCGGGCCTACGCGGCTTTCTGCTCGTTTTGTCATCAGGCTTTCAATGAGATCAACCCAGTTGTTTGCCTAAACTCAATATTGATTATACAAAAAATAATGATGCTCAAGTACCAGCGCTCGGTCCACCCACAATCAAGATCAATTATCAGTGCCTGAAAAAGTGAGTAAAACGGGGTATCAGGCCTATGCAGCTATCTACTCGTTTTGTCATCAGGTTTTCGATGAGATTGACCATGCAGTTTGCCTAAACTTAGTATTGATTATACAAAAAAGAAAATGCTCAAACAATATTGCTCGATTCACCCACAATCGAGATCCATTCTAGGTGGCTGAAAAACTGAATAAAACAAAGTATCGGGCCTATGTGGCTTTCTACTCGTTTTCTCATCACGCTTTCAACGAGATCAACCCTACCTTTTGCTAAAATTAGTATTGATTATACAGAAAAGAAAATGCGCAAAAACTAGTGCTCGATTCACCCACAATCAAGATCCATTATTTTTTGGTAAAAAATTGAGTAAATTGGGGTATCGGGTCTATGCGGCTTTCTATTCATTTTATCATCAGGTTTTAGACGACATCAACCATGTTATCTGCCTAAACTTAGTGTTGATTATGCAGAAAATAATATGCTCAAAAACTAGTGCTCGATTCACTCACAACTGTGATCCATTATCGGTTGTTGAAAAACTGAGTAAAATGAGGTGTCGGGCCTATGCGACTTTTAGGTCGTTTTTTCATAAGATTTTGACGAGACCGACCATGCTATTTTCCTAAACTCAGTATTGATAATACAAAAAATAAAAACATTCAAAAAATATTGCTACATTCACCCATAATCAAGATCTATTATTGGTGGTTGAAAAACTGAGTAAAATTGGGTATCGGGCCTATACGGCTTTCTGCTCGTTTTGTCATCAAGCTTTCGACGAGATCAACCCTATTGTTTGCCTAAACTCAGTATATATTATAAAAAAAATATGATGCTCACGTACCAGTGTTCGATTCACCCACAATCGAGATCCATTATCAATGCCTGATAAAGTGAGTAAAACGGGGTATCAGGCCTATGCGGCTTTCTAGTCATTTTCTCATCAGGTTTTCGATGAGATCGACCCTGCAGTTTGCCTAAACTTAGTATTTATTATACAAAAAAGAAAACACTAAAAAAATATTGCCTGATTCATCCACAATCGAGATCCATTATTGGTGGCTGAAAAACTAAGTACAACAAAGTATCGGGCCTATTCGGCTTTCTACTCGTTTTGTCATCAAGCTTTCGAAGTGATCAACCCTACTTTTTGTTAAACTTAGTATTGATTATAAGGAAAAGAAAACGCGCAAAAACGTGTGCTTGATTCGCCCACAATCGAGATCGATTATTGTTTGCTGAAAAATTTAGTAAAACGGGGTATCGGGTCTATGCAACTCTCTGTTCGTTTTATAATCAGGTTTTAAACAACATCAACCATGTTATCTGCCTAAACTTAGTGCTGATTATGCAAAAAATAATATGCTCAAAAACTAGTGCTCGATTCACCCATAATTGTGATCCATTATCGGTTGTTGAAAAACTGAGTAAAACTGGGTGTCAGGCCTATGCGACTTTTGGGTCGTTTTTTCATCAGGATTTTGACGAGATCGACCATGATATTTTCCTAAACTCAGTATTGATAATACAAAAAATAAAACATCCAAAAAATATTGCTCCATTCACCCACAATCAAGATCCATTATTTGTGGCTGAAAAACTGAGTAAAACGGGGTATCAGGCCTATGCAGCTTTCTGCTCGTTTTGTCATCAGGCTTTTGACGAGATCAACCCAATTGTTTGCCTAAACATAGTATTGATTATACGGAAAAGATGACACTCAAGTACCAGTGTTGGATCCACCCACAATCGAGATCCATTATCGGTGCTTGAAAAAGTGAGTAAAACGAGGTATCAGGCCTATACGGCTTTCTACTCATTTGTTCATAAGGTTTTCGATAAGATCAACCTTGTAGTTTGCCTAAACTCAGTATTGATTATACAAAAAAGAAAACACTCCAAAAAAATTGCCCGATTCACCCACAATCAAGATCCATTATTGATGGCTGAAAAACTGAGTAAAACAAAGTATCGGGCCTATGCGGCTTTCTACACGTTTTGTAATCAAGCTTTTGACGAGATCAACCCTACTATTTTCCTAAACTTAGTATTTTTTATATGGAAAAGAAAACGCTAAAAAACTACTACTCGATTCACCCACAATCGAGATCCATTATCGTTGGCTAAAAAATTGAGTAAAACGGGGTATTGGGCCTATGCGGCTTTTTGCGCATTTTATCAACAGGTTTTAGCCGAGATCAACCCTATTATCTGCCCAAACTCAGTGTTGATTATATGAAAAATAATACGCTAAAAAACTAGTGCTCGATTCACCCACAATCGAGATCCATTATCGGTGGCTGAAAAACTGAGTAAAACGGGTGTCGGGCCTATACGGCTTTTGGCTTGTTTTGTCATCAATATTTTGATGAGATCAACCATGCTATTTTCCTAAACTCAATATTTATTATGCGGAAAAGAAAACGTTCAAAAACTAATGCTTGATTCACCCACAATCGAGATCCATTATTGGTGGCTGAAAAACTAAGTAAAACAGGGTATCAGCTCTATACAGCTTTTGGCTCGTTTTGTCATCAGGGTTTTGAGGAGATCGACCATGTTGTTCGCCTAAACTCAGTATTGATAATACAAAAAATAAAACATTCAAAAAATATTGCTCGATTCACCTACCATCAAGATCCATTATTGGTGGCTGAAAAACTGAGTAAAACAGGGTATTGGGCCTATGCAAATTTCGGCTCGTTTTGTCATCAGGCTTTCAACAAGATCAACCCTGCTGTATGCCTAAACTTAGTATTGATTATACAAAAAAGATGATGCTCAAGTACCAGTGCTCGATTCACCCACAATCGAGATCCATTATAAGTGGCTGAAAAACTGAGTAAAATGAGGAATAAGGCCTATGCAGCTTTCTGCTCATTTTGTCTTCCAGTTTTTGACGAGATCGACCCTGTTTTCTGCCTAAACTTAGTATTGATTATACAAAAAAACAAAACGCTCAAAAACTAGTACTCGATTCACCCACAATCGAGATCCGTTATCGGAGGTTGAAAAGCTAGGTAAAACGGGGTATCGGGCCTATGCGTCTTTTGGCTTGTTTTATCATCAGGATTTTGACGAGATCGACCATGCTATTTTTCTAAACTTAGTATTAATTATACGAATAAGAAAACGTTCAAAAACTAGTGCTCGATTCACCCATAATAGAGATCCATTATACGAATAAGTAAAACGGGGTATTGGGCCTATGCGGCTTTTTGCTCATTTTGTCATCAGGTTTTCGACGAAATCAACCCTACTATTTGTTAAACTCAGTAATGATTATACGTAGAAGAAAAAACTCCAAAAATATTGCTCGATTCACCCACAATTGAGATCCATTATTGGTGGTTGAAAAACTGAGTAAAACGGGGTGGCGGGCCTATGTGTCTTTCTGCTCGTTTTGTCATTAGGCTTTCAATGAGATAAACCCTTCTATTTGCCTAAACTCAGTATTGATTATAAAAAAAAAAAAAAAAGACACTCAAAAACCAGTGCTCGATTCACCCACAATCGAGATCCATTATTGGTGGATGAAACGAGATATCGAGCCTATGCGGCTTTCTCCTCGTTTTGTAATTAGGTTTTCGATGAGATTGACCCTGTTGTTTGCCTAAACACAGTATTGATTATATGGAAAATAAAATGCTCAAAAACTAGTTCTCGATTCACCCACAATCGAGATCCATTATCGGTGGCTAAAAAACCAAGTAAAACAGGGTATCAAGTCTATGCGGCTTTCTACTCGTTTTGTCATCAGGTTATCGATGAGAACAACCCTACTGTTTTCCTAAACTCAGTATTGATTATACCCAAAAGAAAACTCTAAAAAAATATTGCTCGATTCAGCCACAATCGGGATCCATTATCGATGGTTGAAAAACTAAGTAAAACAGGGTATCGGGCTATGCGGCTTTCTACTCGTTTTGTCTTCCGGTTTTTAATGAGATCGACCCTATTTTTTGCCTAAACTCAGTATTAATTATATAAAAAAAAGGCTAAAAAACTAGTGCTCGATTCACCCAAAATCGTGATCCATTATCGGAGGCTGAAAAACTGAGTAAAATAGAGTATCAGGCCTATGTGGCTTTTGGCTCGTTTTATCATTAGGATTTCGACCAAGCTATTTGCCTAAATTGACCAGATCGACCATGCTATTTTCCTAAACTCAATATTGATTATATGAATAAGAAAATGTTCAAGAACTACTGCTCGATTCACCCACAATAGAGATCCATTATCGGTGGCTGCAAAACTGAGTAAAACGGGGTATCAGGCATATGCGGCTTTCTGCTCAATTTTTCATCAGATTTTCAACAAGATCAGCCCTACTATTTGCCTAAACTTAGTATTGATTCTACATAGAAGATAACACTCCAATAATATTGCTCGATTCACCCACAATTGAGATCCATTATTGGTGGCTGAAAAATTGAGTAAAACAGGGTAGCGGGCCTATGCAGCTTTCTGCTTGTTTTGTCATCATGCTTTCGATGAGATAAACCCTTCTGTTTGCCTAAACTCAATATTTATTATAAAAAAAAAAAAAAAAAGATGCTAAAAAACGAGTGCTCAATTCACTCACAATCGAGATCCATTATCAGTGGCAAAAAAACTGAGTAAAACAAGGTATCGGGCCTATGCGGCTTTCTGCTCATTTTGTAATTATGTTTTCGACGAGATTGACCCTTTTGCTTGCCTAAACTCAGTATTGATTATAGAAAAAACAAAACACTCAAAAACTAGCTCTCGAGTCACCCACAATCGAGATCCATTATTAGTGGCTGAAAAACTGAGTAAAATAAGGTATTGGGTCTATGCGGCTTTTGGATCATTTTGTCATCAGGTTTTCGACAGGATCGACCCTGCTATTGTCCTAAACTCAGTATTGATTATACGGAAATGAAAACATTCAAAAACTAGTGCTCGATTCACCCAGAACCCATAATCGAGATCTGTTATCGGTGGTTGAAAAACTGAGTAAAACGGGGCATTGGGCCTATGCAACTTTTGGCTCGTTTTGTCATTAGTATTTTGATGAGACCAGCCCTGTTGTTTGCCTAATCTCAGTATTGAACATATGGAAAGGAAAATGTTCAAAAACTCATGCTCGATTCACCCACAATCGTGATCCCTTATCGGTCTATAAAAAACTAAGTAAAACGGGGTATCGGGCCTATATGGCTTTCTACTCGTTTTGTCATCAGGTTTTCGATGAGATCGACTCTGCAGTTTGCCTAAACTCAGTACTGATTATACAAATCAGAAAATTCTCAAAAAATATTGCCCGATTCATGCACAAGCAAGATCCATTATTAGTGGCTGAAAAACTGAGTAAAACGAAGTATCTGGCCTATGCGGCTTTCTACTCGTTTTGTCATCAAGCTTTCGGCGAGATCCACCTTATTGTTTGCCTACACTTAGTATTGATTATACAACAAAGAAAACGCTCAAAAACTAGTGCTCGATTCACCCACAATTGAGATCCAATATCGTTGGCTGAAAAATTAAGTAAAATGGGGTATCGGCCTTGCGGCTTTCTGCTCGTTTTATCATCAGGTTTTTGACAAGATCAGCCCTATTATCTACCTAAACTCATTGTTGATTATGAAAGAATAATACGCTCAAAAAATAGTGCTCGATTCACCCACAATCGAGATCCATTTTCCTAGGTTGAAAAACTGAGTAAAACGTGGTGTCGGGCCTACGTGGCTTTTGGCTCGTTTTGTCATCAGGATTTTGACAAGATTGACCATGCTATTTTCCTAAACTCAATATTGATTATGCAGAAAATAAAACGTTCAAAAACTAGTGCTTGATTCACCCACAATCAAGATCCATTATTGGTGACTGAAAAACTGAGTAAAATGGGGTATCAGGCTTATGCGGCTTTTGGCCCGTTTTGTCATCAGAATTTTGATGAGATCAACCATGCTGTTTGCCTAAACTCAGTATTTTTAATACGAAAAATAAAACATTCAAAAAATATTGCTCAATTCACCCACAATCAAGATCCATTATGGGTGGCTGAAAAACTGAGTAAAACAAGGTATCGGGCCTATGCGGCTTTTTGCTCGTTTTGTCATTAGGTTTTTGACAAGATCAACCCCACTGTTTGCCTAAACTTAGTATTGATTATACAGAAAAGATGACGCTCAAATACCAGTGTTTGATTCACTCTTAATCGAGATCCATTATCAGTGGCTGAAAAATTGAGTAAAATAGGGTATCGGGCCTTTGCGGCTTTCTGCTCGTTTTGTCATTTGGTTTTTGACGAGATCGACCCTGTTTACTGCCTAAACTCAGTATTGATTACACAAAAAACAAAACACTCAAAAACTAGTGCTCGATTCACCCACAATCGAGATCCATTATCGTTGGCTGAAAAACTGAGTAAAACGGGGTCTCGGGCCTATGCGGCTTTCTGCTTGTTTTGTCATCAAGCTTTCGACGAGATCAGCCCTGCTTCTTGCCTAAACTCAGTATTGATCATACGAAAAAGAAAACTTTCAAAAACTAGTGGTCGATTCACCCACAATAGAGATCCACTATCGATGGCTGAAAAACTAAGTAAAACGGGGTATCGGGCCTATGCGGCTTTCTGCTTATTTTGTCATCAGGTTTTCGACAAGATCAACCTTACTATTTGTCTAAACTTAGTATTGATTATACAGAGTAGAAAACGCTCCAAAAATATTGCTGGATTCACCTACAATCCGGATCCATTATTGGTGGCTGAAAAACTGAGTAAAATGGGGTAACGGGCCCTTGTCCCGGTTCTACCATTCTAAGGACATATATCGATACATACAGATATGATTTACATGAGATAAAACAAAAATGTCTTTTATTGATCAATGAACATTATTACAAAGAGTCAATTCTACAATAATTGATTGGCTCTAGGGCACCTACTCTAGCAGAATCGAGCACTAGTTTTTTAGTGTTTCTTTTTCGTATAATCAATACTGAGATTAGACAAATAGCAAGGTTGATCTCGTTGCAAACCCAATGATAGAGTGAGAAGAAAGCCGCATAGGTTTGATACCCCATTTTACTCAATTTTTTAGCTGGTAACAGATCTCCATTTTGGGTCAATCGAGCACTAGTTTTTTCACCTTCTCTTTTCCCTGTAATCAACACTAAGTTTAGGTAAATAGCAGGGTCGATCTAGTCAAAAACCTGATGACAAAATGAGCAGAAAGCTGCATAGGCCTGATCCCCGTTTTATTCAATTTTTCAGCCGCCGATAATGGATCTCGATTGTGGGTGAATTGAGCACTAGTTTTTTAGAATTTTATTTTTTGTATAAGCAATACTAAGGTTAGGAAAATAGCAGGGTCGATCTTATCGAAAACCGGATGACAAAATGAGTAGAAAGCCACATAGACCTGATACCCTGTTTTACTCATTTGGTCAACCGTCGATAATGGATCTCAATTGTGGGTGAATTGAGCACTAGTTTTTGAGTGTTTTCTTTTTCATATAATCAATAATGAGTTTAGGCAAACAACAGAGTCAATCTCATCAAAACCTTGGTGATAAAACAAGCAAAAAACCGCATAGGCCCGATATCCTGTTTTACTTAGTCTTTCAGCCAGTAATGGATCTCGATTTTAGGTAAATCGAGCACTAGTTTTTTAGCATTTTCTTTTCTGTATAATCAACACTGAAGTTAGGCAAACAACAAGGTCGTTCTCGTCAAAAACCTAATGACAAAATAAGCAGGAAATCACATAGGCCCGATACCCTGTTTTACTCAGTTTTTCATCTAATAATAAATATCGATTGTGGGTGAATCGAACACTAGTTTATGAGCATTTTTGTTTCCATCTAATCAACACAAAGGTTAGGCAAACAGCAGGGTTGATCTCACGGAAAACCTGATGACAAAACTGTAAGTAAGTGATTAGGTTCGCGCAGCGGAACAAGCGTAATATTAAAAACAAAAAGATCACTTACTCGAACTAAGATCCGAGTACAGATTATAACATTTTTCATGCATAAACTAAAACGTAAAATAAAATTTGTTTAAAGCAAATCCATATAAGGATTTAGTTCATAGTGACATTTGGAGGCTCCTTCGAATATCTCTGACTTTGCTTAGGAATACTATTCACCAAGTACTGTTCACTAACACTGTTCACTAATCGATCCAATGTAGAATCACACTCACAAAAATCCACATGAAAATAATCCGAAGAACCAACAATTATTTTACTAGAACAATTGCTGACTTTAAGAATCAAGAACAATCAAAGGGAAAAGAAATTTTTTTCTTTTCACTCAAAGGTGAAAATGTGAGAGAGAGGGAGAGATAGGGTGGCGAAGGTTTTTGTTTTATAAAAGTATATCTTTGTGTTTTAATTAAGTTGTACTTATATAGTCCAACTAATTAAAACCATATTCCAATCAGGAATACCCATGGGCACCAACCCAAACTTACCAAACACCATATAATTGGTATTTTAAATTAATTAATTATTATCATAATTAAAATCAATTAATATATATATAATAATATATTAACATTTAATTAATAATAACAATTCATTTAAATATATGCATACATATATTTAAATATAATCTCACGTATTTAATTTTAATATCAAATTAAATACAGGCAACAACCTCAACAAATTTAATTGCACTGCGAGATTACCAAAATACCCTTTCGTCTTGAAAGACGAAAATACCCTTCTCACAAAATGATTCTTAAATTATCTTCTAAGTGTGTGACCTATAGGCTCCTCATCATATCGGCAGTGTATAGTATTGCGATTAACACCAATTAATCATCTCACTACACATAGACCAAGATTGGCCCCTAGCAAGGCATCATGATCACTCGATAGATTCGGATTCAGCAAAACCGCAGCCTATTAATGATATGGTTACTATGCAATCAAATCCTTTCATCAACTGTTATCTAATCGAGACTGAGGTACAGAAATAGTGTCAATCTCAGATATCCTCGACATGTTTGTATTCAATTACTAAACCAATGACAAGAATATTAAATTGGATTGAGCAACAACTCAATCCCACTGTGGCCACAGATTTAGTGTCATTACCATTTACTGAATTACCTAGTGAAATAACTTCTCCCGTACCCAAGAGTGATGAATCCTTTGTCGATCCACCATAGTCTCGATACACTTCTCAATGTAGTCAATCACTACCGTATTGATAGCTCTAAGTAGAACTACATTGGGCTAGTGTCAAACTACACCAATTAGTACACAAGGCACTCTAGTGATCTCAAGTCTAAGGATCACATGCACCACCATCCGCTAGAGGATTTATTCCGTAGACACTAGGGTTACCATCCATATGGGATCCTCTAGTGGGTCTGTCCAGTGAACTTGCCTCTAGCAAGCACCTATGCGTTGCACCAGGTTATCGACAAACAACCTTGACAAGTGAGATCAGTCACTGCCTTTCAACAGGGCCGTTCAACACTATGATAGCCTTACCATATTATCTATGTCCTTGTTCAGAATAATACTGGGGCTATGGACATTTCTAGAATGGCCACCATATGTGATCATAGGGTTCTCACTATCAAGATTTGAAACACTTGATGCCCTCATCACGGTTCTACCATCCTAAGGACATATATCAATCCATATAATATGATTTATGAGATATAGTGGATAATGCCTCTGATTGATTAATAAACATTATTTCAAAGAGTCAATTCCACAATAATTGATTAGCTCTAAGGCACCGACTCCAACAATCTTCCACTTGCACTATAGCCAATCATTCATGTATTTAACATCGAATGACCCAAGTGCCCATCATGCTTCTGCTCCAATAAAAACTTCAACTGTGGGTTAATAGGTATTCTGCAAATCTGCACATTCAACTGTGGGTTAATAGGTATTCTGCAAATCTGCACATTCTCTTTTTGATTGACTACTTAGATTAGGTTGAATCAACTATGTAAATGTTTAGATTATTGGTGAGACCGTGATTCCTCAACCACAACAATGGCTCCATTGTTATCGCAATAGTACTTTACTGGATCACCAATGCTTGGAACCACATCAAGTTCAGTAATGAACTTCTTGATCCAAACCACCTATATGGCTGCATTAGACAATGCAATATACTTAGCATCAATAGTTGAATCTACTACAATACTTAGCTTCGAACTTTTCCAGCTCACTACAGCTTTATTTAGACAAAATATAAACCTGGATTGCAAGTGAAAATCATCTTTATTTGTTTTGGAGATTAGCATCACTGTATCTTCTTACAGTGAGCTCATCTACCCCTCCAAAATCCAAGAACAAATCTTTAGTCCTCTTTAAGTACTTAAGGATGTCTATTGACACTCATCCAGTGTCACTCACTTGGATTTGATTGATACCTTTTACAAGTACTAAATGCACATAAGACATCAATCCGAGTATATGACATCACATTGCTCACTTGGATCCAATCGTTATCTACTACAAGTGCTCAATGCACATGAGATATTAGTCTGAGCATACAATCAGAGCATCGCTTATTTGGATCCGATTGATATCCCTTACAAGTGCTTAATGCACATGAGATATCAATCTAAGCATACAAGATGGATCCAATTACTGAAGCATTTGGGATCCTCTTCATTCTATCTCTCTCATTGTGTGGTTTAGGATACATATCCTTAGAGAGATAGACAACATGTGCCACCAGAAGAGATCCCTTCTTGGATTCTTCCATACTAAATCTCTTCAGTGCCTTGTCTATGTACTCCGACTTGGGCTAAGCAAACTTCCTGATCTATCATGATAGATCTTCATTCCGAGAATTTAAGTTGCTTTTCCTAAGTCCTTTATGGAGAATCACTTGGATAACCAAGTGTTTATCGACTACAAGCTCAATATATCATTCCCGATCAAAAGTATGTCGTCGACATACAACACCAGGAATGTCACTGCACTCCCCCTTACTTTCTTATAAAAACAGGTCTCACCTTCGTTCTTGATAAAATCGAATTCTTTTACGGCTTTACCAAAGCGAATGTTCCAGCTCCTTGAAGCTTGCTTGAGTCCATAAATGGACCTCTACAACTTGCATATCTTATCAGCTTGTCCATCAATAACGAAACCATTGGGTTGTGTCATATACACATCCTCTTCAAGGTTTCCGTTCAGGAAAGCCATATTGACATCAATTTGCCAAATTTCACAGTTGTGATATGCAACAATCGCAAGCATAATCTGGATAGACTTAATCATGGCAACCGGCAAAAAAGGTTTCTCCATAGTTAATTACCATGAATTTGTTTAAGACCTTTGGCAACCAGTTGTGCCTTATAGGTATGCACCTTGCTATCCATGTCAATCTTCTTCTTCAAGACCAATTTATACCCTATGGGTTTTACCCCTTCTAGTGGATTCACCAGAAACCATGACTGGTTCTGGTACATGGAGTCCATCTCAAATTTTATGGCTTTAAGCCATTTAACGGAATCTGGATCCGTACAGCTTCATCGTAGGTTCTAGGTTCATTGTCTTGGTAGAACAGTACATCACCATGTTGAGTCACGAGAAAACCATATCTCTCAGGCTCACGACATACTCTCCCAAATCTACGTAGCTCTTGTGCTACCTGAGGTGGTTCACTTTGATCCACAAGTTGTGGAGTAACCTCCTCCTGATGTTCAACCACTCCCTGTGGCACATCATCCTGTCCTTCGTCTAATGTATCTTATGGTACTAGAATTTCATCGAGTTCTACTTTTTCTCCCACCAGTACTTCTTAGAAAAAAATTTCTTTTCTTGGAAGACACCAGTACGAGCAACAAAAAGTTTTGTGCTCTTTTGGATAGTAGAAATAGTATCCT
Organism: Pistacia vera; assembly: GCF_008641045.1. NCBI lineage: Eukaryota > Viridiplantae > Streptophyta > Magnoliopsida > Sapindales > Anacardiaceae > Pistacia > Pistacia vera. Next base: position 1,230,231 of record NW_022196087.1, read on the forward strand.
TAGGTCTCCTCAGGGTACCTCACAAATACACTTTCGTAGGATTCAAGCCCAGCTTATTCAAAGTCAATTTCTTGATATAAGCTTCGCAACCCTAAATCCTTAAATAAGCCAAGTTGGGCTTTTGCCCACTCTATTGTTTATATGGAGTCTTATCTACAAACATTGGCAGTACATGGTCTAGTGCAAGAGTTGCAGTCTCTAGGGCATAACCCCAAAATTATGTGGGTAGATAAATAAAACCTCATCATGGACCTAACTCCCACATTTCTTTAGGTGTGTTTAACTCAACTTGCCACGTTCGGCGTATGTGTGACTTTGAGAATATTCTTATTGTCTATTTTTGAAAACATATTATTATGAAATAGTTCCATAGAATATTATTTATACTAAAAGACAACAATCCATTAGTAAAGCAATATTCTTACTTGTCCAAAGTGGACACAGAAAAATTATTTCTAGAAACTGAACGAATATCATAACAATCCACAAGTTCCAAGTAACAAGCCCGTAGGCAAAATCAAACAATAAGATCCTACAATTAATGCAACATCATGTGCTCCATCTCCAACTAGTAGGTCCACCTCTCCCTCAGCGAGAAATCTACTCTGCCGTAGTCCTTACACATTAGAACAAATGTGAGTACCACATCATGTTTCAATGACCCAAGATGTTGACGGGAGAAGTTAATCTTAACCAAGAACATACCTAATGAAGAAGTAATATTTTTCTTCCTTTTTGTTAGAAAGGCCTTGCAATGTTTCTTCTAGTGGCTAGGATTCCCACAGTGAGGACAACGCCCTTTTCTATCTATAATAGTTCCTTCCAATGACTTCTGAGCCCTTACCTTCACACTTGAGTTGGCTTCAACCAATGTCAATGTTTCTAACATTCTCATGCTTGACTAGCATTCAACATATCCAAAAGCTCAGAAATGGTATTCTTCTTATCATCCTCAATGAAGTCATAAACAAATTGAGAGTAAGAATCTGGCAAAGACTGTAATATTAGGTCTATTGCTAAACCTTCATTAAGTCCACATCCCAAAATCTCAAGCCTATTCATATACTTGGTCAACTTGAGTACATGATCGCCAATTTTGGTACCCTCTTCCAACCTACATCTAAATAATGACTGAGACACCATATGTTTCTCATTTCTCTAAAGAAAATGAAGAATAGAAGCTAAGTCCATTTTCTGGCACTGCTATCGCAATAATGGTGTCATTGATGCAAGCACAGTGTATCTAGTCATTTTTGCTTTCTTATCAAGTGTATGCTTCACATATACATACCCAGTCTCATGGAAAGAACTATTAGCAGGCTCTGGTGGCAAAGCCTACTCAATGGTGTATAATCTATCACTTGACTGAAGTATATTGTTTATACTTCTATACCAATCGACGAAATTCTCACCATTCTATTTCTCTCCCAGATCGATGATTTGTCGCAGTGATGTTGGGATCATTTTGCTCAATTAAATTGAATCTACAAGTGTAGAATAAAGCAAAATTATTATCATGTTCATTTATATTTTAATAAGGCCTTTTATTAAAAACGCTCCCACAATTTTTTTCAAGCCAATAGCCCTTACTATTAACTCGAGAAAGCCCGTTGGCTTTCCCAGTGGACTGAGATCCCATCTGGCCCATTTCAAACCTTCGCTATGGCGAATAAGCCAAAATGGGTTGATTAGGTAGGCTAACAAACTTAATCCACACCAGTTGATAGCTCCCACTACCAACCTCAAATGTGAAGCAAGCCAACAAGCCAATCACACAATCCAACGGCCTAGCCATCATCTTCAAGTGTGATTCCCAGTATCAGTACAGTGGACACTACATGTCGCCATGTACATAGAACATGTGCACTTCTCTACTAAGCCTATGACTGTTTATCAACCTTCGCTGTGGCGAACAAGCAAAATTGTCATTTTAGGTCGACCCATCACCATTAAGGAAAACTCCAATGAATTTTAACCTCTCACTGGTAGAAGTGTACCCTTCGCTGTGGCAAACAAGGTTCCGACGAATAGTGGTTTGATTAAAACCATAGTGATGGAAGGCATACGTAACTTAATATACTTTATTTGAGAGTTTTTATTTAATGTCTCATCAGATTATTATCTTTGTTAGAATGACACTGTTTGACATGTTATTGAACATTCAACCTTAGCATACATTCTAAACAAAAATTAAACGTGCTGGTACATGGCCCAACTAAAACTGATTTCCTCGAGCCTAGAGGAATCGGTAGGTCAATCTAGGGTTTAAAAGTAAATCTTGGGTCTTCAAGTTATTCCTCTTCATAGATCCTTCGTTTCTTTCTTCACGATCATTACAAAGAATTTTATTACAAAAACCTATTTTAATTTACATCAATAGAATAGATACCTCGCGTTACATACGAGAGGAGTGAGATGAGAAGAAGAAATACATAGAGATATAAGAAAGAGAGCACGACACGCAAGTCCTGTTTCTTTATAAAATTAGAAACAAACCCTATAAACAATAAACAATGGGTCTAAGGCTCATATACCGGGCACCATTCAATTAATATCAAATAAGAACATTGCAGGCTGCGTTTGGCTTATTATTTCTACCCATATTCCCAATCCTATTCTCCAAATAATGTTTGGCACATTATTCCAGAAATATTAGCCTATTTTTTAATTACTTTTAGACCCCATAAGGTTATTAATTTCATTAAATACCCCCTAAAAAAAGTTTAAAAATTAACAAAAACACCCCGTGACCCATACTTGCCAGATTCCGGCAACCACTGTCGGTGGTAGCCAGAATTTGCCACAACGGTGGATTACCAACCGGAACTGGCCGGTAATTCACCGATCTGGCCGGTAATTCACCGATCTGGCCTTTTCCGACCAGATCTGGCCGTCGCTGACGGCCAAAGATGGCTTTCTTTGGCCTTTTTCGACCGTTGATGGCCACATATGACCGTAGATCTGGCCTTTTTCGCCATAGCGACGCCATACCGGCCAGATCCAGCCGGTATGTGTCGTTACGCAATTTTTTGTCCAGATTCCAACGGTGGTGGCTGGAATCTGGCACTGCTGGTGGTGGGGGTCTTTTTTTCATTTTACATATTTTTATGTATTGGGGTATTTATTAAATTAGCAAACTTAGGGGGTTTTTCTATAGATTTTTAAATTTTACCTCGTAATACTCCCATATTCAATTATCCAATACTATCTCCAAAATCTTATCCAAAATAATAAACCAAACGCACCAACATATATTAAAAAACAATCAATTTTTGAATTTGGGTGGCTGAATTATTAATTACCCTCTGACAATTTGCAAATCTACATTTGGTCCAAAAAGTTTTGAAACTTTTCACTTTGGCCCCAGCGCACTCGAAAGTACGCTTGCTGCAGCGATGGATTGTATCACTGCGGCATGTGTTGATTTTCATCACGTACATGCATCACGTGCAATCGTCGCGGCGATGGGTTATATCATTGCGGTGAGCGCTAATTTTCATCAACGCACACCTTAGATTACAATCGCCACAGCGATGGGCTATATCGTCACGGCGAGCGCTAATATTCAATCAGTGATCACGCTAAGGACGATTGCCATGACAATGGTTTATATCGCCACGGCAATGCTGATTTATGATCAGCGAGTACGCCAAACAATGATTGTCGCAGCGAGCGTACACTGATCTATAACAAATCAGTTCAACCAGTAGCAAACAAAATGCCAATCAGATTTTTGCAATCAATCTAAACTTTTGATCTCAACAAAAATCCGTATCCAATATACCAATCTAGCAAATCATCAACAAATTAAATTAATTTCTTAAAACGTGCTTTCAAGGCAGATTTTACGGATTTTAAAAATAGTTTATACTAACATGTTATCAAACAAGCCACATGTTATCAAACATCAGTGAAAACGTTATAGTCTAGTACTCGAGGCTCTGATACCACTGTAAGTAAGTGATCAGGTTCGTGTAGCTGAACAAGCGTAATATTAAAAATGAAAAGATCACTTACTCGAACCAAGATCTGAGTATAGATTATAACGTTTTTCATGCATAAACTAAAACGTAAAATAAAATCTGTTTAAAGCAAATCCATACAAAGATTTAGTTTATACTGACGTTTGGAGGTTGCTCCAAATATCTCTAACTTCACTTGCAAACACTGTTCACTGGCTACTGTTCATCAGTTACTATTCACTAGATACTGTTCACCAGATACTGTTCACCGAACTGTTCATCGAAACTATTCACCGACACTGTTCACTAATCGATCCAATGTAGGATTGCACTAACGAAAATCCACACGAAGATAATCTGAAGAACTGCCAATTGTTTTGCTAGAACAATTATCGGCTTCAAGAATCAAGAACAATCAAAGGGAAAAGAATTTTTTTTCTTTTCACTCAAAGGTGAAAATGTGAGAGAGAGGGAGAGATAGGGTGGCTAGGGTTTTTGTTTTATAAAAGTATATCTTTGTGTTTTGTTGTAGATAATCATGCAAAATCTTATAGATATTGCATGATTAAGTGTATAAATCTATAATAGGATATTAGGATTGTAATCAATACGTAATAGGAACAAATCTGTAAAATAGGAGTGTATAAATCTATAATAGGATATTAGGATTGTAATCAGTACATATTAGGAACAAATCTGTAAAGTAGGAAGTTATATTTTTATTTCCTAGATTAGATTATTTATTTCCTAGATTAGTTCTTTATTTTCCTATATATTGATGTATAATTTGTCAATACAATATGAAAAATATTACAATCAGTTCTCTGTTTGTAACATGATATCAGAGCAATTCTAGGGTGTTTTTCTTTTCAATTCGTTTTTTTTCTTTTCTGCCCAAGTGAGCATTATTTGTAAGTCACCTTGGAGAGTGGCCATTTTTTCTCACCGCCTGCCTAGGAAGAAGCCTCTTCTACCGATCGACCATTCCTTGAATTCCAGTCACTGGAGGGATAGCGCGTGTGTCTCACACGCCGCCTTTTTCATCTGCATCAGTATCCACGTGTGGGCGCGTGTGACAGAGGAAAGTGCTTCGATCACCCTTCTCGGCTTCGTCTTATTATTTCCAGCAATTCTGTGTGATTAGTTCTGTTGAAGTAGGTGCCCTAGAGCCAATCAATTATTGTAGAATTGACTCTTTGTAATAATATTCATTGATCAATAAAATGCATTTTATTCTATGTCGCGTAAATCATTATTATTGCAATATGTATTGATATTTGTCCTTAGAATGGTAGAACCATGACGAGTGTATCAAGTGTTTCAAATCTTGACAGTGAGAACCCTATGAGCACATATGGTGGCCATTCTAGAAACGTCTGTAGCCCTAGTATTATTTTGAAGTAAGGGCACAGATAATACGGTAAGGCTATCATAGTGTTGAACTACCTTTCGAAAGATTGACTGATCTTACTTGTCAAGGTTGTTTGGTGACAACCTGGTGCAACACATGGTTGCTTGCTATAGGCAATACACACCGCAAGTTCACTGGACTGACCCACTAGAGGATTTGATATGGATGGTAACCCCAGTGTCTATGGAACAAATCCTCTAACGAATAGTGTGCATGTGATCCTTAGATTTGAGATCATCGGAGCACCTTGTGCCCCGATTGGTGCAGTTTGACACTAGCCTAACCAGTTCTATCGAGCTGTCAATACGGTGGTGATTGGCTACATCAAGGAGTGTATCAAGACTATGGTGGATTGACAAGGATTCATCACTCCGGGGTACAGGAGAAGTTATCTCACGGCGTAATTCAATATATGGCAATGACACAAAACTGTGGCCACAGTGGGATTGAGTTGTTGCTTTATCCAGATTATAATACAGGTCATGGTTTAGAAACTAAATACAATATCGAGAGTAACCGGTTGACACTATTTCTATGCCTTTGTCTCCGAGATAACAAATGATATGATCGAATTGTACGGTAACCATATCATTGACAGGTAGCTACTTTGTTGAATCCGAATCTATCGGGTGGCCATGATGCCTTGCTAGGGGCCAATCTTGATCTGTGTATTAGTGGGACGATTAATTGGTATTAATCGCGATACTATAACCTGCCGGTATGATGAGGACCTATGGGTCACACACATATAAGATAATTTAAGACTCAGGAAGAAAGAATGGCGTTTTCATCTTTTAGGCGAAAGGGTATTTTAGTAATTTCATAGTGCAATTAAATTCGCTGAGGTCGTAGCCTTTATTTATTTATTTAGAAAAAATTAAATAAGTGAAATTACTTTTAAATATGTGTTCGCATATTTTAATTAAATCATCATTATTGTTAAATGTTATATATATATATATATATTAATTGATTTAATTGAGATAATGATAAATAAAATATATCTAATTGGGAGTGTTTGGTAACATGGGTGTTTGGGTTGGAGCCCAAGCCATTCCATAAGGAAATAGGAATTAGACATTACTATAAAAGAAATGTGAGTTTTTTTCATTATGTCATTTGATTGAAAAGAAAGAAAGCCTCTGGCCACAAAACACTCCCACGGCAGTATTGCATTTTCCCCAAATCAATCATTTGATTTTCTTCTTTAATCTTAAAGCTAAGGAGGATCTAGCAAATCCCTCTTAGTTTTTTGTGATTCTTCATGTGGACTAAGTCGGTTCGATCCTACACTTGGTCGTAGCAAAAACGTTCAAAGACAAATTTGGAGGAGCCTCCAAACGTGTGTATTTTTTTCTAAACTCATGATTAATATTTCTGCAGATTCTTATTATGATAAAATTGTAAAATTATACCCTTGATCTTGGCTCAATGGAACAATCCTTGTATTATGATTTTTGTTTTTCTGCTGTGTATATGGACCGTTTCCTAGCAAGTTCCTCAGTATCTCAGCCAAGTCAGAATAGTTTCTTGGTTTCTGTTGGTATAGAGTTCGTTCTTTGAAGAGTTTTTTGTTGGCTATTTTGTCTTCTTACCATGACTGACAAGTCTATAATTGATATGTCCCTGTAATGTCAAAATTACGAAACATAAGCTTAATGGGTCTGATACATTTGATTGGAGTAAGACAATTCGTCTTTATCTGCGAAGCATTGGTAAAGTAATCATCTCACCAAAGATTCGTCTGAAGACGATTCAAAGCAAACATGGTTAGAAAGATGCTCGTTTGTTCTTGCAGATAAGGAACTCCATCAACAGTGAGGTACTGGGTTTAATTAATCATTGTGATATGTGAAGGATTGATGGACTATCTAGTTTTTTGTATTCTGGGAAAGGAATGTTTCTCATATTTTTTATGTATGCAAACTTTTTATCGAGCTAGAAACAAGATAGGTCTCTTACGCCTATTTTATGGATTTTAAAAGGATATGAGAACTTACATTCTTCTACCGGTGAGTGTTGATGTGAAAGTTCACCAAGCTCACGAGAGAGAAATGGCGATTATGACTTTCCTTGCTGGACTCCCTTCTGAATTTGAATCTGCTAAATCTCAGGTTCTTGCTAGTTCTGAGATCACCTCCCTCCAAGACATATTTACTAGGGTTTTTCGTACAGAAAGCCACTCCATCTGTTCAATTGAGTAGTGCTCTTATAAGTTAGAATCATGACACCGGGTATTCATATAACAGACAATAATAGAGGAGGGAGTTCGAATTATCGTAGAATAGTCAAGTCGAGGGATTGTTGTGCTACTATTGTCATGAACCGTCATACAAAGTGCACATGTAGAAAGTTGAAAAATGGCCTAGAACCTTAGTCAGCTCATGTTGCCACTATTGATACTTCTGAGAAAAGGTTAGATTTCAGCTGATGATTTTACCAAGTTTTCTCAGTATCAGAATCATTGAAGTCCTCATCTACTTACCCATCACTACTCATGCCGAGTCGGTAAACCAAATACATGTCTTATTTCCTCTCCTCCCAATGGGTCATTGATTCTGGTGCCACGATCATATGACAGGTATCCTAGTCTTTTTCATCAATCAGTCACATAATTCCTCGTCTAATGTTACTTTAGCTTATGGTCAACTTCTTGTGTTCTGGGTTTGGGTCTGTTAACCCAATCTGTTAATTTCCCTATCCTCTGTATTGAGTCTACCACAATTTACTTTTATTTAATTTATGTGAGTAAACTCACTCTGCTCTTAAATGTTGCATCTTATTTTTCCTGATCATTGCCTGTTTCAGGATCTTACATGAGCAGATTATTGGTAAAGGCATCAATCCGGAGGGCTTTACATCCTTGACACATAGGTGCCCAGAACCATTGCATGTTCTAGTATTTCGACCCATTTTGAGGCGCATTGTCGGTTAGGACATCCTTCTTTACCATTTTTAAAGAAACTATGTCCTCAGTTTAATAAATTATCGTCGTTAGATTGTGAGTCATGTCAATTTGCCAAACACCACGTCTTTCTTCAAGTCCAAGATCAATAAACAGCTAGTGTCCTTTTGAATTAGTTCATCAGATGTTTGGGTCTGTGTTCTTATGTCTAACCTGGATTTAAATATTTTGTTACCTTGTTGATGACAACTCTCATGTAACGTCTTATTGTAAATGAAAAATCGTTCTGAGTTGTTTTCTCCTATTTTTGTGCCTTTTGTACTAAAGTTAAAACTCAATTTAATACTTTTGTCTAGACATTAGAGGCTATAATGCCAAAGAATATTTTTCGAGTTCTTTTCAGTCGTATATGAGCCAGCATGGCATTCTCATCTCAATCCTCTGGTGTTGACACACCGTCCCAAAATGGAGTAGCCGAGAGGAAAAATGGCACCTTCTTGAAACCGCTCGAGCTCTATTATTTCAAATGCAAGTTCCTAAACAGTTTTGGGCCGATGCAGTGTCCACACCTATTTTCTAATTATCGTTGCCTTCCTCTATTCTAAATGGTTCCGCTTCTTACAGTGTTCTCTTCCCGTCTGAGCCTTTGTTTCCTATTGCCCCAAAATATTTGGTAGTACTTGTTTTTGTTCGTGATGTTCGACCCCAGGTACCAAGAGATTCCAAATCTCTTAAATGTGTTTGTCTAGGTTACTCTCGCCTTCAGAAGAATATCGATGTTATTGTCCTAGTCTTAATAGATCTGGTGTCACCTGATGTTACATTCTTAGAAAACACCTCTTTTTTTCCTACTTCATCTACCTATACACGTTAGGGGGAGGACGATGACTTACTAATCTATACTGTCACATCCCTACCTACCAGGCTCTCCCACACCTAAGGCTTCCCCACCTACTGTTCCTCCTCAGGCACCACCACATGTCCGTCCACTACCTCTATTTCGCATTGTCTATTCTTGTCGACAGAACCTCTTGTACTATTCCCTTCGTCGTTAGACCAATCTCCAGTGATCCTAATCATGTGTGCCTCGTCAAGAAGATAGTCAGACTTCATGTCCACCTAAGACTCTTCGTCGTTAGATCCAACTAAGTGATCTTGATCTTCTTATTGCTCTTCGGAAAGGTAAACGTCAGTGTACTATCCTACTCTTCATTTTGTTTCTTTGATCACCTATCATCTTCTTCTTGTCTTTTGTGGCATCACTAACTCTGTCTCCCTTCCTGCAACTGTTCATAAAGCCTTATCTCATCCTAGTTGGTGTGATGCTATATAGAAGAGATGAATGCTTTAGATGTTAATAGTACTTAGAACTTGGTTGACTTACCTATTGGAAAGACCTATTGAATGCAAATGGTGTTTTGCTGTTAAAGTAATCCTGATGGGTCAATGGCTAGGCTTAAAGCTCGTCTTGTAGCTAAAGGCTATGCTCAAACTTATGGAGTGGATTATTCTGACACTTTTTCCCTGTGGCTAAATTGACTTCTGTTCGCTTATTTTATCTCTATGGCGGCTACTCATTCTTGGCCATTACGTCGTCGTTAGACATAAAAATGTGTTTTTACATGGTGACCTTCAAGAAGAAGTCTATATGGAGCAACCACCTGGATTTGTTACTCAAAGGGGGTTGAATTTTGTCATCTTCACAAATCATTGTATGGTTTGAAACAGTCCACGTGCTTGGTTTGGAAAGTTCAGTGAGGTAGTTGCAAAGTTCGAATGACAAAGAGCAATTTTGACCACTCAGTCTTTTACAAAACATCGACAGTTGGCATTATTCTTCTTGTTGTATATGTTGATGACATTATCATCACGGGGAGTGACACTAGGGATTTCATTACTTAAGTCATTTCTTCACACTCAGTTTCATAAAAGATTTAGGAATGTTGAAGTATTTCTTAGGGGTTGAGGTAACAAGGAGCAAGAAAGGCATTTTCCTCTCTCAAAGAAAATATGTCCTTGACTTATTAACTGAGACAGGAAAATTGAGTGCTAAGCCATGTAGTATGCCAAGTTTCCTATTCGCAACTTACCAAAGATGGTGACTTTGAAGATCCTGAGAGGTATAGAAGACTGGTTAGAAAGTTGAACTATCTAACAGTCACTCTCCTGATATTGCGTACTCTTTTAGTGAATAAGTCAATTCATGTCTTCTCCTACCATTGACCCATTGGGCAGTGTTAGAACAGATTCTGTGTTTTCTGAAAGGAGCTCTAGGATGTGGTATTTTGTACGGAAATCATGGACATAATAATATTGAGTGCTTCTCTGATGCAGATTAGGCGGGTTCTAAAATAGATAGGAGATCCACTATACGGGCTACTATGTTTTTATTGGTGGAAATTTGGTCTCATGGAAAAGTAAGAAGAAAACTGTTATATCCCGATCTAGTGCAGAATCGGAATATAGGGCTATGGCCCAGTATGTGTGTGAAGTAAATATATCAGTTTTTTACTGAAGTTGGTCTTATGGCCTCTTTGCCAGCAAAATTGTGGAGTGATAACCAAGCCGCTCTTCATATTGCTTCTAATCCCGTATTTCATGAATTAACTAAGCACATTGAAATTGACTGTCATTTCATTCGTGAGAAGATACAGCAAGATTTAATTTCTACAGGATATGTGAAGACTAGAGCGCAACGAGGAGATGTTTTCACTAAAGCTTTGAATGGGGTTCAGATTGATTATATTTGTAACAAGCTGGGCATGATTAATATCTATGCTCCATCTTGAGGGGGAGTGTTGTAGATAATCATGCAAAATCTTACAGATATTGCATGATTAAGTGTATAAATCTATAATAGGATATTAGGATTGTAATCAGTACATATTAGGAACAAATCTGTAAAGTAGGAAGTTATATTTTTATTTCCTAGATTAGATTATTTATTTCCTAGATTAGTTCTTTATTTTCCTATATATTGATGTATAATTTGTCAATACAATATGAAAAATATTACAATCAGTTCTCTGTTTGTAACATGTTTTAATTAAGTTGCACTTATATAGTGCAATTAATTAAAACCCTATTCCAATAAGGAATACCCATTGGCACCAACCCAAACTTACCAAACACATGTAATTGGTATTTTAAATTAATTAATTATTATTATAATTAAAATCAATTAATATACATATAATAATATATTAACATTTAATTAATAATAACAATTCATTTAAATATATGCATACATATATTTAAATATAATGTCACGTATTTAATTTTAATATCAAATTAAATACAGGCAATAACCTTAGCAAATTTAATTGCACTGCGAGATTACCAAACTACCTTTTCGTCTTGAAAGACGAAAATACCCTTCTCACAAAATGATTCTTAAATTATCTTCTAAGTGTGTGACCCGTAGGCTCCTCATCATATCGGCAGTGTGTAGTATTGCGATTAATACCAATTAATCATCTCACTACACACAGACCAAGATTAGCCCCTAGCAACGCATCATGGTCACCTGATAGATTCGGATTCAGCGAAACCACAGCCTGTCAATGATATAGTTACCGTGCAATCAAATCCTTTCATCAACTGTTATCTTATCGAGACTAAGGTACATAAATAGTGTCAACCTCAGATATCCTCAACATGTTTGTATTCAATTACTAGATCAATGACAGGAATATTAAATTGGATTGAGCAACAACTCAATCCCACTGTGGCCACAGATTTAGTGTTATTGCCATTTACTGAATTACCCAGTAAGATAACTTCTCCTGTACCCAAGAGTGATGAATCCTTTGTCAATCCACCATAGTCTCGATACACTTCTCAATGTAGCCAATCACTACCGTATTGATAGCTCTAAGTAGAACTACATTGGGCTAGTGTCAAACTACACCAATTGGTGCACAAGGCGCTCTAGTGATCTCAAGTCTAAGGATCATATGCACCACCATGCATTAGAGGATTTATTCTATAGACATTAGGGTTAGCATCCATATGGAATCCTCTGGTGGGTCTGTCCAGTGAACTTGCCTCTAGCAAGCACCCATGCGTTGCACCAGGTTGTTGGCAAACAACCTTGACAAGTGAGATCGGTCACTACCTTTTGACAAGGTCGTTCAACACTATGATGCATTACCGTATTATCTGTGTCCTTGGTCAGAATAATACTGGGCTACGGACATTTCTAGAATGACCACCATATGTGATCATAAGTGGTGTGCTGTCGTAGGCAACCAAGATTAAAAAACTTCCTAACCTAACTACTGAACTGTAAATAAGGTTAGCAAAGGTCGATCCCACGAAGAGTGTCTAGCCGAATTTTCGATGATGTGAATAAGGCTGGGGGTTTTTGAGTAAAACAGAAAACAATCTTAGCCAAAAACAAAAACAATTCAATTCGAAATCAATTAATATAACGAAACTTGGTCTTCGTCAACATCCACCATCGGAATCTTACAACTGATCATTGATACAAAAGTAAATCAATTCTTACTTTGAATATTCACCGTTGGAACTATTTTCCTATCTCTCCTTAATTGTAATTAATTAGGAAACAAGCAATCTTAATTAATCTTACCATTAAACAACCCTAGACAAGCGCTAAAGATTTAATCTAATGGCAACCTTAAGAATTAGAGAGATCGATGAAGCTAAACAATACAAACTCAAGCGGTTGTATTTAATTTAGTCGAGTGTTCCTCTTAAGATTACTAATTCCTGACGTGGCAAATTAATAACCCTAATTGCTTCACAAGTTAGAGGGATCAAACAATTATGGATTTGATGTCTAACTTAGCAGTAGGTTGTAACAAATAATAACCTAGTAGGCCTCCTAGCAATTAAATGAAACAATCATGAAAATAAGCATAGAAGAACATCCAATACTCAAAGAATAAAATTGAACACTGAAATAAAACGGATTAGATCTCACAGTTATTGATTCCAAGGCCTCCGTTTCCTTCGACCAAGTTATAAAAATTAGCCTCTCATGGCCATCACGAAAATTCCAAAGGAAAAGTTACAGAGAAGACAAGAGAGAGGCGTGTGTCATATCTGTCGTAATCCCTAATCTGATCTCTCTTTTAAAAATATCTAAATTCGAATTCGAATTCTACTCAATCTCCTCAAAATATTCTAATATCCTAAAGTAACATTTATCCTAATCTGATTAATTGGAAATAAAATAATAAAGTCCTAAAATAAAATAGGAAAGTGGTGTTTTCCAGCTGTAATTTGCGTGCAATAGGTCTTCAAAACTTCTTGTAATAATCTGCCTATTTGAATTGCATGACAAGGCGGAATGTTCCAGAATGTCGGTAGTGTAGGTGTGTCAACTTCAAGCTCGATTACAACCTTGATCCAGCGATTCTCTCTCCAAACTCAAAACATAAAAGTTGTAGATCTCTTCCTTATCGTTCCACAAAATTTTGAATCATCTCAATCGGAGCTCGGATGAGAGAGTTATGCCCAGATTATGAAACAATGTCGAAACTGTCCGAATTCACTTAATTAGTTCCGTGTTTCAAATATTGATAGTGAGAACCCTATGAACACATATGGTGGCCATTCTAGAAACGTCGTAGCCCTAGTATTATTTTGACCAAGGGCACAGATAATACGGTAAGGCTATCATAGTGTTGAACGACCCTATCCAAAGGTAGTGACTGATCTCACTTGTCGTTTGTTGACAACCTGGTGCAACACATAGGTGCTTATTGTAAGCAAGTTCACTAGATTGACCCACCAGAGGATCCCATATCGATGGTAACCCCAATGTCTATAGAACAAATCCTTTAACAAATGGTGGTGCATGTGATCCTTAGACTTGAGATCATCAGCGTGTCTTGTGCACCGATTGGTGTAGTTTGACACTAGCCCAATGCAGTTCTATTCAGAGCTGTCAATACGGTAGTGATTGGCTGCATCGAGGAGTGTATCAAGACTATGGTGGATCGACAAAGGATTCATCACTCCTGGGTATGGGAGAAGTTATCTCACGACGCAATTCAGTTAATGATAATGATAATAAATCTATGATCATAGTGGGATTGAGTTGTTGCTCAATCCAATTCATTATTTTGATCATTGGTCTAGTAACTGAATACAGATATATTGAGAGTAAACTAAGGTTGACACTATTTCTATACCCTAGTCTCGATGAGATAACAGATGATGAAAGGATTTGATTGCATGGTAACCATATCGTTGACAGGTAGCTATTTTGCTGAATCGGAATCTATCAAGTGGCCATGATGCCTTGCTAGGGGCCAATCTTGGTCTATGTGTAGTAAGACGATTAATTGGTGTTAATCGCAATACTACTTACTACCGGTATGATGAGGAGCCTACGGGTCACACACATAGAAGATAATTTAAGAATCAGTTTGTGCAAGAGCTGTCTTCATCTTTTAGGGCGAAAGGGTATTTTGGTAATCTCACAATGCAATTAAATTTGCTGAGGTTGTTGCCTATATTTAATTTGATGTTAAAATTAAATAAGTGAGATTATATTTAAATATATGTACACATATATTTAAATGGATTATTATTATTATTAAATGTTAATATATTTTAATAAATATATTAATTGATTTTAATTAAAATAATATTATTAAAATAAAATATCATGATTGGGAGTGTTTGGAGATAAGGGTTGTTTGGGTTGGAGCCCAAGCTTATTCCTCATTGGAATAGGGTTTCACATGCGCTATATAAGTGCACGTGTTTTGTGATTTATGTGGTAAATTAATTTTTGTGATTATTAAATAATTGAAAGGAGGCAGCCCTCTCTCCCATTTCTCTCTACTCTCACACCACCTTTGGTTTATTGAATCAAAGTTTTCTTTGATTCAATTTGGTTCTTGAAGCTAAAGAGGATCTAGCAAATCCCTCTTTAGCTATTCGGGTTATCTTCATATAGACTACTGCTGGTTCGATTTTATTTTGAATCGATAGCAAATCCTAGTCAAAGACAAGTTTGAAGGAGCCTCTAAACGTGTGTATGAACTCTAATCTTTACTTTGATCGTTAATGTTACTACAGAATTTTGATTTAACTTATAAACTGTATAATTTGTACTCTGATCTTGGCTTTAAAGGAATCGATCTATGCTTTAAATTTTTGTTTCTCTGCTACGTTTGTTAGATTGTTTCCTTACAGTGGTATCAGAGCCAGACCCTAAACCCTAAACCCTAAACCTTGAACCCTGAACCCTAAAACCTGAACCGTAAACCCTGAACCCTAAAACCTGAACCGTAAACCCTGAACCCTGAACCCTGAACCCTGAACCCTGAACCCTGAACCCTAACCCTTAACCCTTAAACCCTAAACCCGAAACCCTAAAACCCGAAACCTGAAAACCCGAAACCCTAAACCCGAAAACCCGAAACCCCAAAACCCTAAGCCCTAAACCCTAAAACCCTAAAAAACCCTAAACCTCTAAACCGAAAACCCCAAAACCCTAACCTCTAACCCCAAAACCCTAGATGGAAAACCTTCATCAAGAATTGTACCATTCAGCATCCACTTAAGAAAGGGAGAGAGAGAAGAAGGCTATACACTATGTGGGAACTTGCAAGGTTCTACATCAACTATTTTCAACTTGTGGAGATTCACTCAGATATAATTACCAAGGTTTTCTCCCCTGCTTGTTTTGCTCTATATGAAACAACATTACAACCATTCAACATAATGAATAAATTAAAAAGAAGAGGAAAAGAACATAGGCTTTAAATTAGAGATAAACTTAACAAATAAGAGGAGATAATGTGTCACATCAATTTGTGGAGAATAGTTTGTATAATTAGTTTGTACATGTAGAATACTCTTGATTAATTCATGCTTCTATTGTAAAGTACATAAGAACCCTTTTGGGTAGGTTATATATGTAAAATATAGAGAAGTAAATTTCCCAAGGAAAAGATCTAGAAATTCATAAATATCAATAAATAGACTGCTTGGGCAATTATGACTTATCTCACCCATAGATACTCCAAACAAGAAATTCATGTATTTAACAACATGCTCATAAATTTACTTTAATGATATTCCCACACATATGCAACTATTCATTTTTATATAAACTAATAATAGTAATAATAAATTATAAATCATGGGAATAAAAATATAGATAATTCAACATGTATGCTTCAAACAGTATAAAAATCAATGATTCATTGTACATTCCCACTATTAAATACATTATTTCTTATCATGAGAATAATTGAAATATGAAAAATATCACATATGATTTCCATACTTAATTCAATAAATCAATAAAATAATTTTTTTTTCAGGTAAAGCGATAATTGCATAAAAAGAATTAAACAAATACAATCAAATACTCGTAAAAAGACATAAGGATACAATCCATTAAAATCAAAGCCCATAACAAAAACCAGGCCTTGGCAAAAAGAAAGTCAAAAAGTTGTACAAGCTACAAGTAACAAGCCCAAAAGAATCCTCCACGTTCAGCCCATGGCCAAGGAGAAGGGAGAGCCTGTCATTCACAACTAGACCCGATCCAAAACTTGGGAAAATAATACAGGGTGTGGGTCTTTAAACTTCAAATCGTTTTGTATCAACCTGTACTCGGACTGGCCCGTTTTGCCAGCAGGTCACATGAGTCCACCCACGGGTACCCGTTTTTTATCCAAAAAATTAAAAAACCCTTTCCCTTTCCCTTTCATTTTGCCCCCAATCGTGAAACCCAAATGAATCCCTAACTTTTTCTCAAACTCAGTCTCTCATCTCATCAGCCTTCTCTCAAATGTCATCTCTCATTAGCCTTCTCTCAAACGTCATCTCTCATTAGCCTTCTCTTAAAGACTCATTGTCATCATCCGTCTCTCATCGTCAGTGCCGCTTCTCCTGTCTCCATTGTCCACTCTCCTGGCTCCATTTCTCCTGTCTCCATGGCTAGATTTTTCTTTCGCAAAAGTGATTTTCACTTGATGAGAGTGATGAAGAATTTGCAGTTATGGCGAAATTCGAAGGAGGAAGTTTGAGTTTATGGAGAAACGTAGACAATAAATGCAGTAAAATGGACTTGGGAATCTAGGATTGACTTTGGGTTGAGTAGGATATTCGGAGGAGGAAGTTTGAGTAATTGAGTTTATCGAGAAACATAGACAATAAATGCAGTAAAATAGACTTGGACATCTGGGATTGACTTTGGGTGGAGTAGGAAATTATTTATGAATTTTTAATAGATGTTTTGTTTTAATCGAGGATATTATTTGGTGTAGTATTATATGGGGGTGTAATTGTAAAAAATGAAAATCGTAGAAATTTTGGGGGTGTAACTATAAAAATTGAAAATTAGAGAGAGAAAAAACGAGCACCAGCGGGTCCACCTGTACCCGCATATGATGGGGTCTGAGTCTAACATTTTAGACCCGTTTAATTTTACCCGTTTTGGACCCGTACCTGTGAGACCCATACCCATTAGGACTCGACCCCAACCTGGCCTACCCGCCTGTTTTGCTAGGTCTATTCACAACCAACCTCTACAACTTGGTCTAGTCGAGAGTCCTAGACTGACCCAAATCAAAGAGCTGCTCCATAAAGGCCCATAAATCATTTTGCTTCTTCTTCATTAAAAGCCCAGGGAAACCAATAAAATAATCAGACAACAAGAATAGTCACAATAGCTCAGCAAAGTGATGAAGAATGCAGCAACTGAAGATTTGAAACTCTCTTTTGATCTGAATCTGAAGATTGAAAATTCAAATTCAATTTTGTTCAAATGTTGAATGTGAATCCGTTCCGATTCTAGGTAAACAAGTGATTAAATGCTACTCTTATTATTCGATTTTTTCACTTAATTTTGAAGTTCTTTTGAAAAAAATTTAAAATTTGTACAGGTAAAGTTGTTGTTGTGCGCGTTTGAAGATGGCAGATGTTGTGGCAAACCAAGTGGTAATTTTTATTTGTGGAGTGTTAATTGCTTTGGCCTTAATAATTACTAAGAACAAGAATTAAGAAATGAAAATTGAATTAAAGATGATTTCAATTCAAGGAGTGCATTTAAAACTCATCTCCAAACAATGATCTTTTTTTAGTAATACTGTTTAGGCCAATTACGAGTCTTTCTAAACGTTGATAGTTCAAGTCGATGTGTGCGTCTTTATGGGCCTGAGAAAAACATCAGAGAATTTCGATATTTTATCTCTAGTAGCCACAAACATTATGTTTAATGACGTTTGCCACATTAAACATGTTTAATAATTATGTTATTGAGTATATGAATGGTAAAGAATTTAATTTTTATTTCAAAAATTTAAAATTTTTTTTTTAATCCAAACGTGCATAAATTATCTGATTGCATGAAAAAAAAATTTACTAGAATAATTTATTTTTTAAAAATTTCCCAAATTATACATATTTTTCAGAAATATAATTAATGACAGCCCAGAACATCCTTAATTATTTTGTACGCCAATTATAAAACAAAAAATCAAAATAACCTTTAAATAGTTTTTTTTAAGTAAAATGATAAATTAATAATAATTATTACTGTAAAAACATTTTCATTTTTAATTAAAAACTTAAAACATAAAATAAATAAAATAAAATAAAAGCAATCGCTTTCCGGTACCTTTAGATTCCTTAGAGAGAAGAAGAGAGAGAAGGGTTGTTGTTGAGGAACCTTCCCATTTCCTTTTAATCTTTCTGTTTCCTCGTCAACCCTCGCATTTTCTCCATTTCTTTCTTTATTCCTTTTGTTCTGATTTTGATCTCGTCCTTATGGCCACCGCCGGAAACAAAACATCAATGCCAAATTGGTTAGCTTTTTGTAATTTTGATTTGTTTCATTTCTTTATTTTGGTTGATTCTCACATGGTCTGGATCAATTGTTGGCATTTTGTTTTGTGGTTTTTTAGGCGAATTTTGATGGGGTTTGTTTTAATTTTTCAGATTATGATCGGAATTCTGCATGTTCTGATGTGGGTTTACTTCGTATATTGGTATCGATTGTTTGTGCATAATTTTGATGGAAATTCTGATGGGGCTTGCTTTGAAATTTAATTTTGATTCAGCAAAATTCATATAACAATTATGTTTATTCATTAATTGCTATCATAGAGCTTATTTTACCATTTATCTTTTTAGTTTGTTTATGGTGATGGTGTGTTATGAGTTTCATGTTTAATTAAATGTTTGATTAACATGATGGCTACTAAATTGAATGAGTTTTAGGGCAAGTGACTTTTGGCTTGTTTCATTTGCAAAATAATCATGTGGGTTTTCTCTTCACCTCAGCAACTGAAGATCTGAAACTCTCTTTTGATCTGAATCTGAGATTGAAAATTCAAATTCAACTTCGTTCAACTGTTGAATGCGAATCGTTCCGATTCTAGGTAAACAGCAATTAAACGACTACCCTTATTTTCGATTTTTTTCACTTAATTTTGAAGTTCTTTGAAAAAAAATTAAAATTTGTGCAGGTAAAGCTGTTGTTGTGCACGTTGAAGATGGCAGATGTTGTGGCAAAACCAGTGGTAATTTTTATTTGTGAAGTGTTAATTGCTTTGGCCTTAATGAGAATTGGGATAGTTTGTTTGTTGGGATTTTAAATAACAAAATTTATTGTATGTAGGGTGGTTCTTTGGTGATGCAACGATGCCAGACAAATGTGTTTGATTTAGGCGCATTGTGGGGGACTTGAATTTTGAGGAAGATGCAAGTGGGTAAGTTAAGAAATGTAGAAGCTTTTTTGTATAATTTATGTAGAATTTTGTTCGTTGATTTGTTTAAGATTTGATATGTGTTTCAGAGAATTTGACTATTCTCAAGTTTTCCTGAATGTTTGAGTAACAATAGTTAGTTAAACTAGCATAAAATAAGGAATAAATGGTGGGTGATTGTAAGTTCTTGGGTGAGTTGATTGAGGTGCTGAAATCTTGGAAATGGCTGGAAACTTGAGAGGGTACTTTGGAAGCCTTTGCCGGTGACCAAGTGTCACTCTCTTTCAATCATGTAGTGATGCACTGAATTTAATTTGTAACCTGGAAAAGAAATAAATTTTCTTTCCTTTTTAGAGATTAGAAGATTCTTAGGAAAAGTTTGTGGGATAGGTCAGGAGAGTGCTATTAACTGTAAGGGAAGAGTTGTAAACTGTCCTGTATTTTTGTTCAGACTACTAGATATTTTTTGTGAAGATGTTGATTGCTGTTGTTGTTTTTGGCAGATGATAATCACTAGAAGGACTGAGAAGGAGCTTGAAGAATGTAAAAGCTATGACGTGAGTAACTTCTGTGTTGTTTTTTTATGAAGCTATAATCTCGTTTTTTGTGGTTTTTGCATGCTAGTTGGTATATGGGGAACTAGGGTAAGGTAGCATTGTATTTATAACTTACTGTTTGAGATAGGATCCTGCTGGTTGAGGATAACAACAGTGAAAGTAGGGTGGGTGATCTTGTTCTTTAATGTTTGTGACTCCTTGAGTTGACATGGTGTAAATTTGTACAATAGGCTACATAGATTAGATCTATGAGTTCGTATGCTTCTTGGCTTTTTCATGATGATTATTGTGTGAAAACACTATGGAAAATTGTGATATCTTGATGTATGATAGAGATAATCTCTGATGTTTGTTAAATTAGGGTTGTCTTGTTCCTCAGAGTTGAAATTTTGCCTATAGTGTCTTAAGTATTTGCAGAGCAAAGTGATTCAGATGTTAGTATAAAATAAATTGTTAAATGAGAACACAGGAAGCGACAAATTGCACTATCTAGTTAATTCTTTTAAGAAATTTGAGAGTACTTATCAATAAAAGGAATAACGTGTCGGATTACATTTCTTATTATCTGGTAGTTTGGTCCGAAGTCTGCATACTATGATCTTCTTGTACTTGCCACATGAAGTTTGCACTATCCTGTCTTTAGTATTTTATATTTGTTTCCATAATTACTTTGCTTAACTTCATATTTTATACCTTAATGTATGAGTCTATGTGTTCATATAGGTAGTTGAAAACATATTGTCTAAAGGTACACACTAAGGGAGTACACGAAGGGGGTTGAGAATGATCTACGCCAAGTTGAGTTGGACTCTATTCAGGTCCGTGGTTATTTTGCTTTGCTGAGATGCTTTGTATGTAATGCTGTGGTGTCAATTGATAAGATCAAGTACTTAAGTGTTTTACACATATTTTTTTTTTTTTTTTTAAACAAAAGTAATTCAGTTATTTTATCTGTGTTTTATAAAAAATTGTACTGAATCATTTATGCCTTTGTTCCTTATCTTCGATTTCTGGTGTGCCTATCACTCAGTGAGGGTTATGTATAGCTGAGATGCTCTTTAATTATCTTCTTGTATCTTACTTTTATGGTTTTTCATTTATAATTATATTGATTGATGCTAGAACTTTTTCAATGCTGCAGGATATATTAAGGAAAGTGATAACTTGGTGTCCCTTCATGATAAATGTGATTGCGATGCTATCTTGTCACAGATGGAGACTCTTCTCAGCGGTTTTCAGGTACGTTAATTCTTGCTGGGCAAGCCAGAAAACTTGCATTCATCGTCTCGAGATAACAGCTTTTATTTGTACTGTTGAAAAAAGTATTACAGTTACACTTTTTAAGGAATGTTTGTATTTACTAGTTGCTAGTTAATGAATAGTAAAGTTCTGAAGGTCAAGAATTATATATGACTGATTACATTAGTGTTGTTCCAATGTTGTGACTTGAAACTCCTGTTTGACCTTAGTTCGTAAGTGCTGTATGGAACACTCTCATGTAGTAGTTGATGCTTATTTATGCAACTTTGCAACTGAAAAAAAGTAATAAGTTTTGCAAAGGGTCAACATTTTCAGTAGTAGAACCTGTCATGGATTGCAAATTGTTACCAAGTTGAGGAGGAAAGGAGCAAGAGGAAATTTTCTTTGTTATTCTTGATAGGAATCTGTGTAACAATGAATGCTGGATGCTAAAATACTTATTGCTGTCAGAGCGGTTGAATCATTCCATATAATAAAATTAGGTTAGGGACTTTGTAGGACACACAAAGAATATACCAATCAGTTGCTATTTCTAAAATTGCTTGGTATAGCTGACAGAACTACTAGCTTCATATTTGCTGCAGCTCGAAGAAAAAGGTTTAAAAAATATGGTCTTACTTTCTGTTTATATCACAAGACCCATGACTAGTGGTAAAAGTCTGTTGAATAGCAAAAGTCACTGCTAAATGTCACATAAATGGTTCAAGTTCGAGAGCATCTCCACTTCACACAAAATGCTGAAAAGGACTCTTTACTAATTTAGCCCTCCCAGGATATGAATTCATTGGTATCATACATGATACCAAATAATGATCCTTGATACAAGCATTATTAGCATCTGAGAATCGCACATTAGAGGCTTTATTCATTTATTTGGATAAGAACATTCAGGATATTTCAAATATTATCCTCTCTCATTCATTCTTCTTTGCTTACATCAATTTTTCAAATAGGTTTCTGGTGTTTATTTACAGTTTGTTGCTTAGCTTTTTAGTTGTCTTGGTAATATTGTTATTATGGTTATTATTATTCAAGGGAGAGCCACCTCTTTTAACTGTGTTTCTTTGTTCTTGTTTTAATTAGATCTTGTATGATCAGGAGTACTAACCACTTTTAGCAATTTTGTTCTAGTCTGAGATTGGTTCTATAAGTTCAGACATAAAAATACTCCAAGAGAAGTCAATGGATATGGGTCTGAAGCTGAAGAATCGCAAGGTATGGTTTCTATTGGGGAAGTTTTGTATCCCAGAAAATTCTGCTGTTATCTTAAGTCAATGGAGGCTATGATGGTGTCAAGGAGCAACATCCAGTTCTGTATTTTAATAAAATTAGTTTTTTCCTCAGACTTTGTTAATCATATTGCTCTCTCAGGGAAGATGTTGCTCAAAGAATTGTTTTAGGTGGTCTAGCTAAACTTTTCAGTGGGTGTCCTGTCCAGTTTGGAAGGAATTTTTCTGTTTAGGAAATATTAACCTTTGCCTTCTATTATATTAAAAAATTTGTACCTACCTTTTTCCCTTTTCTTGGTGTGTGGGATGAACATGGATGAACTCTATGCCTATGAGTATCATTTTTGAGAAAATGCTGCTCGTCAGATAGTTAATTAAGTTACAGCATCAGTAGTTCTACAAAAAGAACTTATGCTTCTGAAGTACCTTTATTAAGCAAGACAATCAATGGGAAGCGGTTTTGGGTTAATTTTGTGCTTGACGTTGATTTTTGAATTGTCCTGAGCTTTGTTTGAGCTTTTCATTCTGTTGTATAGATTTTTTTTGTGATCCTCTAAATGGATCCTAACTTTTGTGGACAATTTGTTCACTGTTCTGTCATTAATTTTCCAATCAATAGTATTCTCTTTATTTCTTTCTTCTCAAAAGAATTAAAAAAAAAATAATAATTGTATATTATATCCAAAAGGTGTTGTTTTCATATGTGGGATTAATGGAGGGACCTCTAAGTGTTTTTTTCTCTCTTGCAATAAATTATTTCATGTGAATTCGTGAAAAAAAGTGTTGATATTTTATTTGGTTGTTTTGATTAGTGTAAAAACGTACTAAGGAAGAATATTCACACTTCTCATTCATAGATTAAAAGTATACATATTTATATACACTTGTAGTGTTTTAAACTAGGTAGGTGATCAATTCCTATTAGGATACAAGATCAATGTGAACCCTATAATCCTGGATATCAATGTGATCCCTATAATCCAGGATATCAATGTAATCCCTATTATCTAAGAAGTTATATACATCTGTAACACTCCCCCTCAAGCTAGAGTATAGATATCAATCATACCTAGCTTGTTACAAAGATGATTAACTCGAATCCCAGTTAGAGCCTTTGTGAAGATATCTCCCAACTGTTCTCCAGTCTTCACGTACCCAGTGGAAATCAGACATTGCTGTAGTTTCTCACGGACGAAATGACAATTGATCTCAATGTGTTTCGTTCGTTCATGGAACATTGAATTAGATGCAATATGAAGAGTCGCTTGGTTATCACACCATAATTTCGTTGGTACTGAAGTTTCAAGGCCTATTTCAGTCAGGAACTAATATATCCACATTATTTCACAAACAGCTTGTGCCATAGCCCTATATTCCGACTCTACACTTGATCGTGACACGACATTCTGCTTCTTGCTCTTCCATGATATTAAATTTCCTCCGACAAAGACACAATAGCCTGATGTGGATCTTCTATCTACCTTGGAACCTGCCCAATCTGCATCTGAGAAACATTCAATATGAGAGTGACTATGATTGGCATATAATATACCACGTCCAGGGGCTCTTTTCAAATAACACAAGATCTGCTTCAAAGCCGCCCAATGATGAACTGCTGGGGAGGCCATAAACTGACTAACAACACTTACTGAATATGCAATATCTGGATGAGTCACTGTAAGATAGTTCAACTCCCGGACCAATCTTCTATATTTCTCAGGATCTCCAAATAGTTCACCATCTTTCGTAAGCTGCATATTAGGAACCATCGGAGCATTACATGACTTTGCTCCCAATTTCCCTGTCTCAATTAATAAGTCAGGCACATATTTCCTCTGAGAGAGGAATACACCTCGTTTGCTCCTTGTAACTTCAACCTCCAAGAAATACTTCAATATCCCTAAGTCTTTTGTGTGGAACTGGGTATGGAGAAAAGACTTAAGAGATGTGATGCCCACACTATCACTCCCAGTAATAACATTATCATCCACATACACAATTAGAAGAATGATGCCAGTTTCAGACCGTTTGTAGAAAACAGAATGGTCAGTTTTACATTTCAACATACCAAATCTCTCAACAGCCTCACTAAACTTTCCAAACCGAGAACGAGGACTCTGTTTTAAACCATCCAGAGATTTGCGAAGATAACATACTTTCCCATACTCCCCCAGAACAACAAACCCAGGAGGTTGCTCCATATATACCTCTTCCTGAAGATCGCCATGAAGAAAAGCATTCTTGATGTTTAGCTGATGCAAAGGCCAATCATAAGTAGCTGCCATAGAGATAAACAGCCAAATAGAGGTGAACTTAGGCACAGGGGAAAAAGTATTAGAATAATCAATTCCGTAGGTCTGAGTAGGGGTATTCGGTTCCGGGTACCCTACACTTTTTGAAGGAACCGGAATCGGAACCGACGGTTCCTTGAAGTTTGGAACTAGAACCGGAATCGACGGTTACGGTTCCGGTTCCGGTTCCTAGGTATCCAGAACCAAAACCTGTAACAACGGTTTTGGTTCCGGTTCTAGGTACCCTGTAAAATTACATGAACCCCCAAAAGTTTTTAAAATGGAAAAAAAACCCTTAAAAACTTACAAATACACCCCCCCACCAGACACTTGTTAACAAAAATAAAATTACAAATTATAAATTCAAAATTACAAACTCCATTACTTTGTAAAGGTAGATTCTCAAAAGTCAAACCAACTTACTTTAAATGTTATTAAATGTAAATATAAATGTATTCACATTACTTTTTTTACAAAAGTTTTTATTAACCCCCTGATATTTAATTTTATTTTATATTAGTTTCGATTCCTGGTTCCTGGTTCCGGTTCCTGTTTCTAACTACCAAAACCGGAACTGCATAGTAACGGTTCCAAAAATTTGGAACTGGAACCTACCCATTGACGATTGGTTCTGGGTAGGAACCGGAACCAAACCTAGGGTACCCGCCGGTTCCGGTTCCAACCGGTTCTTTTGAACACCCCTAGGTCTGAGCATATCCTTTAGCAACCAGATGAGCTTTTAGTCAAGCAATTGACCCATCTGGATTAACTTTAACTGTAAACACTCATTTGCATCTAATTGCCTGTTTCCCTGAAGGTAAATCTACCAATTTCCAAGTACTATTGTCAGCTAAGGCATTCATTTCCTCTATCATTGCATTACGTCAACCAGGATGAGAAAGGGCTTCATGAACAGTTTAAGGGATAGTAATAGAATCAAGGGAAGCAATAAAGGAGCATGATGAATGTGACAAATGATCATAAGAAACACAAGAAGAAACAGGATAAGTACACTATCGTTTACCTTTTTGCAATGCAATAGGAAGATCATCACTTGAAACTGAATCGGATGACGAAGAAGTTGGTGTCGGACATGAAACAGGAGGAGGTGGACGACGAGAGTAGAATTTCATAAGAGCAGGATCAGAGATAGGAGCCGATGCAGGAAGCGCAAGAATAGTGACAGGGAGCCGGTTCAGATATCAGTGCAGGGAAAGTGAAGGTATAAACTAACAAGTCATCATTATCATCATCCTTCTGACGATCTGCAGGAGAGGACGGAAAGTATGGTGTGTCTTCTAGAAAGGCAACATCAATAAAAACAAGATATTTATTAAGACTTGGACAACAACACCGATATCCTTTCTGAAGTCGAGAATAACCAAGAAAGACACATTTTAATGACTTGGGATCTAATTTAGTGACTGATGGTCGAACATCCCGAACAAAGCAAGTGCTACCAAATACCCTAGGTTCAAGAGGAAATAATGCTTTGTTAGGAAAAAGAATACTGTACGGGGTCTCACCATGAAGGATAGAAGACGGCATGTGATTAATCAAAAAGCAGGCGGTGGAAACTACATCAGTCCAGAATGGTTTAGGAACATTCATTTGGAATAATAAGGCTCTGGCAGTTTCAAGAAGATGTTTTTTTTTTCCGTTTTGCTATTCCGTTTTGAGATGGAGTATCAACACATGATGTTTGATGAAGAATGCCATTCTGAGTCATGTTATTTTTAAAAGAAATTGACAGATATTCTTTTGCATTATCACTGCGCAATGTATGAACAGAAACATTGAATTGAGTTTTAATCTCAATACAAAAAGCACAGAAATAAGAAAACAAATCAGAACGATTTTTCATTTAGAATAACCAAGTCATACGAGAGTAATCGTTCACAAATGTAACAAAATATCTAAAACCAGTTTTAGACAGAATTGGATAGGGACCCTAAACATCTGAGTGAACTAATTCAAAGGGAGAATTAGCTCTTTTATTGACTCTAGGACTAGAACTGACACGATGATGTTTAGCAAACTGACACGACTCACACTCTAATGTAGACACTTTGTTAAACTGAGGACACAATCTCTTAGTGAAGGAAGAGATGGATGGCCCAAACGACAATGTGCTTGAAACGGGGATGCAACGCTAGAACTAGTGACAGGTGTAGATTTTGGTCTATCAAGAATATATAAACCTCCAGATTCATGTCTTTTACCAATAATCTTCTTCATCGTAAGATCCTGAAACAAGCAATAATCGGGAAAGAATAAAACACAACAGTTAAGAGCATGAGTAAGTTGGCTAATAGAAATCAAATTGAAAGAAAAATCTGATACATGTAAGACATTTGACAAGGGAAGCTGTGGGGTAGGGGTAACTGTGCCAGACCCAAGAACGCAGGATGGTGACCCATCTGCTAAAGTCACATTCGAAAGGGTTTTTGATTAATAAGTAGCAAAGAGACTGGGATTACCTGACATGTGATCTGTTGCACCAGAGTCAATGACGAATTTGGAGGATGAGGAAATGAGACATGTATTTAGCTTACCTGAGTCAGCCATAGCTGTGACAGGAGTAGATGAAGCTTTTAATGATTCCTGGTACAATGAAAACTTGGCAAATTCATTTGTAGAGATAAGAACTGACTGATCTGAAGTATCATTGGTGGATGCAACATGGGCAAAGGGATTTCTTTTATTTCTATTCTGAAGCTTTCTAAAATCACGCTTCATGTGTCCTGGCTTATGGCAATAGTGACATAATTCCTCCTATATTACTATTTGACCTTTCTCCTTTGTTGCCACTTCCAAATTGTGATCGCCCAGATTCATAGTCATTCTTTTGACTGATGAGAGCACCACTAAACTGAGTCAGTGGGGTACCTTCTGTGCGAAGTACCCTACTAAAGACATCTTGCAATGAAGATATCTCTGGACTGGCTAGAACCTGAGACTTAGCAGTCTCAAATTCAGAAGGAAGACCTGCTAGAAAACTTGTGACTGCCACTTGCTCCCGTTGTTTTTGTTGATCTTTGACATTAGCACTTAAGGGTAACAACATGTTCAACACTTCACAAGTCTTCGTAAACTCCATAAAATAAGCTGTAAGAGACTTATCTTGTTTCTCTGCATGGTAGAATGCCTTACACACTTCATAAATATGAGAAACATTCCCTTTTCCAAAATACAGAAACTCCAAATAATCCATCAGTTCTTTAATAAACTCACAATGATTAATTAGGCCAAGTACCTCACCGTTAATAGAGTTTCGTATTTGTAGAATCAACGAAGCATCATCTTGGAGCCATGTCTTTTTCGAATCATCCTTAGGTGGATCATCAGTCATATGATCATCTTTATCAATACACCGCAAATACAATATAATAGTTTTACGCCAATCATGATAATTAGTTATACCAATGAGTTTATGTTCTGTAATTTTCAACATCGTCAGTATCATTTCCATCATTAGCTTTGTATCAGACATGTCTTAAACAAACTATAATCCCAATGCACACCAACAAATGGTTAAAAAAAAAACAAACTAACCAAACGTTAGTGACACATCAAATCAATCAATAGCCACCACCAACCAGAGGCAAAGCACAACAACAAAAAAAAAAAAAATCCAGTAACCAAACGAAAGCAGAGTGCCAAAAAATCACAACTAAATCCTCATAAATATCCAAACAAAGAATAGCAATAACCGGTAAGAGATTACCCAATCTAGCACGAAAATGTGTTGTACAAGTGCTGGTGAAGCAGACGAAGAGAGTCGGAGGAGACGTCAACGGTGGATGCGCTCTCACGCGCTGGCATGTGGTACTGTTGACCGGAGTTTCGGGTGGTGCGTGGAGCTCACTCTCGGGGATTCTGATGATCGGAACTCAGGGTTTTGCCGATCGGCGGCTTCTAAATCTCCTTAGGGTGGCGGTGTCGAACAAATCTCAAACTAAACAAGTGTTCCCAATTTGAAAACCCAAACCCTAATTACTTTTTTTAAGGCTCTAATACCATGTAAAAACGTACTAAGGAAGAATATTCACACTTCTCATTCATAGATTAAAAGTATACATATTTATATACACTTGTAGTGTTCTAAACTAGGTAGGTGATCAATTCCTATTAGGATACAAGATCAATGTGACCCCTATAATCCTGGATATCAATGTGATCCCAATAATCCAGGATATCAATGTAATCCCTATAATCCAGGAAGTTATATACATTTGTAACAATTAGAAAGCAATTGCCGTGTGGATTATCAACATGTGGACTGACTAGGATACAGAACACTAAGTTTCAATTGCTGTTCTCATATGCACCTTATGTTTCAATTTCTTAAATGTTTGTTGCTCATTAAGGGAAATGATTTTTATGCCACTAGGTCAATACTATTATTATTTTCTCATGCATTTCCATCTTTTGAATATATGTGGTAATTGGTTATATTCTTTGAATAGGTGGCGGAGTCGAAACTAGCAAAATTTGTTGAAGACATTATAATCCCTCCAAGGATGGTAGATATAATTGTTGACGGAGAGGTATTTTGTTGTTTATTTGGATTCTCATTTAAACATGATGGTTTTATTATTTTATTTTACAACTGCTCATATGTTTTCTTCCTAAAGCTTTCCTGGGTTAGTGGCGCTCTCTTTATGTGGTCGAAGTTTATGTGTGCAAGTCCTTGTCATGATTCAGTTTTTGATCCATATAGATTTTAAGATATCTTTTTCTTGGGAGGGCATGAGTTGTAGTAGTTACAAAAAAATGTATTGTGTTTTACTTATCTCATCACTTGTGTGTTTGTGTGTAAAGGTGATGGAGAGTATCAATAATACTATCTGTCTTCTCACTGAAGTTCTGATGTCATCTCTTTAGAGCAGCTAGGTTGGTGAGGGTCATTATGAGTCTTGTATATTCTTGATTTGGGAGTATTTCTGCACTTTGGTGGGGCAGAAAATCTAAAAGTTTTTATAGCGATGTTAGTGCTTGCAACCCTTTGGATGATATGGATGGAAACGGATTTTGGAGGATGCTATAATAGGAGAGATTTCCTTCTTGTGGGCAGAGCTTGTCTTTTGATATCCTTACAGGTTTTTTAAATAAAGAATTTCAGGATTTTTCTTTGTTTTTCATCTTTGGAAAGTGGTGGCCTTTTGTCCAGTAATGTTGGATGCTGAATTGTGTATTGAGATTATAGAGTAGAGGCATTTTGTACCACTGTTGTTTTGTATGTCTTCTCATGGATCAATGGTTCACCTTACTGTATAGCAAAAAATATTGTACTGTATCTTAACCCAAAAAATAAAAGTTTTACCGGTTACCATATTTGTTAGGAAAAGCTTTGCAATACTAGTACTTGTTCTTAGGGTTTTCATGAAATCTATGTGTAAGCCTTATCGATTTTAGATGGGATGCAGACCTGAAATGGAAATATAACCAATTGAAGATTGTAAAAGATTGTTTTAGATCATCTCTATTTTGAGCACTCCTTCCTTTGAACTCTATGTTCATCCCTTCTTTTTATAGATATAAAATATTTTATGTACTCCTTTGGTCAGTTTGGTCTTCTTTCTTCTTTGAAGTGCCCTAACCCCTAGAGCTTAAATCATATTTATTGAAAGATCTAGACTTCACTTGTTCCTTTTAGTTCATTTCTTAAATCGTAACCTATGATTGGTCAAATTCCATAATTTCACCTTATACGTGGATACATACACATATATGTCCTCAAGTATTTCCTTATTCACCATAAATGTTGCTTTGTTATCCTATTTAATGTGGAAGCCACTGGTTTTCCTTTCCTTCATCATACTAACATATTTTCAGTGGAATTTTCATTTAGGTCAACGAGGAGTATATGAGAACACTTGAGATCTTAAGTAAGAAGCTGAAATTTGTTGAAGTGGATTTTATGGTTAAAACTTTAAAAGCCCTTAAAGATGTTTAGCCGGAGCTTGAAAAACTGAGGCAGAAAGCAGTTTCAAAGGTAGTTAAATGGTGTTCCCAGGTGTTCACCTGAGCTTGGTTTAGAATTATGACTTCTCTTACGAAAACAATGATGATAGTTTTGAATAGGGAAGTAAATGATGTCAAATGACCATGCAGTGAACTTTTCTTCACTGCACCTTTGTTTGCTAACAAGGGCACAAGAATTCATTGTGACTATCTTTATCGTTTTGCAGGTTTTTGACTTCATTGTCCAGAAGCTTTATGCATTGAGAAAACCCAAAACAAACATTCAGATCCTTCAGCAGAATGTTCTTCTTAAATACAAGTGAGCTATCTATATGGTGCATTTATCTTTTTGGTCCTGTGTTTGATCATTTTTCAATATCTTGATTCTACTCTATAACTAGAAGCGTTATTGGAGTTTATCATAACTGAACAGTTTTAGTTTGTATGACATCTGATTTATGTGATACCATTAGCTACTGATTTAAGTTGGATGCTATTAGTAGTTTGATTTTTAAAAATTATTTTAGTTTATTTTACATATTGCACCACTGTTTCATGGTTGTTTGTCCTTGATAGGTTGGTTAGTAGTGTTATTAAATTGTCAGTAAAAAAGTGTCACTATTCTTTTTAAGCTTTTAATTTTTTTCTTGTACTCTTAATTTCACTCTTTTCACCATAATTTGATGAAAAAAACTTGACAATGTAGGTATGTTATTTCTTTTCTTAAAGAACATGGCAAGGAGGTTTATAATGAGGTTCGTGCTGCTTATATTGACACAATGAACAAGGTGATTGCTTTAGAACTTATCATGCATTTGAAGCACAATTTTGCCATGACTGCAACCTTTAGATTTTTACTATTTGTGTGGATTATTTGGGCCATCTGCTGTTTCATATGTTAACTTTATAATTGTTCCTTGTTTTATACTTTTTTCAAAATTTTCCCTTTATCTTCTATTCTTGATTTTTTATGAATCAGGTAATTTGTATTAGTTTTTTTTTCTCCTCTCTGGGAAAGGATTGCACCATACGGGGGAGCATTTGTTCTGAAACTCTATGAAGAATTTAATAGTAACAATAGTTATTCTGCTTAGTAATTCTTAGCATACCTATCAATCATTTTCTTGTCTTTATGGCCACTAAAAAATTTTAGTGAGTAACCAATTGGTCGGGAGAACTCAACCTTTCTTTCTGTTGAAGTTTAGCTTTCAATATTTCTCTTGAAATATGTGGAAGTGTATTTTCTATCAAGCTAGCAAACTTTGAAGATAATTTAATCTCAAAACTTGACTTGGGACCTTAAAATTGTAGTGACCTAGTCCTAAATAGGTACTTCTTTTAATCTTTTTGGCACGTACCAAAACTACCACATTTTTTAATTGGTTCCGCTGAAAATACAATTTCGGAATATCTTTCTTGAATGAAGAGTTAGTTCATCATATATCTTCAAATTAGTGCCCAAAAACTTCAGACTTTTGGATGATGTTCTTTTAGATAATTGACACTGCTTACCACCTGTATGTTGTGCTTGTTCTTTTTGTTCTTGTTTAAAATATTAATACCTGTACCTAAGGCTTCTGGGCTCAACTTTTTGTTTGACCTTTTTGCCATGGTTGCTGATTCTTAATGGCAAACTAGCGACTATGAAAGGGTATTACTTGAAGCTCATTTTTTGAGTAAATAAGCTCACACTGTGCTTTGATTTGTGGTGGATTTATTGAGGACAAGCTTAAGCAAGTAAAGCTGGATTCATTTTAGGTTGTGGAAAGTTTGGATGGCTATTTTGTAACTTCTTGTGTTGTTAACTTCAAAAGCTAAGAGATTTTTTTTTAAAGATCATGGATTAAGTAGGTAGCTATGTTGCAGCTGGATATAGAAATATATTTGTTAGTGCAATTAATATGACTGTTGTTTTGATTTACCGTATCCAATAATATGCCACTTAAGTTTTGCTGAGATACCTATCTCTACTTTGGAAGGACAGAATGGTGGATCTATTTTGAATTTCTGTGTTAATGGTTGTGCTGCATATATTACAGTGCTAAGATTTTATGTATCAGATCACTTCTAATGTAACTGTTATTTAGTTAATCACTTCCTGAAAGATAAGCATATGTTGTTCTACATGTATTACACCCATGTTTCTTTAATTGCTATCTGCATATGATGAGATTATGACATTTTAACAGATGAAAAGATCAGGATGATTCTTACAGATTCTAGTGTAAGAATATTCTCGCATATATTGATACTTTGCTGTTCCATTTGCAGGTTTTAAGTGCACATTTCCGTGCTTATATACAAGCGTTGGAGAAACTCCAGTTAGATATAGCAACATATAGTGATTTGATTGGTGTAGAGACTAGAAGCACTAGTCTTTTTTCAAGAGGAAGAGAACCACTGAAGAATCGTTCTGCTGTTTTTGCTCTGGGGGATAGGATCAACATTTTAAAGGTTTAATTTTATTTCACTGACTGTGAAATATTGTTTGCCCTGATATTTTGGATTATACGTTGAGTTTCTCACTGGATCGCATGGTAAATCAAATGTGTTGTGATCTTTAATCACTGATTGTTTTACCTTGGCCTCTTCTTGGGAATATTACAGAAAATATACATGTCTGATTCTTATTCCAATTTATTGGATGGGCAATCTTTGTTAGGTTTTGTTTTGTAGCAGTCTTATTTAAATTTTTATGTTTTGATTATAATGGATCCAATTCTCCTCAATTGGGCCAATATAGAAACATAGAATGCCTGTTGAAATATATCCTTTCCTGTCTTTGTTGCTTTGGTTAAGTAAATACCAAAGACAATATAGTAGTAAAGGAAATCTGAGCCTATTTTTCACATACTCAAAAAAATGTGGTGTCTGATAAGATAAAGAATGTGAATTATGCTGTAAACTTGTGTTAATTACTTTTTGCTGTGTTTAAGATTTTAGTGGCATCAGGTCAGGTTATGATTTTGCAGTGTGCAGAAGAATTGGAATATTGTTGAAAATAGGCTCTCTTAAGATTTTTTTTCCCCTGCTATTTCATAGTCGTTTCTGTTTCCTACTTTTCTCAGTTTTCAAACACCTGCACCCCCACTTTCCCCACTTTATAATTAGATACGTGTATTAAACTTTTTGTTTTTTCCTTAAACTGTCCCTAAATTTATAATTTATTATATCTATGAAAGATGACAGTTTTGTAAAGAGATGTGAAATGATGATATCTAGGGGGGTGGGGTGGGAAGAAAAGAAGAAAAGTGATGTGTGGGATATGTCTCCTGTGTATGAACGAAATGTTTCACTATTTATGAAATCTATCATTCTTTGCTGGCAAATGAGGTTCCATGGTTTGAATCTTTTTTTGGTTTCAGGAAATTGATCAACCTGCCCTGATTCCACATATATCTGAAGCCAGCTCCTTAAAGTATCCTTATGAGGTCCTTTTCCGGAGCTTACACAAGCTGCTTATGGATACTGCAACTTCTGAGTACCTTTTTGCCCTGCTCCTTGATTTTGTTTTCTAGATGTAAAGTGAATGTCAAGTCTGTTGTATAGTTTATGACTCTTTTGTTCTCTAATTTGCAGGTATCTTTTCTGTGATGATTTCTTTGGGGAAGAATCTATATTTTATGAAATTTTCGCAGGTAATAAATAATAAGGTCAAGATATGCATCAGAAGAGGCCTAGCCTA
This sequence comes from Pistacia vera, assembly GCF_008641045.1. NCBI lineage: Eukaryota > Viridiplantae > Streptophyta > Magnoliopsida > Sapindales > Anacardiaceae > Pistacia > Pistacia vera. The sequence continues at coordinate 1,265,203 of NW_022196087.1, forward strand.
AGAACATGTCTAGTATGCCAAAAGAAAAAAACATCAAAAAAAGAAAAGACAAAATGCAGAGGAGAGAGAACAGTATATTTGACATGCAACTGATACTGACTTATTTGCCTTTGATAATCAATGGTACTGATAGGATTGTTATTTGCATTTATTAAAAAATCCAAGGGTTGGGCATAGTGGTAAAATCCCTTAATTGTAACTGAAGAGGTCAAGGATTTAAATCCCCTAGGGGCCACCTACTTGGTATATTATATATCACTTGTTTTCTGGGTAACAAGGTTGTAGGGTTGGGAAGTAGCCTTTAGTTTAGATTTCGATGCCCATGCAGGGAAAACTTGAGGGATTTCTGGGTATAAACAAAATGCATTTAGTAAATGTATATTGTAAATGCACTTAAGAGTTTTTCCAATAATCTTGAAGTTGTAAATCATTTATTTGCCTGATGGACTGAGGATGAATATCATATTTTTGAGTACGAGACATTATATAAGAACTTCTCATGTCATCTTTGATATTATCAGGTCCATTTGCAGTCATTGATGAGCACTTCAACTCAATACTGCCAAATTGTTATGATGCTATTGGGTTAATGCTTATGATTCGCATAATACACCAGCACCAGGTGATGTTACAAGCTCTTGTGATTGCAGTGTTCTTGTGTTAAGAGTCTCTTAAAAAGTCCTATTTTCAAATTGTTAAAGACTCTCAGCATATTTTTGCAGTGTCTTTTTTCAAATTTGCACTTTTAAAAGAGAGCTAGTAGAGTTGTCTTTGCAATTACAATCTGAACTTGCCTCTGATGTTCTTTTTTCTTTTTCATTTTCTGTTACAGCTCATCATGTCTCGGCGGCGGATCCCATGCTTGGATTCATATTTAGACAAGGTCTGTTATCTTTTGTACCTTGCAGGCAAAAGTTATCCCAAAATAGGCTAACTTTTTTACTGAATATGAGCAGGTCAATATTTCCCTGTGGCCTCGTTTTAAGATGGTTTTTGACTTGCATCTTGGTAGTTTGCGTAATGCAAATGTGAGGACACTGTGGGAAGATGATATTCATCCTCATTATGTAATGAGGCGTTACGCTGAATTTACAGCTTCTCTTATTCACCTCAATGTTGAATATGGAGATGGCCAGGTGAGATGCTTTTGAGAAACTGAACTCATAAACTGTTATTTTGTTTGACTGTTTCAGTAAGAGTACTTAAATATGCAGCCTTCTGTATCTGCAGCTTGAATTGAATATGGAACGGTTGAGAATGGCTGTAGATGAATTGCTTATGAAGCTTGCAAAAATGTTTCCAAGACCAAAATTACAGATTGTGTTTCTGATAAATAACTACGACATGACAATTGCTGTACTAAAGGTGAGAACTATGATTCTTCATGCTGGCTATTACAAAATTTTCATATGCACAGAGGTGGAGATCCTGTAGGGTACTTTTTGGAGAATTTTCTTGGCTTAGGCTGTTGTACCTTTTATAAGGAGAGCAGTTGCTCCTGTTGTGCAGAACAATTATATTATTATGCCTTGTGGGGCTCTCTGTTTCTAATTAAATTGTCATTTGGATGCCAGGAAGCTAGCCCTGAAGGTGGGAAAATTCAAATGCACTTCGAGGAATTGTTGAAGAGCAACACAGCATTATTTGTGGTAAGCAATGACTAATTCAAGTTCTAGATTTTGTTTGCATGCAAAATGAAAATTTATTGTTGATAGAAAAATTTAATAATGGCAGCTAACCCTTGGCTGCAAGTTTTCTTTTCTTACTGCTTGTGTTAAAAATAAGAACATAAAGCGAAGCAAAAGGAACGGAAGCTACCTTTTTCTGTTACTAATTCTGAAGGATTGAAAGCAATCTCCTTCAAACTTCTAACTTGCATTCTTGTTCATGAAACACACATGTTATGTTTGTCAAAAAGACCCTTTTCAAAAGATAGTGTTACACCCCAAAGCGGACTTACGTTTTTGGTTCATGGCTGTGGCCAAGTCTCTGTCTGATTTTGACTTTAAGCTTGTAGGCGACAAGTATAATTAATAAGTAGAATGGACTGGTTGTATGAAACCTGGATTTACAGAGTTGTGAAAAACAATTGCATACCTGCTGGTTATGAACCTCTTGTTTTAGTGGCAAAAAAGTGCTAGTTATCATGTTGGATGTAATCTCATAATTTTGCATGGTGGCATAGAAGGGAAGAATAAGAATGTTTTTAAGAAGATTTCTTATCTCAGTTATATACGTCGTTAAGCTCTTTTGCCTCTCTTGAAAATTCATTCCGCAATGTGCTTTATTGTGACCTCTTTTATTTGCAGGAAGAACTGCTGCTGGAGCATTTTAGTGATTTAATCAAGTTTGTGAAGACTCGAGCCTGTAAGTTCTAACCCATTTGTTATTGTGACGTGCTAGTAATCTTTTGGAAATGATCTTCTTGGCCCATTCTCTTATCAGCGGAGGACCCAAGTTCTAGTTCAGACAAACCCATATCCATTGCTGAAGTCGAGCCACTTGTTAAGGACTTTGCGAGCAGATGGAAAGCTGCAATCGAGCTGATGCACAAAGACGTCATCACTTCTTTCAGCAACTTCCTGTGCGGTATGGAGATCTTGAGGGCTGCATTGACACAGCTGCTGCTTTATTACACCAGACTCTCTGACTGCATAAAGAGGATTAACGGTGGGTCTGCACTGAACAAGGATCTTGTCTCCATATCTTCAATCATGTATGAAATCAGGAAATACTCGAGGACGTTCTAATATCACCATCATCATACAGAACCAAAGCATCACCCAGAGAATAACCCCATTTTAGATCAATGAGAGAGTTCATTTGAAAGCGTCACTGCTATCTGTTGCAGCTAGTCTATGAACTGTTAGAGAGTCCTGATCGAGCGAAATGATACAGAAATTATGTATATGTTAGAAAATGCAGAAATGATTTTTGAAGGTATTCAAAAAATTGATGGGAAAATTACAAACAGTTTTGGGTAATCTATTGCAATATACAGGAGTGGAGATGGGAGACTTTTAAATTTGCAATGGTGGGGAAATGAGTTGATCTTTCCCTATATGTGTTATTTTTAATATTTGTTATTGAGTTTCAATTTAATGTAGCTACAGAAACAACATAGAATTGCATTTTTTTTTTTTTAATAAATACATATCAAATTTCGATTTAATATTGATCTAGTAACGTTGCCGACTTCTTGTGGAATGTAGTCTCGTCCATATTATGAAAGAAGTACTATAATAATGAAAAAAAATAAAGATTTTTCTTAAAAGATTAGATTTAACCATTAAATTACACGATTTAACCTAATTGCCTTTAAATTAAAATAGCATGATTGTATCGACTATTGAGTTTAATATAATCCAGCGTTATATATTACTGATATAACTTTTATTGTTTCGTTAAGAGTATAATTGGAAAGTCACTAAATAGGGGGGTTTATCTGAGTTTATATGGTAGTTAAACTAGTTTATAAACTTTAAAATTAAGTTAATATATTTGTTTATAATTTTTTTGGACTTATAAGCTGAGTTTATAAAAAAAGAAAAAAAAAAGTTGGGAGGAAGGTATTAATTTTTTCTTTTCTTATAAGCATTTTTTTTATAAATTACTTTGACAAATTATATTACAATATTATCTCTTTTTTATTTTAAAATTTCATCTTATATTCTTATTTTTAATAACGTAGTATCATTTTTAGTCATTTTAATAGTAAAATGTATTTATAAGTTACATTTTATTAAACGCGTCAACTATTTATCAATCATTTATAAGTGCTTTAACCAAACTTGTAACTGTTTGAATTATTTAATAGCTAGATTTACGATGAATGAAATTGTGAAGTTCGTAGGAAGCATTATCTTGACTAATGCATCATTCTTCTATAAATTAAAAAAAAAAAAAAAAAAAAACAAAAACGAAAAAAAGAACCTGAGTCATATAACCAGTAAAGTCCAAAGGTTTATGAACCGTTTTGAATTGGTTTGTGTAACTTGCCCATGTCTTCTATGGGGGGCATTTTATTAAAAGGCCATTTGAAGTTAAAATTTAATTAAAAGACTATATAGTTTGTAAGTGTTAACTAAATAGCCTTGTTTTTTATTAAGGTTAATTAAACATAATTAGGGGTTAATTAGGATTAATGAAGTATTGTGTAATATTTTAAAAATTATAATATGTCCCCAAAGAGCCAAAATTCTTGCAAACAAACCCAAACACCTTCTTCTTCTTCCTCCTGCATCATTAACGCATTCCTCCCCTGGTTGTTGTTTCTTGTAAGCTTCGTCTACATCCTCTTCTTCTTGTACATCTTCTTCTTCCTCCGTCCTATACATCTTCTTCTTCTCGCCATTAACACTATCTTCTTCCTCTGCCATTAACATCTTCTTCGCCACAAATCCTTCTCCTCCTCTTCCTGACATTTCGTCCTGGTATGTTTATCTCCCCTTTCGATTTTATATTTCGATTTACAAAGATTTAAGGATAGATTGAGTTTGGGTTATGATTTTGATTTAGTTGTTTAGGTTGTTGGGTTCTGTTTGATGTAATGGAAGTTGAAAGGAGTGAAATTTGTTGAATATTTTCTTGCATTGTGGGTAGCTGGGGGTGGTAGCACCGATTGTAGGTGGAGGTGACTGAAAATGTGTTTTGGATATGATGGATCGCTTAAGCGATCTGGTGTATCGCTTAAGCAATTTGGTATGTCTGGTATAATGCAGCAGTTCGTAGATTGCTTAAGCGATATTTAAGAGATCTGGTGTATCGCTTAAGCAATTTGGTATGTCTGGTATAATGCAACAATTCGTAGATCGCTTAAGCGATTAGGTATATGGCAGAATATAGCTTAAGCGATCTGTTATAAGCCTGGTGTATAGCAGCAGATCGCTTAAGCGATCAGGTAAATGGCATAAGATTACTTAAGTGATCAGGCTTATTTATACCGAATTGCTTAAGTGATCCAGTAAACGATATACTGAATCGCTTAAACGATACACCATATCACTCAAGCTACTCTGCAGATGCTTTTTAAAATCTTTCAACCCTTAATACATCAGTTAATAATATATTTTTTTCTTGCATTATAGGTACTTGGCTATTATTAGACATGGGACAAATTGTTTTGGGTGTTGAATATTTTGGTGAGTGGGTGGAGGAAGAAAGTTGTTGGAAGTGGATTGGGAAAAGCAAAGAAGTTAGACCAATTGCTGTGAACACAGAGGTTTGTTTTGATGAGTTGATTGATGAAATAATTAGAAGAGGTGATTTGAGTTGCTCACATAGTGATATAGTTTGAAGTGTGTTTTAAGCAGAGTTCCTAAACATTATAAGGTATCTCCTGCTATATTAAAGTCGGATGAAGGTGTGAAGTTATATATGATTGATATGGGCGATAATGGTTCGAGGCCGATTTTAAGGGTTTTTTTTGTAGATAAACCATTGGAAGTTGGTTCAAAGGAAGGGGATAACAAGGAAGTTGGCAGAGATTTGGATGGTTTTAATTTGAACTACGAGGGCATTGATTTGTTGGTTGAAAAATCAAGAGTAGGCGGTGATTTAGGTGGTGAGGAGGACACTGTAGAAAAGGTTGGTCATGTGTGGCATAATGAAAATGTTGAGGAGGAGGACCCCGTACATGTTCCCGCAGATGTAGAGATTCCTTTAAATACAGATTATGCAGAAGGTGTAGTTTGTGAGGAAGAGAACACTATGGTCCTTTACGCAGGTTCAGAGGGGGCAATTGCAGGTAGTAGTGAATCAGTTCATGTTTTTATGGATAGATCGGAGTTGTACATAGGGTATTTATTTTACAACAATGAGGAAATTATGAGGAAGCTAAAACTTGTTGTCGTGAGAGGTAATTTTGAGTTCATCACCAAAAAGTCTAATTCATCGATTGTGACGGTTGCATGTCCTTTGTGACGGTTGCATGTCCTAAGCAAATGTGCAAGTGGCAAGTTTATTGTAAAAGGTTGGCAAAGTCCGAAAAATTTATTCTTAGCACATATACGCGTGAGCACACATGTGGTTTGGGACATATTTCAGGTGAGCATCGACAAGCCTCCACTGATGTTATTGGACAATTTGTCAAAAGTCAGTTCGTTGAAGGGAAATGTCCATCTCCTAAAGACATTCGGAGACTTGTGTGCATAGAGTTGGGATGTGCTGTTAGTTACTGGAAATGTTGGAAAGGGAGGCAACATGCATAAGATTTTGTGAGGGGCACGCTGGAGCACGGGTACGCAGTATTAGAAGCATACAGTTATATGCTTGAGTTGACAAACCAAGGTAGCAAGACGGCTTTGAAGTGGGACAAGAATATGATGTTTAAATATATTTTTTTTGTTGCTTATGGTTTTGCTATAAGGGCGTAAATATGAGAAAGGTGTTGGCTGTTGATGATTGCTTTTTGACTGAAAAGTATAGAGGTACATTGTTGGTGGCCACGACACAGGACAAAGAGAATCACACATATCCCGTTGCATGGTGTGTGGTTGACTCTGAGAATGGCAAGTCGTAGACTTGGTTTTTTCAGCAATTATGTACGATAGTGCCTGACAGTGACGAGTTGTGCATAATATCCGATAGGCACAACTCTATAAAGAAGAGGATTGCCACTATTTACCCTCAAACGCATCACGGATTCTGTATAAGGCACCTTGGTGAGAACATAAAGCAAAAGTTTAAGTGCACTGGCCTCCTTCAGACATACTACATGGCAACAAAAACTTATCGAGTTGATGAGTTCAAGGAGCACTTTCGGAAAATCCGAATCAAGGATAATAAAATTGGTAAGTATCTTGAGCATGATGTTGGTTTCAAGCGATGAAGTAGAGCTTACTTTCCCGGAAGAAGGTTTGATATCATGACCACGAACATAGCCGAGTCCATAAATTCGAAGTTGTTAATAGAAAGAGAGTTTCCAATAGTTGCCCTTTTTGATACAATCCAGAGGACATTGTCACGATGGTTTCATAAGCGTCGTATGAAGTCAGATAATTTTACTACAACCCTGTTTTGTTAGCTGAAAAATTATTGCGAGAATGTATGGAACTGTCAAATGCACTGTTTGCCTATCCTATTAATGCTCAAGAGTTCACCGTGCGCGACTATAGTCCGGATGCCCTAGTTAACCTTATTAGTAAAACTTGCAGCTGTAAAGGGCTTGACATTCAACGTTTACCTTGTCCTCATGCACTAGCAGCATTGAAACACCAACAAAAGCTGGATTTTGGTTCAAGAATTTACATGGAACTTTGCTCCCCTCTCTATACGGCAAATCACTAGATGTTGGCTTATTCAAAAACAATATATCCAGTTCCTCTAGAAGAGCAATGGGTAGTGCCGCCAGAGTTAGCTAACATTATCATCCATCCGCCATTCAAGAAGATAGGAAAAAGGAGAAAAAGAGTTAAGCGTATTCCATCAGCATCTAAGGTTCCTCGGAGGATGAATAAGTGCTCAATTTGCAAGCAACCTGGCCACAAGAGAAGCAATTACTAGAATCAATCACATGCAGATCCAGAAAATTAGGTTCGATAAGGGATGAAATCGAGAGAGTTGCCAAGGCCAACCGTTAAGGAGTTGTTGTTTTCAATTTTTTATGTTTTAAATTTTATTGTTGCCTTAAATAAATCATCCTTGATATTTAGTATTCTTGTTACATGGCCTTGTTGTGTTGATGCAATTAGGTTGTCAAATTCAGGAGAAAGTATGGAATTAATATGTGTTGGTGATTTTGGTTTGTCAAAATTCAGGAGAAAAGCTGGAAAAAAAATGTATTGCCCATGATCGCTTAAGCGACATATAAGCAACTAGAATTATCGCTTAAGCGACAAAGGGTTTTTCATAAAGGATCGCTTAAGCGAGAAAATAAATCGCTTAAGTGATCGTGCATCTGGACAGAAGCTTATATTGTCATGGACTTGATCGCTTAAGCGATTTCTTATCATAAAATCGACTAAGGGTAAAAGCGTAAATCACTTAAGCGAGCATGTGAATCGCTTAAGCGATCGTGCATCTGGGCACGTATTGATTATGCCTTGTACAAGATCACTTAAGCGACCAAGGGTAAAAGTGAGGCATCGCTTAAGTGATCCTGATCCTCGCTTGTAAGTGATCGCTTAAGCGACTTTACCTTATCACTTGAGAGAGACCTAGGATCGCTTAAGCGATCCACTGTACTCGAATGAACTTGATTCTGCCTTGTACAAGATCGCTTAAGCGATCATTGATCGCTTAAGTGACCAAGGGTAAAAGTGAAGCATCGCTTAAGTGATTCTGATTCTTGCTTGTAAATGATCGCTTAAGCTACTAACTCTGAACATTCTGGATCGCTTAAGCGACTAAGGCTAAATACACAGGATCTCTTAAGTGAAATAATATATCGCTTAAGTGACCAAGGCTAAATAGACGGGATCGCTTAAACGATACCTTATATCGCTTAAGCGATAAAGGTAATTTACTTCAATATTTCTTTTCCAAGTTTATGGACCATGTTTAATATGGACATAAAAGATCTAATTTAATTAAAATATAATCATGATCATGGTCCACTGAAAAAATCGTACACCATAGATGTTTAATATAGACGTAAAAGAACTAATTTAATTTAAAGAGAATCGATTAAGTGATATAAATAACCAAATCAATTGACACAAGACAAATCCTAGTCCATTGAACTAATCATGCACCATATATGTTTAATATAGGCGTAAACATTCTACACCATGTATGTTTAATATAGACGTAAAAGAACTAATTTAATTTAATTTATAAAAAAATCGATTAAGTGATATAAATAATCAAATCAATTGACACAAGACAGATCCTAGTCTATTGAACTAATCATGCACCATATATGTTTATTAAACATTCTACACCATGTATGTTTAATATAGACGTAAAAGAACCAATTTAATTTAATTGGTAAAAAAATTGATCAAGTGATATAAATAATCAAATCAACTGACACAAGACGGATTCTGGTCCACTAAACTAATCGTGCACCATATATGTTTAATATAGACATAAATATTCTACACCATATATGTTTAATATAGACGTAAAAGAACTAATTTAATTTTAAAAAAATCGATCAAGTGATATAAATAATCAAATCAATATGGGGCAACCTATTTCAAAAAAAAACATAAAAGGAATCGCTTAAGCGATCTTGTCATCGCTTAAGTGATCCAGTGTTGATAAGCTTTCATCGCTTAAGCGATAACATTAATCACTTAAGCGATCTTGTGAAATGCAATAAAAATAATCCGAATACACTAGATCGCTTAAGATTTCATTTCTCGCTTAAACAATCCTCTGTATTTAGCCTTAGTTGCTTAAGTGATCACGTACAAGCAAATCCTAATCACTTAAGCGATGCTTCACTTTTACCCTTGGTCGCTTAAGCGATTTCGTCCGAGGCAGAATGAAGATCTGCCAGATGCATGATCGCTTAAGCAATTTACACTATCACTTAAGTGATTCATCGCTTTTACCCTTGGTTGCTTACGCGATTATGGATCGCTTAAACGATTAAGTCCGAGGCAGAATCAATGTTTGCCTAGTTGTACGATCACTTAAGCGATTTGTCAGTTTTACCCTTGGTCACTTAGGCGATCCTAGATCGTTTAAGAGATCAAGTCCGAGACAGAATCAAAATCTGCCCAGGTGCACGATTGCTTAAGCGATTCTTCTCTTTCACCGTTGGTCGCTTAAGTGATCGTCGATCGCTATCGCTTAAGCGATCATGTCCGTGGCAAAATCAAGATCTACCCTAGTGTACGATCGCTTAAGCGATTTATTGTATCGCTTAAGCGATCATGTCCGAGGTAGAATCAAGATCTGCCCAAGTGCACGATCGCTTAAGCGATTTATGGTCTCGCTTAAGCTATTCTTCGCTTTTACCCTTGGTCGCTTAAGCGATCAAGTCCGAGACAGAACCAAGATCTACCCAGTTTCCCGATCGCTTAAGCGAGAGAATAAATCGCTTAAGCGATTCTCTGTTGAAAACCCTTTGTCGCTTAAGCGATATATTTAGTCGCTTATATATCGCTTAAGCGACCATGGGCAATACCTATTTTTTTCACTTGTTCTCCTGGATTTTGACAACCTAATATTATCAACACATATTAATTCCATATTTTCTCTTGAATTTGACAACCTAATATCATCAACACATCAAGCCATGTAATAAAAATAATAAATAAACTCAAACTCAAAAGAGGGAGAGAAATACTGAATTGCTTTTGTATTAATTTGAAATGTGTCAATTACATTGCATGACAACATTATGTACAACAAATAAATAAATCTCTTATATACACTGAAAAAAAAAAGCAGGGCACACCTTCAGCATCAGCACCACAACCCAAGTATCAACAAATAAATCTTCATCATTCTATTCAGCCACTTTTCCATCCTCCAAAATTATCCAGCACACCTTCAGCATCGGCACCACAACCCAAGGATCAACGGCCTGACGCCTAACAACACCAGCTGATCCAATTCAACACAATCCAATTATTCAAGACAACCCAATAAGACAACATCACATAAACTACAAAATTCTAAGTCCAACTTCCATACCTTTTGATGACAGCATCAACAATGACTTGGATTGGGTTCTAGTCAGTCAAAAGGGATCCATATGCCCATGGAAGCACTCAACAGCCCAGCGCTCCCAACAGCTGCTCATTGTTTCGTCATTCAAGCTATCCATCAAGGTGTTGGTCATGTCGAACTCAATAAATTTCAGTGCATATGCCCCACAATCAGCACTACAATAGGAGGAAGACATTAACGTTAGAATCAGCTTATAGAAAAATTATATTATGTAAGTTTTATACAAGTTTTACCCTAAGTCATTTCTCGGGACGTGAAGGCGCTTGAGTGGCCATTTTCTCGTCAGTACCTCATCACCGAAGTGCTAAAACATCCCGCTGTTGCACCACAGCCATGGGAACAATACGCACAGTGGCTCCAACTCCGTCTCCAACTACCTCTCTCGACAAATACTTGGGTTGCAGTCAAGGATCTTTAGCAAGCCTTACTCTAGAAGTGCGACGATAGTTATCCAGTGCATATCCTTGATGTTGAAGATGCAGTATACTCTTTTAAACTTTGCCCAGCTGTGGCCATGTTTGGGCCTTTCCCCCCGTACATACTGCATGATCCTATCATCAAACTGAAAATCATCAAGGACGCCGTCGAAGTCATCAGTGCCCAATCTTTTTCGCTTGGCTCCTCTTGCTGCACCTCTACCAGTGGCCTTTTTCACTAAAGTGTCATATGTCGTTACTAGCGTTTAGCCAAAGGCCACATTGGTGATGGCACAATCAGAATACAATATATCACCAGTACTGCTTTGTCATAGCCTCATGAGTGCCAATACCTCATCGATGTGATGCATCAAATAAAAACAACATGATAAGTATATATACCTCATGGAAAACATAAGCAAAAATAAGGGAAAATAACTCACTAAGTCGTCAAGCCCCATCGTTAATATCTTTTCAAACCAGTCCCGGGGATAATCCCCGGCCTTGCACTTTACATGGGCATTACTTCCATATTCATTGTAATAGGCATAGAAGAGCTTTTTCTTTCCCTCCTTTATTGGCCTATACAAATGGACCTTTAACTTCTCCGTTTTTGCTTGCACACTTCCTCCCCCTTCCTCCATTTGCACATCCCCACTTCCTTCGCGTCCCGCCTCACCCTCTTCCATTATCACTTCCCCACTTCCTCTAGCAACCTCCTCCATTTTTGCTTCTCCACTTTCATGGACTTCCTCAATTTTTTTCTTCATTTTTCTCTTCTTTCCATACGTTACTACGGTGTAAGGAGATTTGACAAACTTACTCTTTCAGCTTTCTCTTTTCAACTCAGGTTGCACTTCAACCACTTTCAATACTCCACCAACTTCCTCCTCCACCTTACCAACTTTCTCTGCCTCCTTATCAACTTTCTCCTCCACCCTTTTCATCCGCTCTTCCATCTTCTAAAACCTTTCATAAACGGTTGTTATAAAACTCTCAAACAGACTGTTTATGAGATCAACCATCTCATTCTCCAGACCCCGACGCCTTGGCAAAGCTGTACTTGTTGTATCAGTTTGCCAATTGGGTGGAGGCATACGAACCTCTTCCTCTTCCTCCTCCTCCTCCTCCTCCTCCACCTCCCTCCTGCCGATTGGAGCTTCATCATCCTCGACGTCAACAACATTCTCAAGCAGTGGACTTGCAACTGCACTCACATGCATGACCCATTTTAGGTCCCGCATTAGGCGGTCTATCCATTCATCTGCTTCATCCTCCAATGCTTTGAAGGATGTAACATACTCCTCTCCCGTTTCACCCCTAGTAGCAATGAGGAAAGGATGGACGACTCCCTGCAATAAGAAACAAAATCAATCAGCTTTAAGCCACATTTAAAAGCAAGTGCATATTCAAAAGCTTAATCCTTTAATCTTACCCCAACCACTTGAATTTTGATTCTATTTTGTCGTAATCCCAATGGGTACACTTCTCGATGTGCCATCGCAACATCCTAGGAAATTGCGGTCGCTCATCTGAAGTCTTCATCCCCCCCCCCCCCCCCCTCTCGCCTTAGCCAGGACAGGGACGGCCTCATACATCCAAGCCTACATTGTAAAAAAAAAAAAACAGTCCATATCATAATTAAAACACATATAATACAAAAAATATAACAAAAAGCCCCTAATATTTACCTGCATTCCCATGGGAAGCCAAACAAATTGTACGTGCTCAGTCTATTCTTCTCGACAGATTGGGACTGCTTCAACGCCATGTCTTTTCCTTGCAGGGAGTCCATGGTTAGCGTAAATGATACCCATCCCCATGGATAAGCATTAAAGAAGTCCAAGTTGCTTGCAAACTTCACCCAATCCATATTAATGGCTTTTGTTGAGTCAGAAGCCATTAGGATCGAATGCACGAACCATACCAAACATATTTTGAACCTCTCTGAAGAGGTATACCCACCTTCTTCTAATCTCTCCATAGACGCTTCACACCCCCCCCCCCCCCCCCCCCCCCTCCCGCCCTAGCCAGGACAAGGACGGCCTCAAACCCCCAAGCCTAAATTTGAAAAAAAAAAAACAGTCCATATCATAATTAAAACACATATAATACAAAAAATATAACAAAAAGCCCCTAATATTTACCTGCATTCCCATGGGAAGCCAAACAAATTGTACGTGCTCAGTCTATTCTTCTCGACAGATTGGGACTGCTTCAACGCCATGTCTTTTCCTTGCAGGGAGTCCATGGTTAGCGTAAATGATACCCATCCCCATGGATAAGCATTAAAGAAGTCCAAGTTGCTTGNAAAAAAAACCAAAACAACTAATAGGCTACCAACATACTTTGTAAACAAAGAAAAAGTATCATACAATCAACTTTTCAACTAATCTTTTCACGTGTATGATAAAAAATAAAAAAAAGGCTTTTTGTGGTTTCATTAGTTCTGTTTGATTTAGAAATTATGGTATAAAGTTGAGTGGTGATGGTGGGCCAACCTAAAAGTAGTGACCTTCTTCTAATAATAAGCTGCCTAATCGTATATCAAAAAGGAGGAGTTTGTGTATCTCAAAGCATCACTTTTTTTTTTTTTTTTTAACGTACAGATTCCTAGAAAGTTGCTCAAGTTATTTTCAACCAATGATCACGGCTAGCCCCACTATTATGTGGCTAGTATCCATGACTATGACTCTTGCAAGTTGGCACTAGGGGATACATCTCTACGGAATATTGGCCAAAATATTTTATCTTTCAACTAATGATACTATGAATACAGATTATGAAGGAGCAGCTGCAAACTAAAGTGTGTTTTACTTCTTATCTAGGATCAACATTATATTTCTTCAATGTGAACATCTTCCTTTCTCCATAACAATAGTTCCTGGAATAGTTTCTAAAGTCGTAAACATTATTCTTTACACTTCTTAAAAGAGATACCAGAATTTAATGCTACAGCATCATCAAGAAGGAATGGTGGGCGGTACATTTTCAAGAAGTTTCCTATGCTTGCTGCCATTCTGTTCCTTTCAACTCTTAATTTTAAAAGTCGGTTATGTAAATTCTAGAAGCTCCAAATGAACTAAATCAAAGTCTATTCGCAACATTTTAGCAAACAAAGGACAATAGGCAGGGCTAACTCCAAACCAACTTACAGCTCAAATCCATGGCACCACAACAACCGCCCACCCAATTCAGATGTCAAAATTCAACCTTATATTCCAAAATCCAAACAGATATTTAGTCATAATAAATTCTATCATTTTCTTGATTGAGATAAGACTGCATACTGTTGTTATGGTTCAAATGTCATTTCTCTGGAGAACCTAAATACTTAATAGAACATTAGATGGTACATTGGTATATTAATTGACCAACAATATTTGAAGTGATATGTGATAAAAGTGGGCTTAGATGGAATTCACTCTCAAAAGCTAGTTCACTTTATCAACATGCATATGTGAAATGAAGATATGATTTTGTAGTAAACATGAAGGACTCATAGCATCAATAACTAGCTTTAAAAATCATCTTGGAATTCTACCATGGCAGCCCACCAAATTTGGCCACCTCCTGCCCTCCCCAACCCACCAAACTCCCTGAAACAACCTCCCTTGCCTCCCCCTATCCTCTGGAACCCAAACAAAGCCACTCCACCAAAGCCCACCAATTGCTTGACAAAATGCCACAACCACATCTCCCCCAAATTCACACAAATCAATCCATTTTCTCATCCAATTCAAAAAAACAAGTAAAAATATGTACCATTTCTTCACCGGCGTCCTCCTCTTCATAACTGTTTTTTGATTCTTCTCTCTGTTCTTGTGCCGCAGTCGTCTCCTCTGCCTGTAGACCACCTTCACTCATCGGATGATCCACCGGAGCATCGTCTTCGATAACCTTTGAACTGCTAGCGTCGCTGGAGTCTAGGATTCGAAGTGGGGTTGGGTTTTCCTCCTCTTTGTAAATGTCAGCCATGGTTTTGTGTGAGGAAGCTTTAGGATTGAAAAGAGATTGAAAATTTACCGGAATTTAGGCATTGTAGTCGCCGAAAATCACAAAGAAATGAATCGTCTTCGTCTGTCGTTTTTTGGGTAACACCTTCGATTAAGCAATTTTGAAGGGTGGGGGCTCATTTTCAAATTTCAAAATTTAAACAACTTTCGTTAATTATGATTTTACCCACATATGTTTAAATCTTTTCAGTTTAACCCATTTTACATGTTTAATGAATCCTAAGTGTGCCACATTAGCTTTTCCAGATTAAAAAAAAAAAAAATCAAAAAGATTTTAAGGGTCATTCTGTTAAATGCAAACTTGGGATGTCTAGGGAGTTAAATTTCCTCCTTCTATGGCCAACTAAATAAGTTTTGGGGTTGCCTTGATGGGAAAACTTCGGCAATTACATTTACATGGTCTCCAGTCACACATTTCATTGGAAGTGTCTTGAAACTATTAATTGATTATATTAGGAAATTTTTTTGGTCTCCCACCAGCCTCCATCTTTTTTTGTCTTTACAGTTTACATTGTTTATATCAAGAAAATTTTTTGAAAGAAAGAAACAACAATTATGAGAAAATTTCAACCCTTTAAGATTTTCTAGTTTAAACTTACAAGTCAAATCTATCTTATTAATTGCAATCCCCTAAAATTTGAGGGTTTGCTATTATTTTCCTTTTCTGATTTCTTTATATTGGTGCCGAATTGGTCTATAACACAAAACTGTTGAATCCTATTTGGGTTATGAAATGAAGGTACGCTAAAACCCTAAGCTTGGCTATTCTTTATCTTCTAGTTACACACGACACACTTCGTTAGGAGAAGAGGGGCCACTACCACGGGGGATTTTATTAAAAGGCCATTTGAAGTTAAAATTTAATTAAAAGGCTATATAGTTTGTAAATGTTAACTAAATAGCCTTGTTTTTTATTAAGCCTAATTAAACATGATTAGGGGTTAATTAGGATTAATGAATAATTGTGTAATCTTTTAAAAATTATAATATGTCCCCAAAGAGTCTAAATTCTTGCAAACAAACCCAAACACCTTCTTCTTCTTCCTCCCGCCACATTAACACATTCCTCTGCCATTAACATCTTCTCCAACACAGATCCTCCTCCTCCTCCTCCTTCTAACATTTCATCCAGGTATGTGTATCTCCCATTTTGATTTTATATTTCGATTTACAAGGATTTAATTATGGATTGGGTTTGGGTTATGATTTTGATTTAGTTGTTTAGGTTGTTGGGTTGTGTTTCATGTAATGGAAGTTGAAAGGAGTGAAATTTGTTGAAAATTTTCTTGCATTGTGGGTAGCTAGGGGTGGTAGCACCGATTGTAGGTAGAGATGACTAAAAATGTGTTCTGGATATGATGGATCGCTTAAGCGATCTGGTATGTCTAGTAATGCAGCAGATAGATGGCTTAAGCGATCAGGTATGTGGCATAAGATCGCACATAAGATCGCTTAAGCGATCTGCTAAAAGTCTGGTGTATAGCAGTAGATCGCTTAAGCAATCAGTAAATGGCATAAGATCACTTAAGCGATCATGCTTATTTATATTGGATCACTTAAGCGATACACTAGATCCATGCAATTATTGTGCAGATGCTTTTTAAAATATTTCAACCCTTACTACATTAGTTAAGAATATTTTTTTTTCTTGCATTATAGGTAGTTGGCTATTATTAGACATGGGATAAGTTGTTTTGGGTGTTGAATATTTTGGAGAGTAGGTGGAGGAAGAAAGTAGCTGGAAGTGGATTAGGAAGATCAAAGAAGTTATACCAATTGTTGTAAGCACAGAGGTTAGTTTTGATGAGTTGATTTATGGAATAATTAGAAGAGGTGATTTGAGTTGCTCAAGTAGTGATATAGTTGTGAATATGTTTTAAGCAGAGTTCCTGAACATTATAAGGTAACTCCTGCTATATTAAAGTCAGATGAAAGTGTGAAGTTATATATGATCGATGTGGCCGATAATGGTTCCAGGCCGATTTTAAGGGTTTCTTTTGTAGAAAAACCATTGGAAGTTGGTTCAAAGGAAGGGGATAACAAGGAAGTTGGCAGAGATTTGCCTGGTTTTAATTTGAACTACGAGAGCATTGATTTGTTAGTTGAAAAATCAAGAGTAGACGGTGAATTGGGTAGTGAGGAAGACACTGTAGAAGAGGTTGGTCATGGGTGGTAGAATGAAAATGTTGAGGAGGACCCTGTACATGTTCCCGCAGATGTAGAGATTCCTTTAAATACAAATTATGCAGAGCGTGTAGTTTGTGAGTAAGAGAACACTATGGTCGTTTATGCAGGTTCAGAGGGGGTAATTGCAGGTAGTAGTGAATCAGCTCATGTTTTTATGGATGGATCAAAGTGTGCATAGGGTCTTTATTTGACAACAAAGAGGAAGTGGTGAGGAAGCTAAAACTTATTATCGTGAGAGGTAATTTTGAGTTCATCACCAAAAAGTTAAATTCATTGGTTGTGACAGTTGCATGTCGTGACCGAAAGTGCAAGTGGCGGGTTTATTGTAGAAGGTTGGCAGAGTCAGAAAAAATTATTCTTAGCACATATATCCATGAGCACACATGTGGTTTGGGATATATTTCAGGTGAGCATCGACAAGCCTTCGCTGATGTTATTGGACAATTTGTCAAAAGTCAGTTCATTGAAGGGAAAGATCCTTCTCCTAAAGACATTCAGAGACTTGTGCGCACAGAGTTGGGATGTGCTGTTAGTTACTGGAAATGCTGGAAAGAGAGACAACATGCACAAGATTTTGTGAGGGGCACGTCGAAGCATGGGTACGTAGTATTAGAAGCGTACTATTATATGCTTGAGTTGACAAACAAAGGTAGCAAGACGACTTTGAAGTGGGACAGGAATATGATGTTCAAATATTTTTTTGCCGCTTACGGTTCTGTTATAAGGGGTTTTGTAAACATGAGAAAGGTGTTGGCTATTAATGGTTGCTTTTTGACGGGAAAGTATGGAGGTACATTGTTGGTGGCCACTACATAGGACAGCAAGAATCACACATATCATGTTGCATGGTGTGTGGTTGACTCTGAGAATGACAAGTCATGGACTTGGTTTTTTTAGCAATTACGTACGACAGTGCCAGACAGTGACGAGTTATGCATAATATCCGGTAGGCACAACTCTATAAAGAAAGGGATTGCCACTATTTACCCTTAAGCACATCATGGATTCTGTATGAGGCACCTTGGTGAGAACATAAAACAAAAGTTTAAGTGTGCTAGCCTCTTTCAGACATACTACATGGCAATAAAAGCTTATCGGGTTGATGAGTTCGAGGAGCACTTCCGGCAAATCCGAATCAAGGATGATAGAGTTGCTAAGTATCTTGAGCATGATTTTGGTTTCGAGCGATGGAGTAGAGCTTACTTTCCTGGAAGAAGGTTTGATGTCATAACCACGAACATAGCCGAGTCCATAAATTCGAAGTTGTTAATAGAAAGAGAGTTTCCAATAGTTGCACTTTTTGATGCAATCCAGAGGACATTGTCACGGTGGTTCCATGAGCGTCGTACAGAGTCAGATAATTTTACTACAACCCTTGTTCCGTCAGCTGAAAAATTATTGCGAGAACATATGGAACTATCAAATGCACTGTTTGCCTATCCTCTTAATGCTCAAGAGTTCACTGTGCGCAGCTAAGGTCTGGATGCCCTAGTTAACCTTGTTAGTAAAACTTGCATTTGTAAAGTGCTTAACATTCAACATTTACCTTGTCCTCATGCACTAGCAGCACTAAAACACCAACGGAAGCCAGATTTTGGTTCAAGAATTTACATGGAACTTTGTTCCCCTCTCTATATGGAAAATCACTACATGCTAGCTTATTCAGAAACAATATATCCAGTGCCTCCAGAAGAGCAGTGGGTAGTGCCGCCAGAGTTGGCTGACATTATCATCCATCAGCCATTCAAGAAGACATCAAAGGGGAGAAAAAGAGTTAAGCGTATTCCATCAGTCTCTAAGGTTCCCCGGAAGATGAATAAGTGCTCAATTTGCAAGCAACCTAGCCACAAGAGAAGCAGTTGCCAGAAGTAATCACATGCAGATCCAGAAAATTAGGTTCGAAGAAGGATGAAATTGAGGGAGTTGCCAAGGCCAACCATTGATGAGTTGTTGTTTTCAATTATTGATGTTTTAAATTTTATTGTTACCTTGAATAAATCATTCTTTATATTTAGTATTCTTGTTACGCGGCCTAAATATGTGTTGGTGATTTTTGTTTGGAATTAGGCTGTCAAATTGAGGAGAAAGTATGGAATTAATATGTGTTGGTAATTTTAGTTTGTCAAAATTCAGGAGAAAAGATGGAAAAGTATATATTGCCCATGATCGCTTAAGCAATACACTTGAATTAGGTTGTCAAATTGAGGAGAAAGTATGGAATTAATATGTGTTGGTAATTTTAGTTTGTCAAAATTCAGGAGAAAAGATGGAAAAGTATGTATTACCCATGATCGCTTAAGCGACTAGGTATATCGCTTAAGCGACAAAGGGTTTTTCATAAAGGATCGTTTAAACGATATCACGGATCGTTTAGGCGATCGTGCACCTGGGCAGATATTGATTATGCCCATCACATGATCGCTTAATCGACGAAGTGAAAAAGAGAAGAATCGCTTAAGAGATATCAGTGATCGCTAGGCGATCATGCACCTGGGCAGATATTAAGCGATTCTTCTCTTTTTCACTTCATCGCTTAAGCGACATTGTGTAAAAGCAAAGAGTCGCTTAAGCAAGACCATAAATCGCTTAAGCGATCGTGCATCTGGCAGATATTGATTCTACGTCGGACTTGATCACTTAAGAAAAATCGCTTAAGCAACCCTGTGTAAGCGCAAAGAAATCATCGCTTAAGCCAGACCCAGTGTAAGATTTGAAAATTAACAAAACACCCCCTAGGTTTGTTAAATAACTAACACCCCCATAATGAAAACATCAAAGTTACAAAAACACCCCCACTCACCCGTTAAATTTCGGCAGCTGGCCACCACTACTAGAGGGTTGCTGGAGTTGCTGTATCGATGCAGAACCATCTGAAACTGGCTGGGCATACCCCGAGATGGCCCTTTCCGGCCATATCCACTGTGGATCTGGCTGGAAAGGGCTAGATGTACGGCCAGATGTGGCCATGTTTGGTCATCAACGACAGCCAAAGATATGGCTTCAGAGTTGAGATATGGACGAAGTAAATTACCCTCAATCACTTAAGCGATCCTGTCTATTCAGCCTTGGTCGCTTAAGCAGGTTACAACAGTTGTGCTGAAAAACTTATTGTGATAACAGGAGCCGTTCTTCATAGTGAAAAAGTTTTTGAAAAATTTTGGCACTGTCTTGGTCTATAGAGTGTAGAGCATATGGTTGCAGAGTTCAATTTTATATTAATATTAATATTATATTTATTATATATTACTTTCTTGCCAAGAACTAACAAAAATAATATAATAACAATAGATCGTTTAAGCGATGTTATATATAGCTTAAGCGATCCTATATACATTAGCCATGATTTGCTTAAGTGATATCTCGCATCGCTTAAGCGATCATGCCTAATTTCCTTTGTACTCTACAATAATCATTCTCAAATTCAAGGGTAGAGATTTGGGTAGAAGAGAACTAGATAACCATGCAAGCTTATTGAACATATCTTCTTCTTCTTTCTTCATAACATAAAGATATTAAGAGTTCAAGCAAGAAAATGGCTTCAGAGTTGAGATATGGAAGAAGAAGAAGACGATGAAATTTTTAGAGCATTGATAAATATTACACTCTTTTGAGATTCTTCTCAGTCTGATTTTAAAAGAGTCATTATCTTAAGGAGTAAACAAAGTTCGAATGACTAATCAACAGATTGTTTGTAACAAATGGTTTTGCAGAGTTACAACTTCGTACATAAAACTAAATGATCTACGGTTAATCTATTACTGTTGTTAGTCTTTTTTTATTTAATATTTATTATTATTAATAATTTTTTTCATTTCAATAGAATGTGAAAGATAATTGTGTTAAATAAAAAATAATTAAATAATAATATTACTGTTGTTAAATAATTTTTTTCATTCTATTGAAATGAAAAAAAATTATTAATAATAATAAATATTAAATAAAAAAGGACTAACAACAGTAATATAATAACTGTAGATAATTTAGTTTTATGTACGGAGTTGTAACTCTGCAAAACCATTTGTACAAACAATATGTTGATTAGTCATTCAAACTTCGTTTACTCCTTAAAATAACAACTCTTTTAAAATCAAACCCAGAAGCATCTCAAAAGAGTTTAATATTTATCAATGCTCTAAAAATTTCACCGTCTTCTTCTTCGTTCATATCTCAACTCTGAAGCCATTTTCTTGCTCGAACTCTTAACATCTTTATGTTATGAAGAAAGAAGAAGAAGATATGTTCACTAAGTTTGCATGGTTATCTAGTTCTCTTCTACCCAAATCTTTACCCTTGAATTTGAGAATGATTATTGTAGAGTACAAAGGAAATTAGGCATGATCGCTTAAGCAATGCGAGATATCACTTAAGCAAATCATGGCTAATGTATATAGGATCGCTTAAGCGATATATAACATCGCTTAAACGATCTATTGTTATTCTATTATTTTTGTTAGTTCTTGGCAAGAAAGTAATATATAATAGATATAATATTAATATAAAATTGAACTCTGTAACCATATACTCTGCACTCTGTAGACCAAGAGAGTGGCCAAAATTTTTCAGAAACTTTTTGACTATGAACAACAGCTCCTGTTATCACAATATGTTTTTCAGCACAACTGCTGTAACCTTCTTAAGTGACCAAGGCTAAATAGACGGGATCACTTAAGTGATTAAGGGTAATTTACTTCAATATTTCTTTTCCAAGTTTATGGACATGTGTTTAATATAGACGTAAACATTCTACACCATATATGTTTAATATAGACGTAAAAGAACTATATATTTAATTAAAATATAATAACGGTCATGTTCCACTGAACGAATCCTATACCCTATATGTTTAATATAGACGTAAACATTTTACACTATATATGTTTAATATAGACGTAAAAGAACTAATTTAATTAAAATATAATAACGGTCATGGTCTACTGAACGAATTGTACACCTGATATGTTTAATATAGACGTAAACATTATACACCATATATATTTAATATAGCCGTAAAAGAACTAATTTAATTAAAATATAATAACGGTCATGGTCCACTGAACGATTTGTACACCTTATATGTTTAAGATAACGTTAATCGCTTAACCAATCTTCTGAAATACAATAAAAATAATACAAATACAGTGGATTGCTTAAGAGATTTCATTTCTCACTCAAGCGATCCTGTGTATTTAGACTTAGTCGCTTTAGAGATCTAGTCGTATTTATGATATTGCTTAACCGATTCTACACTTTTACACTTGGTCGCTTAAGCGATTTTTGATCGCTTAAGCAATCATGAACAAAGAATACATAAGTGCCCACACAAACAATCGCTTAAGCGATTGATTATATTGCTTAAGCGATCATTTGCTTTTAACCTTGGTTGCTTAAGAGATTTGTAATCGCTTAAGCGATCATGTCCGAGCCAGAAAGAAGGAACTTCTGCCCAGATGAATGATCGCCTAAGCGATTCATCGCTTAAGCGATTCATCGCTTTGACTCTTGTTTACTTAAGCGATCATTTCTGAGGCAGAATCAACATCTGTCTAGATGCAATATCGGTTAAGCAATCTTTTGTATCGCTTAAGAGATTGTTCGCTTTTACTCTTGGTCGCTTAAGCGGTCACTGATTGCTAAAGCGACCATGTCCAAGGCAGAATCAACATCTTCTCAAATGCAAGATCGCTTAAGCAACTGTTTGTTTTTGTTCTTGGTTGCTTAAGCAATCTTTGATCGCTTAAGCAATAATGTCCAAGGCAGAATCAACATCTGCCCAGATGCAAGATCGCTTAAGCAATTCAGTTTATTGCTTAAGCGATTCATCTCTTTTACTCTTGGTCGCTTAAGCGATCCTTGATCGCTTAAGCGATAATGTCCGAGGCAGAATCAACATCTGCCTAGATGCAAGATCGCTTAAGCGATTGTTCACTTTTACTCTTGGTCGCTTAAGCGATTTATGTGATCACTTAAGCGATCCTTTCTGAAAAACTCTTTCTCGCTTAAGCGATATATTTGGTCACTCATATATCGCTTAAGTGATCATGAGCACTACAGATTTTTCCTAGTTTTCTCTTGAATTATGTAATAATCTCTCTTTACAGATCTAATTTCTAAATTACTGTGATTGTGATACATTTCGACCTCACTCATTTTCATAAGTAGTATTGATATCAGTTAACATTTGATTCTACTTCCTTTGTATTGCGATGAAATCGGTGCATTCAAGACTGACAAGAGAGTATCCCAGACAACATAAAATTACCGAAATTTGACAAAGATTCATTGGAACTGGGCACCAGATCAAAAGAATCAAGTACTCTGTAAATTCCTCCCGAATCCTGAAAGAATAAGCAGCAAAATTAAGTAATTTATATCAAGCTAATTCATCACAAATCAAAATATAAGAGACATCAATGTAATTGAAAGTTTAAACTTAAAATCATCCAAAATAGTGCCAAAACACAATAAATCGTAAGACATTTAACTCCAATTCTGATTGTAATCAAATTTCCTCCACCCAGACAATTGAGAAAAAAAAAAGTTGCAAAGAAAAACCCAATTCCAAGTACCATTTTTTCCGCTCATTTCCCATCCATACATTCTCATCGATGACTCAATGCAAACTAAATTGTTCCAACAGCAAAACAAAAAGAATTAACAAAATATAGCCTTACGATAAACTTCAAATACCAAAAACGCACACTACTGTGACACCCAAAGCCACATTGAGAAGTTTTCGAATTCCGTGTAATCACTATCTGAGATCATTGTTTGGTACCATGCCTTGCTAGCAGCCTTGACTACAGTGCCTCCTCCTTGCCAGCAGCCTTGATTGCAGATGCCTTGCCAGCAGCCTCTTGTGACACCCCAAGCCACTTTGAGAAGTTTTCAAATTCTGTATAATCACTGTCTGAGATAATTGTTTGGTACCATGCCTTGCCAGCAGCCTTGATTGTAGATGCCTCGTCCTTGCCAGCAGCCTTGATTGCACATGCCTTGCCAGCAGCCTCCTATGACACCCTAAACCACTTTGAGAAGTTTTCAAATTCTATATAATCACTGTCTGAGATCATTGTTTGGTAACATTCCTCGCCAGCAGCCATGATTGCAGATGCCTTGCCGGCAGTCTCCTGTGACACCCCAAACCACTTTGAGAAGTTTTCGAATTCTGTATAATCACTGTCTGAGATCGTTGTTTGGTACCATGCCTTGCCAGCAGCCTATTGTGACACCCCAAGCCACTTTGAGAAGTTTCCTCTCATTTTTTGCCAGCAACATGCAAAATTATCCGGCATACCTGTAGCCACGTCTGCTTTTCTAAATGAAAAAAAAAATCAAAAAGATTTTCAGGGCCCTTTTGTTAAATGGAAACTTGGGATGTCCAGGGAGTTAAATTTTCTCTCTTCACGAACCCAACTGTTGCTTTCACCATCTGTTAATTTATTTAACCAAACTAAGCTTAAAGTAGGAGTCTCACTCACTTTCACGAACAGAGGGAAACCGAAACAGGTGCTTTTATTGTGTAAAATGTTTGCGTCCAAAGAGGATAAGTTATAGAGTGCAAGATTGAGAAGTTCACTAAGTCCGTCTCTTTCGGTAAAGCTGTGTATAAGCATGACACCTACAGCATCAGCACCACAACCCAAGTATCAACATCAACATCAACATCACATAAACTAAAAAATTCAAAGTCCAACTTCCATACCTTTTGATTGGGTTCTGGTCACTCAAAAGGGATCCATATGCCCATGGAAGCACTCAACAGCCCAACGCTCCCGATAGTTGCTCATTGTTTCGTCATTCAAGCTGTCTATCGGGGTGTTGGTCATGTCGAACTCAATCAATTTCAAGGCATATGCCCCACAATCAGCACTACAATAAGAGGAATACATTAGCATTAGATCAGCTTATAGAACAATTGTATTATGTAAGTTAGTTTTATACAAAATTTACCTTGACTCATTTGTTGGGATGGGAAAGCACTTTAATGGCCACTTTCCCGTCATTATTTGATCACCAAAGTGCTTAAACATCCCGCTGTGGCACAACAGTTGTGGGAACAACATGGACAGTGGCTCCAACTTGGTCTCCAACTGCCTGTCTCAACAAATAGTTGGGTTGCAGTCAAGGATCTTCAGCAACCCCTCCTCTAGAAGCACGGCGACTGATATCCAGTGCATATCCTTTATGTTGATGATGCAGTAGACTCTTTTAACCTTTGCCTAATTGTGGCCATATTTGGGCCTTTTCCCTCGTACATACTGCATGATCATGTCATCAAACTGAAAATCATCAAGGACGCAGTCCAAGTCTTCTGTTCCCAATCTTATTCGCTTGGCTCCTTTTGCTCCACCTTTACCAATGGCCTTTTTCATTAAACTGTGATATGTCATTACTAGCGTTTGGCCAAAGGCCATATCGGTGATGGCACAATCGAGATACAATAGATCACTGGTGCATCAAATAAAAACAACATGATAAGTATACAATACCTCATGGAAAACATAAGCAAAAATAAGGAAAATTAAGCGAAAATAACTCACCAAGTCGTCAAGCCACCTGTCCATCGTCAACATCTTTTCAAACCAATCCCGAGGATAATCCCCGATCTTACACTTTACATGGGCATCACTTCCAGATTCATTGTAATAGGCATAGAAGAGTTTTTTCTTTTCCTCCTCTATTGACCTATACAAATCGACCTTTAACTCCATTTTAGCTTTCCCACTTCCTCCCCCTTCCTCCATTTTTACCTCCCCGCTTCCTTTGCCTCCCGCTTCACCCTCCTCCATTATCACTGCCCTACTTCCTCTAGCAACCTCCTTAACCTCCTCCATTTTTTCTTCTTCCTCAATTTGTTTCTTCATTTTCCTCTTCTTTCCATGTGTTACTACGGTGTAAGGCGATTTGACAAACTTGCTCTTTTGGCTCTCTCTTTTTAGCCCAGGTTGTACTTCAACCGCCTTCAATACTCCACCAACTTCCTCCTCCACCCGACCAACTTTCTCTACCACCTTATCCACTTTCTCCTCCACTTTTTTCATCCGCTCTTCAATCTTCTCAAACCTCTACATAAATGGCTATTGTAAAACTCTCAAACAGACCGTTTATGAGGTCAACAACCTCATTCTCCCGACCCTCATGCATCGGTAAAGCGGTACTTGTTGTAACGGTTTCCCAATTGGGTGGAGGCATACGAACCTCTTCCTCCACCTCCACCTCCTCCTCCCTCCCGTCGATTGGAGCTTCATCATCCTCGGCATCAACCATATTCTCAAGCAGTGGCCCGACAACTGCCTTCACATGCGTGACCCCTTCTAGGTCCCGTATTAGGTGGTATATCCCTTCATTAGGTTCATCCTCCAATGGTTGGAAAGATATGACATACTGCTTTTCCGCTTCACCCCTAGTAGCGGTGAGGAAGGGATGAATGACTCCTTGCAATAAGAAACAAAATCAATCAGATTTAAGCCACATTTTAAAGCAAGTGCATATTCAAAAGCTTAATCCTTTAATCTTACCCGAGCCGCTTGAATTTCAATTTCTATTTGGTCGTAATCCCAATGGGTACACTTCTCGACGTGCCACTGCAACATCCTAGGAAATAGCTGTCGCTCATCCGAAGTCTCCCCCCCCCCCCCCCCCCGGCTGCGCCTTAGCGAGGACAGGGACAGCCTCATACATCCAAACCTACATTGTAAAAAAACTTCCATATCATAATTCAAACACATATAACAAAAAAAATAACAAAACTATTAATATTTACCCGCATTGCCCATAGGAAGCCAAACAAATTATACGTGCTCAGTCTATTCTTCCCGACCCATTGGAAGTGCTTTAACGCCATGTCTTTTACTTGCAGGAAATCCATGGTTCCTTAAATGATACCTCTCCCCACGGATAAGCATTAAAGAAGTCTAAGTTGCTTGCAAACATCACCCAATCCATATCAACGGCTTTTGTTGAGTCAGCAGCCTTAAGATTGAATGTATGAACAATACCAAGCAGATTTTGAACTTCTTTGAAGAGGTTAACCCACCTTCTTCTAACCTCTCCTCTAAATCCTGTCCCGTAATAGATGTTTGCCATCCCCTTCCCCGCCCCCCCGCCCCCCCCCCCCCCCCCCCCCCCCCCCCAAAAAAAAAAAACCTTGTTAGCCAACTTTTCTACATACCTACTTTATTCTATTTTGCTGAACCGCATCTAGCAATTCCCCACATTTTAAGCCTATCACCAAGGCATATTCCATCATCCCAAAACGTAGTGGCTTTCCATCCACCACGAACCACATTTCTTTCTTTTTTTTTTTATTGCTTTTTACTGAGTGCAGCAACATATAATGCACTCCCTGCCCCAGAACGCCTTTTTCCAATTTTTTCCGATATCCCAAAAATGGCTGAAACAAGTCTCTTTGAATCGATCTTCACCATTCCTCAGTCCCTATAAAATCCCCCTTATTCTCATAAAAACTTCCCAACTCAACCTTACTGTCACCCTTACAGGGAAATACGGTACCTTATCGCTTACAATGTCTAACCCGTAGTCTTTATAATTTACGTTGCAGATAATCTGCACAATTAATATAAACAAAATATCAGCCAAAAAAATAAACCAAAACAACTAATAGGCTTTCGCAAAAAAATAAACCAAAACAACTAATAATCTGCACAATCAAAAATGGCAGCTCCTGGAGTGGACACTTATCTATCAGTTTAAATATATATTTCATTTCATTACACTATCAAAAGTAAATGCCTTTATTATAGACACTAATTAAAGGAAAAGTAACGTGAATGTAATGTATACTTGCTTTTTTGTGGGCGTCCAACAAATGTGAACACAAAAAACATAAGATATAATGTTGCAATTGGGAGGATCTCATTAAGAAGTGTTTATTGCTAGAGATAGAAGTGTTTCAAGAGACTTGTAATGAAAATGTTGCTCCTAATGAAAGCACAATGGTTACTGTCCTTTCTGATTGTGCTCATTTGGGTTCTCTTAAATTGGGCAACTGGGTTCACTCTTGGATTGAAGAACATAGACTTGGTACTAATCTTCATACTGTTAATGCGCTTATTGATATGTACTCAAAATGTGGTGATTTGGAGAAGGCTCGTGAATTGTTTGATAGTACAGAGCAAAGGGATGTTATTTCATGGAATATTAAGATTGGTGGCTATACTCATATGAGCCACTACAAAGAAACATTAATGTTATTTTGGCAAATGCTACGATCATATGCAGAGCCTAATGATCTCACCTTTTTAAGCATTCTTCCAACTTGTGCTTATTTAGGTGTGATTGATCTTGGCAAATGGATTCATGCTTATATAGACAGGAACTTCCAAAAACTAAACAATATATCCCTCTGGACAAGTCTTGTTGACATGTATGCTAAATGCCGAAATATAGAGGCAGCAGCACAAGTTTTTTACCCCATGAGTTCCAAAAGCTTGTCTTCTTAGAATACAATGATATCTGGGTTAGGCATGCATGGGAATCCAGATAAGGCTCTTGAACTCTTCTCAAGAATGATGTAACACCCACATAGAGGTACGTAATTTAATTTATGCTCTTATACCTTTAGTTGATTTTTGCTAAAGTTATTTTGAGAAAATGTGAAGAAAATGACTTAAACTTGCATTAAGTGTAAAATGGTCTTTTCACTCAAAATTAGTTGATGAGGGCATTATGGTAATTGACTAAGGGACATGGATGGAATTTTAAAGAAAGTGCAAGGGCAAAATGGGAAACTACATATAATTTTATGTTATATCAAGGATTGAAGAGTGAAACCCTAGCCACTCTTCAACCTATTTTCACGCCATCTTCTCCTCAAAATCCTCTCAATTTCTTCACTTCTTTTTTAAAAGAAATTCATAGATTTTGGGTATTTTTGAGTGGATTTTCAATGTCAAGCATCTTTAGGTAAGATCCTTGCACTAAGAAATGATTTTAATTTTTAAAGTGTTGAATTTTTATGGTTTGTGCTCATAGGATTTAAGAGGAAGAGAGTTTGATCAAAGGAGATTCTTTTAGGGTTTTTTTGCTTATATCAAAGGTAAGTAAATCTTACCCTAAGTATGATTTAAGTTATGTTGTGTAGAGAATTTTCTTTATGCATATATATGTGTTATATGTAGAATTGTTGATGGATTTGGTGTTGAATGATGATTAGAACCTATCCATGAGAAGTTGTGTTAGTGTATTTGATACTTGATGAATGTTTGGTTGAAATTTGGAAGAATTTAAGTGGAAATTTTGGAGTGTGTATTTTGAGTAGATTTGGTGTTAGTTATGGAGGATTTTATTCCAAATTTTTGGTGGCCTAGAAGAGAGATAGAAGTGTAGCCAAATTAGTGTTGTTTTGAGTATATTTTGTAAATATTTGTATATAAAGAAAATTAAATATGGGCCCATACTTTATTACTCGTTTACATGTGTATTTTCTTATATATATTTTTAATGAGTTTTACTAATTATTTTACGAGTATACTAGCTAGAAAGAAAGTACTACAAATGATCAGTGAAGGATTCAAGCCAGATGATATCACATTTGTTGGTATCTTATCTGCTTGTAACCATGCTGGTTTTCTAGATCTTGGAGGCCAATACTTTACCTCAATGATCCAAGATTACAAAATTTCACCAAAATTGCAACACTATGGTTGCATGATAGATCTTCTAGGCCATGCTGGATTATTTGATGAAGCAGAGGCTCTTATAGGAACTATGGAAATGAAGGCAGATGGAGCAATTTGGACTTCTTTGCTAGGAGCTTGTCGGGTTCATGGACATGTGAAACTAGGTGAATCTTATGCGAAAAATCTCTTTGAACTGGAGCCAGAAACGCTGGGGCTTATGTGCTATTATCAAACATGGTTTTGCGGGAGTTGGTAGATGGGACGATGTAGCAAGGATAAGAACCAGCTAAATGACAAGGGAATGAAGAAAGTTCCCTGGTTGTAGCTCAATTGAGGTGAACAGTGTAGTTCATGAGTTTCTTGTGGGCGACAAAGTACATCTTCAGTGCAAACAAATATATGAGATGTTAGTTGAAATGGATACACTCTTGGAGAAGTCTGGGTTTGTTCCTAATACATCGAAAGTGTTGTATGACATGGATGAGGAGTGGAAGGAAAGAGCCTTGAATCATCATAGTGAAAAGTTGGCAATTGCTTTCGGTTTGATTAGTACTAAGCCAGGGACAACAATTAGAATTGTGAAGAATCTTCGAGTATGTGGGAATTGTCATTCTGCAACGAAGCTAATATCAAAGATCTTCAATAAAAAAATTATTGCTTCACTGTTTGTAAACAGCAAAAGACCTGCTTCACGGTTTGTAACTGAATCAAGGAAAGTGCCCATCACAAACCACAACTTTGAATAAAAATAGTTGTCCACTCCCACTTATAACAAACTTCACTTTCTAAACCACCGCCACCACACACCCACACACCCCCCCCCCCCCCCCCCCCCCCCCCCCCCCCCCCCCCCCCCCCCCCCCCCCAACCCAGAAAATGCCAATGACCAAAGCAACAACACTAGGCTAAAATCAAGCTAAACCATAGATTTTTCAGCTCTGTGAAAAATGTCAAATGCCAACATGCTTTTCATCTAAAATGCATTTATAGAACAAACATCCTGGTGTGCTGTCGTAGGCAACCAAGATGAAAACCTAAAAAAACACATATAGTAGTGTGAGTAAGGATCATTCCCACGGAGAGTGTCTAGCCGAGTTTTATGTTACGTGAACAAGGCTGGGGGGGTTTGAGTAAAACAGAAACAATTTCAGGGAAAAACAAACCAAATTAAATTATCAATCAAAATAACAAACCTTGGTCTAAGTCAACATCCACCATCGGAATTTCACAACTGATCATTGATGCAAAAATAAATCAATTCTTACTTTGAGTATTCACCGTTGGAACTATTTCATATCTCTCCTTCGTTGTAATTAATTAGGAAACAAGTGATCTAATTAATCTTACTACTAAACAACCCTAGACAAGCGCTATAGATTTAATCTAGTGGCAGCCTTAAGACCTAGAGAGATCGATGAAGCCGAACAACACAAACACAAGCGGTTGTATTTAATTCAGTCAAATGTTCTTCTTAAGACTTAATAATTCCTGACGCAGCAAACTCTTAAACCTTAATTACTTCACAAGTTAAAGGGATCAAACAATTACAGATTTGATTTAGCAGTAGATTGCAACAAATAATAAACTAGTAGGCCTCCTAGTAATTAAACGCAACAATCATAACAATATGCATAGAAGAACATCCAATACTCAAAACATAAATTGAACACTAAAAAATTAGATTAGATCTCACAGTTTTATTGATTCCGAGGCCTCCGTTTCCTTCGACCAAGTTCTAAAAGTTTAGCCACTCATGGCCATCACGAAAATCAAAAGAGAAAATTGCAGAAGAGAAGAAGGAGAGGCGTGTGTCCTCTCTCTAATCTGATCTCCCTTTAAAAATATCTAATTCGAATTCTAATTCTACTCAATCTCCTCAAAATATTCTAATATCCTAGAGTAACATTTATCCTAATTTGATTAATTGGAAATAAGATAATAAATTCCTAAAATAAAATAGGAAAGTGGTGTTTTCCAGCTGTAATTTTCTTGCAACAGGTCTTTAAAACTTCCTGTAAAAATCTGCCTATTTGAATTGCATGACAAGGCGGAATGTTCCAGAACGTCAGTAGTGCAGGTGCGTCAATTTCAAGCCAAATTATAACCTTGATGCAGAGAGTATCTCTCCAAACTCAAAACACTAAAGTTGTAGATATATTTCTTAAGGTTCCACAGAATTTTTAATCATCTAAATCGGAGCTCGGATGAGAGAGTTATGCCCAGATTACGAAGTGATGTCAAAACTGTCTGAATTCACCTAATTAGTTCCGTTTTGCATTTAACGCCTCCATTTGCATCCTAAATCAAAATAGAATAATAATGAGTACATTTAGGCAACAAATAAGTATAAACTACTAGACATTAAGGGGGGTAAATATGACATTTTGCATTCTCATCACATCCTCTTAGACACGAGACTCCAAAATGACCCACATCAGCATTGCGGCCTTAAAGAATTAACCATAAAATATAAGAGTCAAATATTGACATTCTTTTTCATCCATGCAAAACTAAAGCATTATGAAGCACGAAATAAAGAGATTCATTGAAAATAGCTTTGTCATAATAAAACACTTCCAACAAATCTGAAACCCCTAGCTCCGAAGAGGGTGTGCCCCTAGTTAGTAAATACAGGTACGGCAAAAAAACGATATGGGAATTTTACGGGTATAACACGGCAAATGGTGAAAAATACGTTTATAAAAATTCGGCCATAAAATTTAGATATGGGAAAAATACGGTACGGGTATATACGGGTTTAATACGGTGCATTGTCAATAATATGTTTTGAAAAATACGACAATATCAATCTTAGTTTTAATACTTTTATAGACTACCTGGTTAAACTACTACATCAGTTGCTTCCATTTCTAAATAAGTGTTTGTTTTAAGAAGTAAACCTTCAGTTTTAATATTAAAATTATAAACCTTTAATTATATATTCAAGTTAATACGGGAGAGAGCCAGAAATGAGAAGTTATCATTTATTTTATTTACATTATTTTTTATTGATCTAAAGTTCTAATTTTGTATTAGAATGAGACATCATGAATTTATATAGTATTTTTAGATATAACGTATCCAAATCTAACATCATCAATCCTGAAACAAAAGATTTGAAGTTGTGGGGTATGTCGAATTTGTTTTTAATATATTAATTAATCAACAATAATACTATACTTACAAAGAAATCTTACAAAGATTTTCATACAAAGTGAGGTGGCAAAAAATGAATGGAAGAGTGAAATAAAAAGTCAAACTTATTAAATTCACTATTCCATTCATTTTTTGACACATCACTTTGTATAGAGATCTTTGTAAAATTTCTTTGTAAGTGTAGTATTACTCATCAACCAATTAAAATGAATGATAATAACAAATGTAAGGAAGATCTTAAAAGAAGCAGAAAAAGTTTGTCGTTGTGAACCCTCTGTTAAGATCTCTCCACATAGGCACATGGAACCAACCCCACCATCCAATTTTGCGATTCTGAAACTTCGCCAGTTCACCCATCGTTTTGCCTTTTGCCTCTAGCCTTTGCTGCTGTTTTGTATTTCCCCCAAAATCAAAACCCACCACCCACCATTTCCTTGATGCAAACACATCTAAAATCTAAATCTCAATCTCGTTCTCTTCATTCCTAGATTTGTGGTGGATGGCAAGAACCAACAAGTACACCTCCATCAACTTCAATCACGTGCTCGAAAAAAATATCTCTCCCGCCACCTCCGCCACCAACTCAACTAGACAACCTTCCTCTTCCTCTTCCTCTTCTTATTCTTCGATCGCTTCTTCAAATACTAGTAATAAAGCTCTGTTACCTTCCTCTAGAAGCCATGGATGCATGCTTGTTCGCGAATAACAAAGCTTAGTTTTTTTTTTTTTTTGAAATAATTCACGAATTATACGGATATTCATATTATACGTGTATAATTCGGCAACCCTTATAAAATACGTAAATGCGCGTATAAAACGCGTATTTACTAACTAGGGGTGTGCCAACAAAATTCCATGTTCTAAAACCCCTCGCACAACAAAATTCCCCCAAATTCGCACAAATCATCCATTTTCTCATCCAATTAAAAAAACAAGTAAAAATATGTACCATTTCTTCGCCCGCGTCCTCCTCCTCGCCTGAATTCTCGCCGGCGTCCTTCTCTTCAAAACCGTTTTGCGATTCTTCTCTCTGTTGTGCCGTCGTCGTCTCCTCTGCCTATGGACCACCTTCACTAATCAGATTATCCACCGGAGCAGCCATTGAACTGCCTGCGCCGCCGGACTCTAGGATTTGAAGTGGCGTTGGAGTTTCCTCCTTTTTATGAATGTCAGCCATGGTTTTAAGAAATGAAGCTTTAGGATTGAAAATGGATCAAAAATTTGCAGGAATGTGGGACTATAGTCGCCGGAAATCGCAAAGAATATGTTTAGGGTTCTGTAATAACTGCTGTATACTAATAAAATACATGTACAATAATAAAAGTAAATGGGCCCAAAAATTTTCTTGTATTATGTATATACATTCTTTGTACAAAAGAGTATCATTTACAAAATGCCATTCAAAATAGGGGACAGTGTGACTATTGCTCCTCGCTTGCCGATGCCC
Source organism: Pistacia vera (assembly GCF_008641045.1). Taxonomy (NCBI): domain Eukaryota; kingdom Viridiplantae; phylum Streptophyta; class Magnoliopsida; order Sapindales; family Anacardiaceae; genus Pistacia; species Pistacia vera. Next base: position 1,299,692 of record NW_022196087.1, read on the forward strand.
AACCGACTGCAACATCACCTAGATCCTGCAACCACAAAGGAAAAATAGCAGGGTGAGCACAAAATAATGCTTAGTAAGTAAGTCCTCTACTTGTCTATCCCCGTAACTATTTCTCTTAATTCTTTCCTTACACTATTTCTGTTTCTGTTTTTCTTTCACACAGCTTTCTTTTTATTAACCTCTACTATATGTCATGGCCTCATCTTACCGGAGGCACGGCTGGGTGGAGTTCACATAGCACCAACCCACTCTTCGTGACTTTCGGGTGGAGATCACAAAGTATCAACCCATTTCTCATAACTATCGGGTGGAGATCACAAAGCGTCAACCCGTTTTCTCATAACTATCGGGTGGAGATCACAAAGCGTCAACCCGTTTTCTCATACCTATCGGGTGGAGATCACAAAGCGTCAACCCGTTTCTCATAGCTATCGGGTGGAGATCACAAAGCACCTACCCGTTTTTAGTGCTCTTCTCATTCACTCTACTCTAGAACTAGCACTTCTCATTCTCTTTACTCTTAGAGTAGTTCATTCACAAAGTTTTCTACTCTTTCTTAAGTCACTCCTCAATGCACAATTAATGCATATGGATGGTTCATTTCCCCTATTGCACTTATGAGATGCCAACATGCAATATTGCAAGAATTTAGGCTTGCTACTCATACTCAAACCTCTCTTAGGCATTTCATCAAACAACTCAAGTGCATATAGAGACTTTACTATAACAATAGCTCTATTCCTTTCTCTAACCATCCCAAATGGGAGACAACTCCCTCACATAGTTATAAATCCTGCTAAGGAATAACACTTCTAAAAAGGTTTACTCAAAACCTTCCAAACCTCATCTCAACTACATCTTCTCAACACATATCAACACTTCTCTTAAATGAAGTGTATTCAATCACAACATGGATAATTAATCTCAATTTCATAGCATATAACATGCACATAACATGCATACATAATTGCTATTAAATCTCTACTCAAGAACGTTCTCAAATCTCAACTTGGGTGGGGATTTACTTACCTTGTAATGGAGAACTCTCACTAGTATTTTCTTTTCCTTTGCTTGCTTGACTTTTCTCTACCCTTTAACAATAAAACCATACAACTTTAATATACAAATATACACAAAACCTCACATCCAAAGCAAGAATCCTTACCTTAGGATGCCTTAGCTTGATTTTCTACTCCAATCACTCCAAAAAGCCCTCTAAAAATCCTTGAACTAATGAAAGAGGAGTTGAGAGGAAGTAGGAAAGGAGAATGGCGGTGGAGAAGAAGAATGAAAGGTTTGCAATGACTTAAATCCTTTTAACTCAACTTATGGGCAAGCATTCCCATATTGCCCTTACTCTTCCTTAAGAATTCCATCTATATCCTTTAATTCATCACAATCACACCCCCACACCAACATATTTTCCATGAAATTTCCTTATATTTTACTCCCCACTTTTCCCACTAATTAGGGGTAGAATGGTCAAATTGCCCTTAGGGAAGAAAATATCTAAACTTCCATAAATTTTTCAGCCGACCCGTCACCGCGGCAAAAACAATTCCGTTGCCGCGGCGAAACACTCCAGTGGCTAAAACACCTCTTCGCCGCGACGAATCTTCTTCTTCGCCTCGGCGAAGCCTGTAACCCCAAAATTTCACAAATTCTTCATAATTTCCGGGGCAAACACTCAACCAAACCAATACCTCCATTCAACTAAGGGCCAACCAAATAATATTAATAATAAACCGACTCAAACAAGAGCAAAATAAGAAACATTAGCTACCTACCTCAAGTGGGGCATTACAGGTTCGTCAGTCGATTTTTGCCTTAGTTTATCGATTAAGCGATTTTGAATGGGTGGGGCTCATTTTTAATTTTCAAATTTTAAATAACTTTCATTAATTATGATTTTTCCCACGTGTGTTTAAATCTTTTTATTTTAACCTATTTTACATATTTAATGAATCCTAACTATGCTTAATCAGCTTTTCTAAATTAAGAAAAAATAAAAAATATTTTCAACCATTTTGTTAAATGGAAACTTGGGATGTCGGTTGCCACTCTCTCTCACTATCCTTCAGGTGGATTTCAATCTCTCTCTCCGTCTTCCTCTCTGTGTGTCCCACGCTGTATCTAATGTTCTATGTGTTGTATATTAAATTGAGTTGTTTACAGGAAAGAGCAGCAACCAAGTTTCTGCAAAACCAAAACACAAGAAGAAGGAGAAGAAAAGCTAAAAAATCATGGACAAAATGAAAATAGAAGAAGTTCAATCTACTGCCAAGAAGCGGCGAATCGCATCCCACACTCACATTAAAGGCCTTGGTCTTGAGGTCCTTTTTCCTTCTCTTTCTCTGCCTCTTAAATATTAAGAAAAATTCTTACTTTTGTTCTAATTTCCCGCTGCTTTCAACTGTAATTGCCCTCTTTGCTGTTAAAGCTTCAAACTTTTTTTTTCTCTTAGGTTTGTGGTTTATGCTGTCTACGGAATATTTATTTTCATTTTTGTTTCTATGTATCCATGTTTTGGTGTTTGACTTCACTTTGGCTTTTGGGTTGTGTTTATTATATCTGTCTCTTTGTTATCAAAGTTACAAGATTTAGGAAATTGGCTTGTGTTTATTATATTTTTATTCATGTTTTTTAAAGTTTCTAGAATTTGGGTAAAGCATAAAGTTTTAGTCTAATTAGAAGTGTTAAACCTAAGAATGTTGATAGTTTAGTAATGCCAATTACTTCGAGTTGACATATATCAATTTTACAATGGTCACTTTTGGTTTATCTCTTTATTAGATAGTAAATGGTTGGCTATACTGATCTACATTGGACTAATTGATAAATGTTTGTGGATTTTTCTGATGCTATTAATTATTTTATTTTCTATTTGGTAGCCAAATGGAACTGCAATATCTTTGGCTGCTGGCTTCGTGGGTCAGCTGGATGCAAGAGAAGCTGCTGGTCTTGTTGTTGATATGATTAGGCAGAAGAAGATGGCTGGTCGTGCACTCTAACTGGCTGTTCCTCCCGGTACTGGGAAGACTGCGCTGGCCCTCGGAATATGTCAGGAGATTGGGAGTAAGGTGCTCTTGCTATTTTCACATCTATTAATATCTTTTTGTGTTTTGATGTTCCTAATCGGAATCTTTTGTTCTTGTTCATGTTTCTTCTGGTGCACGATTGCTTTTGATATTAACTAGGCTTTCATGCATATAAAAAAAAAAATGTACATTTTACTACTTTTTGGTAGGTTCCATTTTGCCCAATTGTTGGTTCAGTAGTATACTCATTAGAAGTAAAGAAAACTGAGGTTTTGATGGAAAATTTCTGAAGGGCTATTGGTCTACGTATCAAGGAAAATAAAGAGGTCTATGAAGGAGAGGTAATCTCAGTTAAGTTATATGATTTTTTATCAGTCTGGTCTGATCATGGTTACCTTACTATTGTCATATTGAGTTGGACTTGGTTCATGATGCTTTTCTTTTCTTGTTATAGGTGACTGAACTCTCCCCAGAAGAAACTGAGAGTTTGACAAGTGGCTATGGTGAAAGCATTAGCTGTAACACCCCACTTGAGGTACGTAGTTAAGATTTGATGAATGGCTTGAATGGTTATTGATTTATCCTCATTTGAGTTTGTATGCTGTTAATATTGTTCGGTTTATCCTTGGATGAGAAGGTGTCTTGGTTTGGTCGAGTGATTCCCTGAAAATTTGTAAGACTTGGCGATACATTAGGGTTACAGTCTTCGCCGGGGCGAAGAATAATCGTCGCCGCAGCGATGAGGGGTGCTACAACCCGTGTAGCTTCTGTGAGACTTCGCCGGGGCGAAGAAAATAGCTTCGCCGCGGCGAAGACCCGACTGAATGTTCCCCTTGAGTTTTTGAGATTTCTTTCTTTTGAGACTCAATGACCATTTTACCCCTTTTTAGTTGGAAAAGTGGGGAGTGAATTGTAAGGAAATTTCATGGAGAATAGTTTGATTGGGGTTGTGTTTGCAAAGAATGAAAGGTCTTAAATGGAATTTCAAAGAGAGAGTAAGGGTATTTTGGGAAAGAGTGGAGAAAAATATGTGATATTAAGGGTTAGCTTTAGAAACCCTTTCATTTTGTTTCTTCACCACCGCCTCTTTCATCCCTTATTTCTCTCAATTTTTCATTCAAGATTCCAAGGATCTTTGAAGAGCTTTTGACTAGAATTTGTTACAAGTTGATCCTAAGCACTAAAAGGTGAGAATCCTTACTCTAGAAGCAAATTTTTATTTGTTGAAAGAGTGGGATCCTTATTAAGTTTTGTATTGAAGGTTAAGAGAAAGTGTCAAGCCATCAAGAGTAGAGAGGTTTAGTGGATTCTACTTGTGTCCAAGGTAAGTAAATTCACCTAAGTTGTGATTTACTAGATTGAATGATGTGTAGAGATTTTTAGATATATGCTTGATGCTTGAATTTCTATGCTTAAAATGAGTTGATGAATTCAAGGTTGTTATAAGAAAGAATTTCCACCATGAGAAGGGTGGATTGTGTTGTTAAAGTTGGGAAGAAGTGTGAATAGAATTAGAAGGATTTTGAGAAGATTATTTGAAGTGTATTTTCCTTGCAGGTTGTATGGTGTTTTAAAGGAGTTGAACTCCTATTTTGGATGATTAAAAAAGAAGCATAATTAAAGTTAGAATAGGGTTTATGTATGCACACATTTTGTTTGATGAAATGTCTAAAAGAAGCATGAGTAGAAGTAGAGAACCTTACTTTATGCAACATAGCATAATTGCACGTCATGAATGCATATAAGAAAGATTTTAGGCATGAGCCATCCATATGCATATGTTTAATTGAGTAATCACATGAGGAAGAAATATGAGAAATGAGAAAGAAACACTCTATGAATAGAGATAAAGAAAAGAGCCAATTCTCTTAGAGTAAAGAGAAAGAAAAAACTAGCACTAGAAGATAAAATGATTCTTAAGTGCTACAGAAAAGAAAAGAAATTAGGTTGTGCGATGGGGAACTCGTGAGTGTAGAGTTACCCTCATGTAAACCGTTATGAGAAAGAACGGTCTCCACCATGAGAGAGCGGAATGCATGTAAATCGCTATGAGAAAGAGCGATTTCCGCCATGAGAGAGCGGAATGCATGTAAATCGCTATGAAAAAGAGCGATTTCCACCATGAGAGAGCGGAATGCATGTAAATCGCTATGAGAAAGAGCGATTTCCGCCATGAGAGAGTGGAATGCATGTGAACCGTTATGAGAAAGAACGGTCTCCGCCATGAGAGAGCGGAATGGATGTAAACTGCTATGAGAGAGAGAGCGATCTCCGCCATGAGAAAGCGAAATGAGATGGAGAAAAAGAAAAGAATAGAAAGAAAAGAAAAGAAAGAAAAATGAGAATTTGAATTAGAAAATTGATAAGAATACAAAGAGAATTTAATGAGTAATGCACGGGGATGATAGCGTAAGAGACTTTTTACTTACTGGGCATCTTTGTGCTCACTCTGTTGTTTTCTTTGTTGTACAGGAAATAGGTGAGGACTTGGTCGGATGGACGTCGGCAAGCGGGGAGATTTGGCTGCACTGTCCACTGTTTTCGTTTTTGAGAGTCTTTGTACACATGATGCTTTGTTTTGTAAAGAATGTAATTATTAAGTAAAGAAATTTTTGGGCCCAACTGTTTTGAGAAATATGCTGTCTTTTTATTAATCTATATTATGAATTTGGTAAAAGAAAGTAGTTGTTACATTAGCCATGTGATTATTGGATTAAAAACTGTCGAAGGAACCAAGCAACTGAACTTGGAGCCCACTATTTATGATGCCTTGATCAAAGAAAGAGTGAGCTCTTGTTATTTCTTTTCCTTTGAATGCACAGAGCTATAATATGTGTTCTTTGATCTGTTTCAGATATTGTTGTTTTTTCTCTGGAGGAATTTATTACATTTTGGTTATTCGTCCTTTTCTATTGCACGTCTGCGAGCTTAAGTTTGAAAACATATTTTTGTTTTTGATTTTAATTTGGTCTTTCGCAGGTGGCTGTTGGAGATGTTATATATATTGAGGCAAATAGTGGCGCAGTCAAAATGGTGGGAAGGAGTGATGCTTTTGCTACCGAATTTGACCTTGAAGCAGAAGAGTATGTTCCTCTTCCTAAAAAGGAAGTTCACAAAAAGAAAGAGATTGTCGAGGTTTGTCTCATGTGAATTGTGGCTTCTTTGTGCATGTTTGTTGATATCATTCATGATGTTTTATTTTATGATAATAGTTATGTTGGATGTTAAAAGACATCAGTTTATGTGTTTTAACTTTTAGATAATGAAAGTGCTTTTTTGTCTTTCTGATTGTTATACTACCAACAATGCTATCTTCTTCTTCAAGTTGATAACTGATTGGCCCTAAGGTGCTCTGTCTTTTCACACGACTTTCGTTTCTGTGAAGAATATTTGATCCAAGTAAACAAACTCAAGTTGATACATAGTTTCTTCTTCTAGAGATTTCTGGCCCATAACTTTTTTTGCTGAACATTAGACTTGCAATATTTTGTTTTTGGGCCTGATGGCTGTAATCTACCCCATAAAAAGTAGCTATGACTTCGATGCCTTTATGACTTCTTTATGGGCATCACACCTATGATGAAATTAATTTTATGTCATTTTGAATTGTCTATTTTCTTATATCAGGATGTAACACTGAAAAATAAACTATGAAGAGGTGGCGGAAAAATGATGGAAAGCATATAAACAAGACATGCAAGCTAAGATATGGATTATGGGATTCAAAAACTTTAAATACTTGAAAACATTATACATTCTCCTTTGCTTAAGTTTGATGAAGACAAGATTAGGGTTGTGCAAAAAAAACCGTTAACCGAACCGAACCGAACCCGAAAATTCGGGTACCCAAAAATTCTGGTCGGTTTCAGGTAGTTATAATGTGATACCCAAATTTTTGGTTCGGGTATCGGTTATTTGCTTTAAGGTAACCGGGTACCCAGTAACCAGTTTTATTAAAAAATAAAAAAATAAAAAAAAACGTAGATTTTCAATTTTCAAAGGCAAAAGCCCCAAATCCCTTATGCCCTAAACCACTCATCTCTCTCACTCTCAACAGCCGCACTGCCACTCATCTCTCTCACTCTCAAATTCTCCAGTCTGTAATCTGCATCTGCATCGCACAGTCACACTTAGCCACTCATCTCTCTCACTCTCAACAGCTACACTGCCACTCATCTCTCTCACCGCACAGCTGCACTCATCTCTCTCACTCTCAACAGCTGCACTGCCACTCATCTCTCTCATCGCACAGCCGCACTCATCTCTCCCACTCTCAACAATACTGGATGGTCTCTTTGGAACTTTGACCGGTTCTTCAGTCTCCGTGTAAGTGTTCTCCCTTTCCTTCAAAATTTTTGCTTTTAATGCAGATGAGATTAATTTTGAGAAAAACAATAGAGAAAATGCGGGGCTGCTTGGAAGCACTCGTGTTGGAAGTCGCAAGGTCATTCAAATCTTAGCTGGCTTTATGATATTCTTCTCAATATTGGGTTTATGATGTTGTGGGCAACTAATGATACTACACGAATAAGATTTAAGTTTTACATTTCTATATCCTTTGGAATATATATGATTAGATGTGGTTGTGGTCCATANTACACTGCTTATTGTAGGACTAGGCAGAGTTTTCTAAGTGTTGTTGATGTGATGGTGGTGCTGTAATTGAGCATTTTTAATGCTTTATATTATGATTGCCTTTTGTTCCATTAAAATTGTGAACTTCAATAAATAAATATTAGAGAATGTGAACTGAATGGTTGATATATCATTGTAACATAATTTTTTTTGATTGTTGCTCAACAAAAAAGGAAAACCATAGAAGACCAGTCCCCTGTTTTTATAGTTCTAATTTTAGACAGAACGTGATAAACAAAATAATAATTATGTTAAAATAGGCAGTATTTTGAAAACACTAGCTGAAGTTACAGAGATGGGGCATATGCTTAAGTTTACACACTTAATCAGACTATTATGATTAGACATTAGATGCAGCATTACTGTGGCTCCAAAGGAAAGGGAAATGTCTAGCTGCATGCATGTTCCACTGGCCATCTTATTCTGTGTTTTATAAATATTATGTTCCTAATCCCACATCTTTCAGTTAATATTGGAAATTGTGGAACATAAATAAGGTGAACAAGTAATGCAGATAAAGCCACAAGAGACTAGATTCAATTTCATTGCTCCGGGCCGGGAAAATCCTTAGGCCTTCTTCTGCAGAGATGTGCAGTGTCGTATGAAGGAAATTCTCTCACTTGTGTGAGCGGCTGAGACAAGTGTGGAGCCGTTGAATTTCTTTCATGGTCACTTGGCCGATAACACAGTTATTCACATGGTTGTCCTTCAACCAACTGAATGGGGATTACCATCTTGTTGCACATTTTTTTATTTTAAGTTTGATTTAAATTTAAAGGTTTTAATTTCGCAAAGATTTATCTTGGTAATTATATGGATTAAATTAGGGCTTCCACAGGACTCTGTAAGGGCAATAACTTTTGGATTGTCTCTTTTTCTCTATAGCCATACTGCTCACGAGCTTCATGGAGTTTTTTAGGTTTGTTTAGTAATTTATAATTAGATTTTAATCATAATTAATATATAGTGAAAAATTAAAAAGAATTAAGGCTCTGTTTGGTTCAAGATTGGGAATACTACTCTTGGTATTCCCAAAAAAGTTAAACAGTAAAATACCCAAAATCTCTCATTTTTGGGAATACTATTTTTAATATTATTTAATTTTTTTTAAACCTTCTAAATTTGTTAATTTAATTAAATACCCCTAAATATTTTTTTTAAAATTACAAAAACTCCCCAACAATCCACATTTACCAGATTCCGGCCACCACTACCGGAAAATGGCCGGAATCTGGTAGGATGGCGCACTACCGGCTGAATCTGGCCGATAGTGCGCCGATCTAGCCTTTTCTGGCCAGATCCACCGTGGATCTGGTCGGAAAAGGCCAGATCTAAGGCCAAAGATCTGGCCGCTGACGGCCAGATCTTTGGCCGTAACACTCGGTCACGACGGCCAACAAACGGTCGTCGTTGACCATCAATGACGACCATTTGTTGGCCGTCGTTGAGAGCAAATACGGTCAGATCTGACTGTTGACAGTCAGATCTGACCGTAGATCTGGCCTTTTCTGGCCAGATCCACTGTGGATCTGGTCGGAAAATGCCATAGTGACGCATGACCGGCAAGATCCAACCGGTCATGCCCCCATAAGGCGACTCCGACCACCTCCGGTGGTGGTCGCCGGCTGGGGGTGTTTGAGGGTGGGTTAGGGGTATTTTTGTTAACTTTTAATGTTTTATTATAGGGGGTATTTTGTAAAAAAAAAAACATAAGGGTATTTTATTAATTTATAAATTCTACATCGTAATACCTGTCCAATTCAACTTTTTTTTAACTTTTTTCAAAAAACTTTTCTCAAAACCCCCAAATTTTGAACCAAACGAAGCCTAAGTTTCTAATTTAATTCAAATTGCTAAGAACTTTATAGCACTTTCCTTGAATACTAAAAATTCATTTAAATTTTCTATTATTTTATTTATAAATTTAAGGCTGTAAGTTTTGGAGGGTCAAACATTGAGCCAACTGCATAGGAAGATAAGAAGTGCAGAGAAGAATCAAGATTTCTAGCCCAGGTAATTTTAATTCTTAATTATAATTAATTAAATTTCAATTATTATTACTCTAAGTTAGAACTGGAAGTTGAAGGAGAATAATTAACAAATAACTAATAATGATTATATATATATAGACTACTTTTATTTTAATTCTTAGGGTCAATTTTGTTTACTTGTAATTAATTCACAAAGTGTTCTTTTATTCATAATATTGATTGAAAAAAAAAAAAAAGAAAAAAAGAAGAAGAAGAATAAAAAAACTAGATATGCAAAGTGACTTTGATAATAAATCGATAATAATTACCAAATCGATGTTGTTAATTGGGATGGTATTCGATCGGCATCTAAAAAAAACTTTTCTCTTTGCTCTATTGTCTATTGTATGTGTTAAAAAGAGAGTGAGAAAGTGAAAAAGTCAATCTTATGTTTATTGCCTTCGTTTGTTTCAGTTTTGGGAATACTACTTTTAGTATTCTCAAAAAAGTTAAACAGTAAAATACCAAAAAACTCTGATTTTTGGGAATACTACTCTTAATATTATTCAACTTTTTTTAAACCCCTTAAATTTGATAATTTAATTAAATACCCCTAAATATTTTTTTAAAAATTGTGAAAACACCCCAATCCACATTTACCAGATTTCGGCCACCATCGTTGGAAAAAGGGCAGAATCTGTTAGGATGGCGTACTACTGGCTGAATATGGCCGGTAGTGAGGCGATCTAGCCTTTTTCGGCTAGATCCACGGTGGATCTGGCCGGAAAAGGCCAGATCTAAGGCCAAAGATCTGGCCGTTGATGGCCAGATCTTTGGCCGTAACAGTCGATAACGACGACCAACAAACGGTCGCCGTTGACCATCAACGACGATCGTTTGTGGGCCGTCGTTGACCAGCTGGCCAGTCGTGCGCCGATACGGTCACTCCGGCCACCCTCCGGCGGTGGTGGCCGGCTGTCCGTATTTGAGGGTGCTTTGGGGGTGTTTTTGTTAATTTTTAATATTTTATTATAGGGGTGTTTTTGTAAAGAAATAAACATAAGGGGTATTTTTTAGTTTGTAAATTCTAGCTCGTAATACCCGCCCAATTCAACTTTTTTTTACCTTTTTTCAAAAAACTTTTCCCAAAAACCTACAATTTTGAACCAAACGGAGCCATTATTTTTCTGATGGAGTCAAACTTACTATTCGGTTGTGAATAAATGATTATAATTTTAAAAATATTTTGGATATAATGCCACACATAGGTTCACTTTTAATTATTGATCTTATGATATTATCAAACTGTTAATGGCATATGGAAATTTACTACTGGGATTTATTATTATTATTTTTTTTTTGGAATATATAATTAATTAATGTTTCAATATTATTGGACTTGTTCAAAGAGGAGGAAATGTAAAGGGGGAAAAGACGATTATATCCTTGACTTCACATTAGTTATAAAAATGTCAAAAAACTAGGAACATAAACTTACTTTTACTTAAAAGATTATATGGACCTTGAAGATCATATATACTATAACAAACTACAAAATATTATTGTTTGGAAATGATAATACGGAAGTTAGAAAACTTTTCGGATATCAAATTGTCTTTACGGCAAACTATGGGTGGGTACATGTTGTTCGACCTTTCTTTCAAACTCAAGGTCACGGGCCCAACCCACTTATAAAAACCCACCCAAGCCCACAACGCATCCACATTTCCGCCAAGCTTTAAAAAAAAAAAAAAAAAAAAAGGGCCTTTTGTCCAGGTAGTTGTCTTTGATCTCTCTTTCGATTTCTTTCTCATTCCACAACTCTCCCGTCCGGCGGCCATATCACCTAGCCAATGTGCTTGATCGTGGCGGCAACATTTATAATATGTAATTTCACAAGGGTGGGCGACTCTCCTTTGGAGACATATGTGATAAGCACTTCAATAAACCATCGTTCTCCTCCCTTTATGAGATTATGGTAACAAAATCAAAGTAGGCTTGAAAGTACAAGAAAGGGGTTGAAGAAAATGGTTTGACCAATTGCCTAAAGCAACATAGATGGAAAACCTTCATCAGGAATTGTACCATTCAGCTTCCACTTAAGAAAGGGAGAGAGAGAAGAAGGTTACACATTATGTGACAACTTGCAATGTTCTGCATCAACTATTTTCAACTTGTAGGAGATTCTCTCAGATATAATTACGGAGGTTTTCTCCCCTGGTTGTTTTGCTCTATATGAAACAACATTACAACCATTCAACATAATGAATAAATTAAAAAGAAGAGGAAAAGAACATAGGCTTTAAATTAGAAATAACCTTAACAAATCAGAGGAAAAGATCTAGAAATTTATAAATATCAATAAATAGATTGCTCTAGCAATTATCACTGATCTCACCCATAAATACTGCAAACAAGAAATTCATGTATTTAACAACATGCTCATAAATTTACTTTAATGATATTCCCACATATATGCAACTATTCATGTATACATAAACTAATAACAGTAATAATAAATTATATATCATGGGAATGAAAATATAGATAATTCAAAATGTACGCTTCAAACATTATAAAAATCAGTAAGATGATTTATTTTACGTTCATTATTTCTTATCATGAGAATAATTGAAATATGAAAAATATCACATATGATTTCCATACTTAATTCAATAAAATAATTTATTTTAAGTAAACTGATAGGATTTGAGGTATATTTGACTCCTATTCAATAAGGTCTTGTTGAATGGAAGGATTATTCCTTTTTATAAGCTAGTAGACTTGAACGTGTTTAATCGGTGTAGGACTCCAACATAAACTAATAACTGTATAAAAAGAATGAAACAAATACATTATAGAAAAAAAGGACTCCCTTTCAGTCTAAATTAACACCTGGGAATGGCCCAAATGCTAATGGAAAAGCCGATAATAGAAACCAGGCCTTGGCGAAAGGAAAGTCAAAAAGTTGTGTAAGCTACAAGTAACAAGCCCAAAAGGAATCCTCCACATTCAGTCCATGGTCAAGGAGAAGGGAGAGCCCGTCATTCACAACCAACCTCCACAACTTGGTCCAGCCGAGGGTCCAAGACTGACCCAAATCAAAAGCTGCTCCATAAAGGCCCATAAATCTTTTTGCTTCATCTTCATTAAAAGCCCAGGGACACCAATAAAATAATCAGACGAAAGGAATAGTCACAGCAGCTCAGCAAAGTGATGAAGATTGCAGCTGCTGTGAAAGAGAAGAAGAAAAGCTTTTGCGAACCTGTTAAGTTCGGTAAACGGCTAATTCAAACAGAACTTAGTTAATATTAACAGAAACTGAACTTGAGCATTTTGTGAAAGAATAAAACGCAGAGTTTTAATCTTTGCTATATTGCTGCTGTTCAACAGAGAAGAGAAGAAGCTGAAGCATAGCTAAAATAGCATTTTTTATCCTCAAATTTTGTGTTTTCTGCTGTTGTTCCAGCTGAAGTTGTGTTTGTTGACCTAGCACATCCTGCGGATTGCCAGCATGTCAACCACACCTTGTGTATAAACAAATGAACTTCATTCTTCTGATTAACGAAAATTAATTAGTTACAAAATTCCTAGAATTCTGTTCTTCTTGTTGAAGCTTCTTTTTCTCTCAATCTCTTTAAATATGAAAAATAAAGAAAGCAATAAGACAATCACACACATAACAACACCAAATTTACGTGGTTCGGCAAATCATGCCTACATCCACGAGCTGTGAGTCAAATGACTAAAATAGAAGATAATAGTACAAGTCTAATAGACTCATGTTAAATCTAAACCCAAAACCGTTCTCTCATATTTCTTTCTAACACTCTCCCACTTAACGCACTCAAATCCTAGAAAGTGAAAATTTTCTCAATAGTCTTTGGCTCTAATTAATTAAACAAGAACTCACAAAGAACGCTCACTCTTCACCTATACATTTTCTTAACATCACCATTCACTAGCCTATATATAATCAAAGAAGAAGAGGAGATGAACATATTAATTTTCATTGGATGCAGAAAGCGTCTCAATTCTTGTGCTTAAATTGCTGCCCTGCACTGCACTTTTTCAGCCTTCACATTCCTTATCATTACAATAAGTTCACAATACCATGGTGAATGAATGGATCCAGAGGCTTGTGCCCTTTAACCCTCTTTAGATTTTTGTATCATTTCAAGGGCAAAAAGGGTTCCCATCCCTTTCTTGCAACAAGCTGTGAATTATTAAAAGACAGACATCAATATTCAGGTTTCAACTAGGCAAAGCAACAACCAAAAACACAAATTTAAGAACATTTCAGTAAGAAATTACTTAAGGGATGTGAAACTGTGCAGTTCATTTGATAAGGACTTGAGATTATCATATCAAGCAAGCCTTCTCTGGCAAAAGATTCAAGCAAAGAACCCTTCTTGATGATCTTTCAAGAGACGCAATATTGGAGAATTTTGCACTCCTTGATCCTGTAGAAATGCATTGAGCTTTTCGTCTCAAAACGCACAAGAATTTCTTATCCAATTGGAAAGCTCATACCAGCATAGGAACTGATATCTCAAAAGTACTGCAAAACATTTTCTAATCAACACTGCTTCGATCACTCCATTCATAGGATTCACCTGGATATTATTATAAAAAAAATTATGTAGCAATGCTCTCCCAGAAAAAAAGGTAATGATTTTGGGAAAACATAAACAGAGAAAGAATATCTTAGATGCTTATATTAAGCGAGTTGTTCTACCTCAACAAGGAGATATAGAGGTCCATTACTTGGTTTGCTGACATTATTTCTTCTTTTAACAAATGAAATAAGACAACAAACTAACAGTGACAGCTCATGAAAACAAATAGCATGCAATGAAGAAAAAATTAAATCTCTTTTTTATATATAAGGAATTTAAAAAACAAATAAATAATGACGTAGAAGTTGTAGACTATCAACCTTTTTACATGGATACTGAACTCTTTTGAAAAACAGTAATTTTACAGGCTTCCAACCTTCCAATTGTTGCAGAGAGTCACTTTCTGTACAAAGCAGTCACCAAGAAAGCTATAATACAACGTTAAACTATTAAAATTTCCTGTCAAATTAAAATTGTAAAATCATAATGGAAAATAAGTCGTTTCATACATTACACATTTGTAGAGAGAAGAATCCACTATCATCTTCCTCTTTAATAAAAGATGATCCTGTGAATCAAAGACAAAGATGATCTGGGATTACACTTTAGTAAAAGTCAAAGAATTTCTAATCCAAGTTGGAAATGTCACACCATAATAGGAATGGATCACAAGCACAATACAACATTTTTAGATCAGCAAACATTGCTTTAATCACTCCATTCATAGGAAATACTCACCTTGAACATTAATATATACAAATCATGTATAAATGTTGTCCAAGAAAAAAGGCAATGATTTTAGAGAACGTAAAACATAAGTGGAGAAAGACTGTCTCACATGCTTTATCAAGCGAGTTGTAATGCCTCGGCAACGATATGTAGAAGTCCATTACTTGGTTTTACACTCATTGTTTCTTCTTTGAAAAATGAATAAGATGCTAGAGTAACCCAAATTTAAGAAAGGTCTTATTTGCAAGCTTGGACTAAAAAAATTTAAGACTAAAAAAGTAAATAATGAAGATTATTGACCTTTTTTCATGGATTCCAGCCTCTTTTCGAAAAACATAATTTTACTGGCTTCAAGCCTTCCAATCAATGCAGAGACTTTATGTATATAGCGCGCCAACAAAGCAATAATACAATGTTAATCTACTATCTAAAGTTGTAAGATCAAAATTGTTAAATCATAGCGGCAAAGTTATTTCATACATTACACATATGTAGACAGAAGAATCCATTATCACCGTCCTCTTCATTTATACCAGATGAACTACCTTAAAGGCTAAGTCAGTCTTGTGCTGATGAGGGCAACTTGATCCTGTGAATCAAAGATGATCTAGGATTACCATTTACTAAGACTTTAAATATAAAAAGTATGTCAAATATGCTTACGTGCAACTGGATAAGGAAAATTTTATGGCATTGCAATCGCAATCTGATTTCATTCCACCTCAACAAAGTATCTCAAATCTGGCAACCATAGATTGTGAAGGAACTTTGGCAGATATTATATAAATCAATAATTGAAAATATTGGAATTTGTGTTGAAGACTTTCTTTTGGTTACCTTTCACCCACAAGAGTTGAAGAAACTGATGACTTCAGAAAGATTCTTGTATTCTTGTATCAAATTGTCTTACTCCACTCTTGGATTGAATCTGTAGAACAACGAAATGGGATATATTCAACACCATTTGTGATTATAATATGGAAAACCATTCACATGTTTGAAATTGACAAACCTAAAATTGGAATGAGATGATTCTGTAATTGGTTCTTCATTTTGGGATCTAAAAAAGGCTCAGATTCAAATTATATGTCTGAGTGGTATAAATTTGACTCCTCTGAGTGATGGAAGCTTAACTCATCTGAAACACAAAAAGATGAGGAAAATAATTCAAATTATATCTCTAATATCAGAGCTCACACATGAGAAATCATAATTTAAATCACCCACAAGAGTATCAAAGCGAAGAATATACATTGATTAAATCTAGTGAAAAGTTATTAAATAAGACAGGAGACAGACAAATTGCAGTGCAAGGTGTTAAAAACAAGTCAATTAAAGTTAAACAAAAAACAATTTTAGGAAACTTTGAAGTTAAGGCGGAAGATAAAAGAAAATAGTGTAAGAAAATGACCAACCTGGGTTGAAGTAAGATGATTCTTAGATTGGATGTTGGGAAATCAAATAACTATGCTCATTCTTGCTCCTCTTCCTCCTTTGAATTGAAGATTAAGTTTCCATCTATGCAAACTTTAGGGATGTGAGCAATCTTTGAGCAGTATTTTCCTTTACCCCTTTTCCACCGTCTTTTTAACAATGGACAATGGCCAATACTTAAATTCAGAAGTGAGGGTGGCATGCTTTGCAATGATTTGAGCTTTGGGCATTTCTTAATGCACAAAGACTCAAGAGAGGTGAGGCTTCCCAACTCTGGAATGGATTCAAGGTTTTCGCAAGTCTCAATCCCCAAACTGTTAAGAGAGGTGAGGCTTCCCAGGTTTGGAATGGATTCAAGGTTTGGGCAACCATTGATCTCCAAACTTTTAAGAGAGATAAGGCAGCTCAAGTCTTGAATGGTTTTTAGCTCTCGAAAATTTTTAATTGCCAGCCATTTAAGAGAGGTGAGGCTTTGAAGACCCAAAGTAGATAGAGAAGTTAGAGAGGAGGTCGCTCCCATGCTCTCTTGAGAAATTGGCCCTGAATCATCACATGCAGTAATACGAAGTCGTCTAAGAGAGGTGAGGTTGTGCAATCCCCCCTCTATTATTGACTTACAGATTTTGGAACCTTCCCCAACATAGAGCTCTGTTAGGTTGATTGGAACACCTTCATTTGCAAACAATATTTGACAATCCCATATATTTAATTCTTGAAGAGAGCTTGGAAATTTGAAGGATATTTCCATATTTGGACAAAACCATATGTAAATACTCTGAAGACATGTAAGATTGAGTAGGTTTGAAGGTACCGATTTAAGTTGATCACACCACAAAAACTTAATCTCTTTGAGACACGTGCTATTTTCAAATGTCTCTACTATTGACTCTAGCTTTGAACAAAAGTAAATATGGAGGTACTCAAGTGCCTTAGGAAAACACTGATGTCTAGATGATAGCGTTGTAAGATTTGGACATGTATTAATCCAAAGTTGTTTGAGTGTGTCAGGCAAACAACCATTTGATGATATGCACGTGAGAGATGGACAGTCATAAATGTCCAAGTACTCCAAACGAGTAGTACTCAAATCCTCCAAATGTTCCAATTGCTTACAATTTTCAATCTCAAGTCTTCTCAAATATAAAGGTAGTATACCTCCTTCAAAGACTGTTAGAGAATCACAATCTTTAATTACAAGCGTTTCTAGATTTTTTTGCTTCAATCCTTCATGTAAAGATTTTAGAGCCTCCCAATTACTAATAGTCAAAGAACTTAGATTGGGAAGAAAATCGATCTCTGGAAACAAAACAAGACTTGTACAATTTACAAAAGACAACTTTTTAAGGGATGTAAGCCTATGAGTACCATGAAGTGGCTTACCAACACAACTCAAATTTTGCCACGAATTTGTGAGCTCTTCACAGCCAACAATCTTTAAAATTTTTTGAAATCCTTCCTTTATCCAATTTCCAAACTTTGGAGTACTTGAAAGAGCCATAGGATTTAAAGACTGGAATTCAGTAGATATAGTACTATGACACACCACTTCCTTGCAGTCATTAATTTCTATTTTGCATAGTGATGGAACACTTGAAATTGAAGCCTTCAACTCTGAACACTTTTGAATAAAAAGCCTTTCCAATGAAGGAAGACTGTTGGGTAATTCTCCAGCAAGTTTCGGACATTCAACAATGGAAAGCTCTCGGAGAAGAGGGAATATTTTAACATCGTCATTTTCTCTCTCAGTGTTCCAACACTGCCATTCTTGCAAATTTTCAAAATGAAGAACCTCTAATGACTTGAAAAGCATCTCAAAATCTATATTTTCTAGTCTCTTCATTCCTTTAACGGTTAGGTCTTTAAGTGAGCTCAACATCCAGAGTGAAGGCAAACTTTCACAGTTGTTACAATTTTCTAATTTAAGTACTGTCACATTGGAGAGCGATGACAAATCTCCTAACCAAGATGGAAAACATGAACCACTATAGCACTTGATTACAAGTTCTTTCAAATTGCTATGAGGTTTTAGCATCTCAAGAACATATCTTTCTACTTCCTCATTCGGTGAACCATCAGATTGAGATCCCCATTCCAACAACAATATTTCTAAATCTTTCATATTTTGTAGTACGGGCTCTCTTATTTGGTTTTGATGACTAACATTCTCTAATTTGGAAATTTGAAGCTCTCTTTGAAGATATCTTAAATTCTTCAAATCATTCAAATTGAAATTCTTCCCTTTGACCACAATAAAATTAGATAACATTCGGAGGTTTACCAACTTTTTCATCCCAGACGGCATCCTTTTCAATGAAGTTGCACCTTTTATATCAAGATGACATAGATTGGTCAAATGTCTCATCTTGGAAGGTAACTGCAAAAGACGAGAACAATCTTTTAGTAGCAAAGTTTGCAAGTTGAGTAATGAGCTTATTGACTCAGGCAAACTTCTAACCAAAGTGTTGGAAAAATTGAGATACTTTAGATGTATCAAGCCTCCTATTGAATTCGGTAGATGTGTGATGTAATATCTTTCTAAGGATAGCACTCTTAACTTCTTCAAATGCGGCAATAAATTAAAAATAATTGTAGCATCTATGTGCTTATGATTATACTTGTTGTAAGGACTCATAAATACTGGAAAAAATGTTCTTAGACTTTTCAATTTTTCCAAGTCCTTGAACATACTTTTTCCATCACAATCTTTAGAAATATAAGAAAAATGACGAGTCCTTTCAAAAGTTTTTGGTAGCATAGAAATGGCTTCCTCAAATCTAAAACCGATTTCTCCAAAAATAGATTGTGCTAGATCATGAACGAGGTCATGCATTACATATTTAAAATTATTGCTACTTGATTTTTGAAAAAATGACCTGGAACATAAATGACGAAAATATTCGGTAGCCAAATTCAGGTGCTTATCTGATTGTTGAATAATGCCTTCGCCCATCCACAAAAGCTCAAGTTCCTCCTCGTCGAACTCATAATCTTTAGGAAAAATTGCACAATAAGCGAAACATCTTTTAAGATGGGGAGGAAGATGGCGGTAACTTAACCTTAACACGGGAAGGATGTCATTTCCGTTAGTTGAATCCCATACTCTGCTGTTTAATATATTCTCCCATGCATCAACTTTCGGCTCATAGTGTAGAAGACAACCTAGAGTCTTCGCTGCCAGGGGCAATCCTCCACACTTTTTAACAACGCTTTCACAAAATTTTCCAAGAGCATCAATATCCATACCAGTCGAAGGTGCATGCTCCAAAAACAAATTCCAACATTCTTCATCTGACAGACCCTTTAATTTATGAGTTTCAAAGGATCTCATCGTTAATGCAACATTTTCAATGCGTGTAGTCACAATTATTTTACTTCCTCGTGCACTATCCTTGAATGGAGACTTGAGAGTTTCCCACAAGCTATAATTCTCGTTCCAAACATCATCTAAGACCAGCAGGAATTTTCTTCCACATATTTCCTCTTTCAACTTATCTTGTATTTCATTTAAACTATTTTGAGTGGTGGATGAGGGATTTATGGACTCGAGAATTGACTTCGAGATTCTCGTGACATCAAAATCGTCTGAGACAGAAACCCATGCTTTTTTCTCGAACTTGAGACGTTCCAATTCCTTGTCATTGTACACCTCTCGAGCAAGTGTTGTTTTGCCGAGTCCTCCCATACCCACAATTGCTATCACACCAAAGCTGGTATCAACTGGATTATCACTTGACACCATCTTAAGTATTTCTTTTTTGTCTTCACTTCTCCCATAAACAGTTGCTTCAGTTGGCAGACTGGAAGTGGGTGGTCTTGGATCTGCTCCTTTCTGAGTAGATGCAGCAGTACTTGATGTCCCTCCAGAAGTCTCGTGCATCAATCCAAGTTCAACTCTTTCTTTATAGAGCTCTTCGAATCTGCCGTTAATATCTTTCATCTTGGATCGCATACTGACATCAAACTTTATAGCGCGAGGAGTGAAATTGTTGAAACAAGAAGGGATATTAATGGAGTTTTGCCGTGAAACTTCATAGGCAAACTCTTCCAGTAAATCCTCTACATCATAAGCCAAGTCTTGGAGATCATCGAGCCACAGTTTCACAGCGTCGTTCGTGTGTTGCTTCTCTTCTGCAGTGCGAAGAACCGCCTGAATTTTCTTCAACTTCTTTTCCCACTTCTTGAGCTTTGAACGAACGCCTTCTTCATTTGCAAAATAATTGAACAACTCAGGGGAAGACAGTTTTTCAAACAACAAAGGAAGGGTTGCAGAGAGCAAAAGTTCAGCCATGGTTTTGGTTATCAAAAGAAAAGACCTGAACGATTTGAGTTTGGAGCAAAGCAAATAGAAACAGGTTAATTTTGTGTAAGAATGCTAAAAGTTGGATTCAAGATACAAGAAAGACACAAGCTTTGGTAGCTACAATTTACTATTTTTTTAAGCAAACATAATGTTGGACAGTGTGAATGCGTGGAGACACAAACGTGCATACACATCTACCAATATATTGACTAAAGTCAACACCTTAATTTCTATGCCATTGTTTCTTGTGAAGCCATGTGCATTGCATCGCCCTTCACCAACTTTGATACATGCTTATATTAATTAAACAAATAATATCATATTACTAAGTCCAAAATTTATTTTCCCACCCAAGGTTTGGTAAATCCACACTTTCCCACCCCTTGACAGAAAAACCATCAACGTTCCACCGATTTTGAATTTAACACTTAAAGGGCCTTGACGTCTGATTTGATTAGGTTTTGATCTGAAGGACAAGAATTAATCGAACAGATTGCGACTGAGAGGAGGCATTGTGGAGTGAAGAGAGAAGATATGTCTATGAGAGTTAGTATGTGCTCATGTTTTATTTTATTTTTTTCAAAATAATAAATATTACATAATTTTTTTAATTTAGAAAATAGACCAAAAGTTGTTTCGGTTTTTTCATTTTTAAAATTTTAAATTTTTAATATACCAATTGTGTCTCTAATCTTAATTGAAATATTTTTTTTTTCAATTGTAAATTTATTTTTGAAAAGGAAACATATAAATTAATAATATATTTGATATTAAAGAATTGAAGGGTTTTGTAAATATGTAAACATAAGTTAAAAAGCGAATCATTAGTTCATAGAGAAATAAAAATTCCGAGTTGCATACAAAACAATAGAAAGACAAAGTAAATTACACAACATATATGATCTGCAAGTGCTTACTCAATTATGAGGTGATCAATTATGGGTCTTTGTTGCTACAATACTTTACTAATTCAATGTGGGAACCACTTGACCAAGACTGTTAAGAAATTTCCAAGAAATTTCCTTGCAACTCATCTGTAATTTCAGCAAAGTTAATTCATTGATGAAGTTGATGAATTCTCATATTAACTTGACAATGACTAACCATCAATGGGTGATTTTATAGTAAAAGAATAAAAAGAGTTTTCATGAATTCTTGAGTTCGAGTCTCCACAGGCATTAATAGGGGCGGTTACTGAAAGGTTTAATTGATCGTCAACTTCAAGACTTTGAAGAATTAATAGGGGCGGTTACTGAGAGGTTTAATTGATCGTCAACTTCAAGACTTTGAAGAATTAGTTGAAGTACATGTAAGTTAATCCGAATATCCCAATCATTAAAAAAGAAATACCAAGACTTGCTATTTATCACTTTAGTTTGATTTTACATTTATGAATCAATCTTGATATTATAAAATTAATTTATTACCAATTTGAATTATTTAATTATGTAACTAATTTACATGATATCTTTCTAAGAAATTTACAGACACTTTATCAATAATTTCACCCAAATTAGTAATTTCTTTTACCTCTGATGAGTTGAATTCAATCATTTATATTTACGTGGTATGATATTTTTAAGAAATTTCCTTATAATTTATCACACATACTAGACGTTTTATTTGGACTATTATTGCAATGGTGAACCCAAATAATTGAATCGATTTGTGTTTTTATATGACTTTATAACTGGCTTTATGGAAAAGAGAAGATAATTTCCGCAAAGATGGGTCCTTTTTTTTAATCACCATTCATGGTGGGATGTATCACATGAGAGAATAGACCAAGATAAGGTTTTGTGGGGTGCCACCATTTCCATCATCTTTATTCTTTTCTCTGGCTTTATGGAAAAGAGAAGATGATTTCTGAGAAGATGGGTCTTTTTTGTTTAATCGCCTTTCATGGGGGGGTGCATTACCTGAGAGAATAGACCAAGATAAGGTTTTGTGGGGTGCCACCATTTCCATCATCTTTCTTCTTTTCTCATTCTCTTTCATTCCAACACCATTTTTACCTAACATTTATGAAAACAGAGATCAGTTAATACTAATTAAACCTAGTTACAATTTCCATTTAACAAAAAGTGTTTGCCACTTCTCCTTATTGAAAGTAAAGCACCAAACATCCTCATAATTCCATTTAATATGCAGAAGAGGCAATGTGAGATTATCCAATTCCATTAATTGCTAATATTTGCTTGACCTTGTTAATTATGGTTGGGCCACTTTTCTGTGAACGTCTTTATATATGTTTCATAATGCTAAACCAAGTTAGATCTTCTGCGTAGAATAATAGATTTGAGAAAGAACATTAAGTAAACCAGGTCAAAGATTCTTTAAGATAAGCTAAAGGGCTTTATTTTTTTACTTTATTATGTTCTTGGGATTATTTGTAAGGATTTCTTTAAGCTTGATTTTTTTTCAAACTTTTAATTCAATTATCTAATATTTTATTTTATGAATAATAATGATGGAGTATATAGCATAAGTGAAGGTAGGGGTGTTCAGTTCCGGGTACACTGCACTTTTTGAAGGAACTGGAACCGACGGTTTCTTGAAATTTGGAACCAGAACCAGAACCTGTAACAACGGTTCCGGTTTCGATTCTGGGTACCCCGTAGAATTACATGACCCCCCAAAAGTTTTTAAAATAGCAAAAAAACCCTTAAAAACTTACCAATACCCCCCTGACACTTGTTAACAAAAATAAAATTACAAATTATAAATTCAAAATTACAAACTCCATTACTTTGTAAAGGTAGATTCTCAAAAGTCAAACCAACTTACTTTAAGTGTTATGAAATATAAATATAAATATATTCACATTACTTTTTCTACAAAAGTTTTTATTAACCCCCTAATATTTAATTTTATTTTATATTAGTCTCGGTTCCTGGTTCCAGTTCC
The DNA here is from genome assembly GCF_008641045.1 of Pistacia vera. Taxonomy (NCBI): domain Eukaryota; kingdom Viridiplantae; phylum Streptophyta; class Magnoliopsida; order Sapindales; family Anacardiaceae; genus Pistacia; species Pistacia vera. The sequence goes on from NW_022196087.1 coordinate 1,323,324, forward strand.
GGTTTCTAACTATAGGAACCGGAACTGCACAGTAACGGTTCCAAAAATTTGGAACCGGAACCTATCCATCGATGATTGGTTCTGGGTAGGAACTAGAACCAAACCCAGGGTACCCGTCAGTTCTGGTTCCAACCGGTTCTTTTGAATACCCCTAAGTGAAGGGTATGAAATATTAACTTTTTCAAAATATAAAAAAAAAAAAAATAGAATAAAGGGTATTAATGAAATTTATGAGGTGCCATAAATTTTTTTTTTTAATTTTTAAGTGAAGTAATTTAAGAAATGAAGCTTCTTTAAGCCATAAAATCAACCTAACCAGGCAGCAAGGCCTACCCAACGTGAGCCTAAACCCCTCAGGCTAAATATAATACTCCATGCGAGCCTTCATAACTTAAAAAAGAAAACATATAACACAGCCCAGTTAAATTAAACAAAGCGGTCTATGGAGTGGGACAAAGCCGTAATTGAACAAAATCCTGGGATTTAATTTGAATTTAATCCCATCAACAAAGTAACAAACCCGTGCTTTGAAGATCACAATTGCTTGTACAGGATTAATGAATGGCTTTATTACAGTGCCACCCTAAGGTTTGGCACGAGACCATTTCCCCCCTCGACTTTGGGAAACTAATGCTGTCACCTCAAATAGTGTTTCTGTCAGTTGAATATACACCAACTGTTCAAGTGCTATCAACCCTTTTACTGCAGCTAATGTTTGTCCTAATCTCCTCACTGGCCCGTGGCCATCCATCATTCCAAAGCGATACCATGGGGATCTCTTGTTATGAGCTTCCTGCTTGAGCTAGAGAAATTTTTTCAAGGGCGTTTCTCAATATAAATATATAATCTCAATAATTTAAAGTACATTGATGGAGTGATTTATTAAAATAAATACCGACTCTGTCTCATTTGTCTCTCATCTTTCATATTCTCTTGTTTTCAAATTCTCCCGTTCGGAGGTTCAATTCTTGCTATCAAGGTTCTCTCCTCAAGTTTTCAATGAATTTGAACCTGGACTGATAGAATTAGATCTGTTCTGTTAATCGTATTCGATTGTTACTTTTAACTTGGACTTACGGAAATGGACCTCTTATGTCAATGGATTGAATTGATTTTGTTAGTTGCATTGAATGGGACCTGTGACGAAAACTTTATATAGAGCAAATACTTATCTCAAATTTAAAAGAGGCTATTGTTTTACAGTAACAGAAAATTTATAAAAGCCATTAATGGTGATCTCATTTTTTTATTGACTGAAAATTTGTATCAATTGAATTAAATATTTTTCTCTAGTTTGTAATCCTATGAATGGAGATTTAATTCGATTACAATCGTGGCTAATGTTTTAAAACCCGGCCCGGTTGGTTCAACTGGGATCCGAAAGCTTCAATGGGTCGGGTTTATATTTTTCCTATTCACCCAAAACCCTAGGATTTGGGAGGATGATCGAAAAACAATTGACCGTCGGGAGGGACTTTTGAAGAGAAAGTTCCGGTGAAGGCAATGTTGGTAACAAATTTGATTTTCGGTGAGTAAATTGACCAAAAATCGAACAAAACTGACGACGACCAGCGAGTGGCGAGGGTAACAGGGTGGGATCAAGTGGGTTTTGGTCGAGAGGATGGTGAGGGTTGTCGACGTCGGTGAGATCTGGCCTAGAATGCCGACATCAGCATGGGTGAGATCTAGCTCAAATCGAATCTATTTCGGCCAGATCTTGGGTATATCTTAAGGGGAATTGGCTTAAGGGACGATTGAGATTACATATAGGTGTTGCCGTTGCCAACCAGTCGTCGACCGATTTGTATTTGGGGTATGTTTGCTAAATTTCAAACCTATATGGATTTAACGAATTTTGAGGGGTGTATTTGCTGATTTTAGAAGTGTTTGTCAACCGGTTTGACAGTTAGTCAAACTGGTCAACCTAGGACCCGACAACTTTGTCAAGTTTCATGCTGGATTTGGTTTTAAAACATTGATCGTGGCATCCATATTAAATAAATGGCCGTTTTACAATATTAATTATTAAAATTGAATGAGATATTTTGATAATTTAGATTGAGGATATATTTTTATTTTTTTTAAATTATATGAGATTTAGAAAGAGTTAATGGGTTTAAATAACATCACTTTTTTCTTTTCTTTTAAACTCAAGGTCACAAGCGTAAAAACCTACCCAAGCCCATAACACATCCACACTAATCTTTAAAAACGAAAAAATGGAAAAGCTCCTGTTCAGAACTTCAGGTAGTTCGCTCTTTCGATGTCTTTCTTATTCCATAATTCTCTCGTCCGGTGGCCATATCACTTGGCCGGCGCGCTCGATCATGTCAGCAACATTTATAATATGTAATTTCACAACGGTGGGCAGCTCTCCTTTGAAGTCTATATCTGATAAGCACTTGAATAAACCACCGTCCTCTTCTTCTTCTTCAATCTTCACCTTTCCAATTCTTCTTTGTCCGATTGAGAGAAATGTGACATCAGTTTGTGTGTGAGAGAGGTTGGGAAAATGATTTTAGGGTCTTAATTTTTTTTAAATAAAAACGAAGTACTTGCGGGCATTATCCGAACCATCCGCATTTTTTATGGGTGGGCCAAGTACGGGTAAGGGTATTCGTTCTCACCCATTTGATACGAATACCTATTGATCCGTGGGTACAAGTATCTTTTTGCCAGGTCTACGGCCATATGTTTAAAATGGTAGCTAGAAAAGTAAATGGAAACATCCCAACTACTAACAAACAGAGACTTAAATGATTTTGTTTTCCTCGTACACGTGGTGGATGTGTCTTCATTTCTGAAATTGGTCGTTGGAAGAATTAAATTTTATGCAGCAATTAAATGAAAGTGGACCTGTTATGGCTTCACTCTTCATAGATGCCAGTGTGCCATCATTAATTGTCCTTCAAAATCAATCTCTATTTCTTTCATTTGCCTGTGCTTAATTTTGAGATAAATTCATTTAGCAATATTTAGCTGAACTAATAAGTTTATTTTTATAGAAAGTATTAATTAGGCGAACGACTTTTTCCACCCAAGGTTTAGCGAAATGACACTTTATCACCCTTCAAGTTTCAAAATAATACTTTTTCACCCTTCATTAATCATTAGATTTTGTCAAGTTTTCTATTAATATTTGACTAAAAAGACAAAAAACTTTTAATATTTGACTTTATAAATTTTTTATTATTTTTTATTAGTGAAAAAGTCAAATATTAAAGGTCAAAAAGAAAAACTAATTAACCCCAATTAAAAAGTTAAGAATAAGCTATGTAATTGTTTAAAATTAAATGACCTTAATATTTATTTATAATGTCATCAATCTCATCATTATTATTCAATAATCTACTAAATTTAAAATGTTTTTCATAATATAATGTTTTCATTTTTACTTATTAACATAGAAATTAATATTCCTAATTAATTAAATAAACAAAGAAAAAAAAATTTATCTTTACACTTGAACAATAAATAATTACTTTGACTTAACTAAATTTTAATTTATAATAAACTAATTAAAAAATAAACTATTTAAGGATATTTTATCTTTTCAATTAAATATTAATAGAAATACTAACAAAACCTAGCGAATGTGAGAAAGTGTCATTTTGAAACTTGACGGTGAAAAATGTCCGCTCTCGCCAAACCTTGGGTGGGAAAATGTCACCTCTCCCTGTTATTAATTGTTGGAATTGAATAACTAGACCTACCTTGAGCAACTTCATTAAATTTGTACCTAAGAAAAGGTCCACCCATTTTCATATAGGATTGTTTAAAATTGATAATTGATTGATTGATTGATTTAATGAAAAAGGAGGTGGAACCCTCTTTGTTGCAGTCATTTTGAATGAATTCCAAAAGATGTTAGAAGGGTTTTCTTACAAGAGCTACTTTAAAATCTAGAAGAGCAATTGCTCTTTACCTTTGCAGAAGAAAGTTGAATCCTGGTAAATCTTGCCTTACCAAATTAAAAAAAAAAAAAAAAAAAAAAAAAAAAAAAAAAAAAAAAAAAAAAAAAAAAAAAAATACCTTAAGCGAATAATATTGTTGACTTTGTCACCCGTTGATGAAAATGCCATCCATTAACTGGCCTTTGTCTTGTTCTTTTCTTCTAATCAGATGCATATGGGAGATTGGGAGGTCCCTTATCTTTTTTTTTTTTTTTTCTTTTTACTTTATAAATTTAAGGCTGTATGTTTTGGAGGGTCAAACTTTAGGCTGACTGTATGAGAGAATAAGAAGTGCACGGGAGAATCAAGATTTCTAACCCAGGTAATTTAAATTCTTAGTTATAATTAATTAAATTTTAATTATTATTACTCTAAGTTAAAACTGGAAATTGAAGGAGAATAATTAACAAATAATTAATAATGATTAATTAATTTGAGGTTAGAATTAGAACGAAGAAGAAATGTAAACCACTGAAAGAAGATATTTTTAGGCCCATTTTATAAGTTCATTTGGTATGTACTTGAGATTATATTGTCCAGAAAGCCTTCTCCGGCCTCTAATGAGTTGAATTCAATCATTTATATTTATGTGTTATGATATTGTTAAGAAATTTCCTTACAATTCACCAATCATCTAACACAGACCAGACATTTCATTTGGACTATTATTGCAATGATGAACCTAAATAATTGAATCGATTTGTGTTTTTATATGATTTTATAACTGGCTTTATGAAAAAGAGAAGATAATTTCCGAAAAGATGGGTCCTTTTTGTTTAATCACCATTCATGGTGGGGTGCATCACCTAAGAGAATAGACCAAGACAAGGTTTTGTGGGGTGCCACCATTTCCATTATCATTATTCTTCTCTTACTCTCTTTCATTCCAACGCCATTTTGACCTAACATTTATGAAAATAAAGATCAGTTAATACTAATTAAACCTAATTACACTTTCCATTTAACAAAAAGTGTTTGCCACTTCTCCTTATTGAAAGTAAAGCACCAAACATCCTCATAATTCCATTTAATATGCAGAAGAGGCAATTTGTGAGATTATCCAATTCCATTAAGAATAATACTTTGGGTACTAATGGATGAGTACTAATTTGTGTACTAATTAAAGCATAGTACCCGTACTATGCGCATAGTACGGGTACTATGCTTTAGTTAGTACACAAATTAGTACTCATCCATTAGTACCCATAGCATCACTCTTCCATTAATTGCTGAAGGGAAACTCTTTTAATTGGATGTTACAGCCAATTTGCAAAAGGTGATTATAAGCTCATATTTAGAAGGTGATTTTAATCCATTATAAAGTTTATCAAATTAATTAACTTGACCAAGACTTGCATATTATTGTCCACTATTATCTCATAAACCTTATTTTTTTATTTTTTATGCTATTCAAATTATTCTTATAAGAAAGTATTAGTTTAATAGAGGAAGAAGAATCGTAATTACAAGAAATACAAAACTAAAGTTTTTAATTGCTTCACATATAAATTTTTTGGTTATTTTTTCTTCAAAGTATTGGTAGATATTTTTAATCTATACATATTTTATGTTGTTTAAATGTATTATATTTTTGGGATTATTTGTAAGCATTTTTACTTTGAATTTTTTTTAATTTTCAATTTAATTATTTAAAAATTTTATTTTAGGAATGATGATGGTGGAGTATATAGAATAAGTGAAGGGAATGAAATATTAACTTTTTCAAAATATAAAAAAATAGAATTTGAAGGACATTTATGAAATTTATGGGCTATCATAAAAAAAATTAAATTTAAAACTTTGGAGTGAGACATTTTAATAAATAGTGATGGCAATGGGCCGAGCTGAGACTGGGTATCCCTTGGCCCAGGCCCAAGCCCGACCTCATAACAAAGGCCCAAGCCCCGCCCGAGCCCGTCACAGGTATCACAAATAAAGTCTGGGCCGGGATTTTTGTAACCTCAGGCTCAGCTCAAGTCCGCCCATTTTTATAATGTGAATTTTTAAATATTAATAAATTTCAATTTTTTTTAATATTTTTAATTCTATAAACAATTTTTGAAGATTAATTTATTTTTGAATACTCACCAAATATATAAATAACTTTCCACAAAGTACATCCAACCATCCATGTAGGGTTTGGAAAAAATGAGTATATATATGTAGGATAATCTTATAATTAAATGTATAGTATAAGGGTAATTTAGTATAATTAATACTAAAATTGTAGGGTCGGGCTGAGCCTGAAGATATACCCAGGCCCAACCCGTACCTGAGGTCGAACCTTAAAATTAGGCTCAGGCCCAAGCCCAAGCCAGCGAACATCGGATAAAACCCGACCTTTTCGGATCGGGTTGGGTCAGATATCCAAAAATATCGGGTCTATTGCCATCTCTATTAATAAATACAACTTCTTTAGTTCATCAATGGAGTGTCAATAGCTTCATTCAAAAAAAAAAAAAAAAAAAAAAAGCCCAATATAACCAGGAAACAAGGCCCACACAACGTGAGCCTATAAACACAAGGTATCACCAGATAGGCCCCAACAAAACCAAGCCCAAACCCCTCAGCCTAAATATAATACTTCATGCGGGCCTCTTAAAAAAAGACATATTACCTGATTGAATTTAATTTTAATCCCGTTAATGAAGCCCTGCTTGAATATGACTATTGCTTGTACAGGGTTAATGAATGACTTTATTACAGTGCCACTCCTGAGGTTTGGCAAGAAAACATTTTCCCCCTTGATTTTGGAAAACTAATGTTGTCGCCTCAAATAGTGTTTCTGTCAGTTGAATATAACCAACTGTTCAAGTTCTATCAACCATCTTAGTGCAGCTAATGTTTGTCCTAATCTCCTCACTAACCTATGACCAATCATCATTTCCAAGCTATACCTACCTCTCATGGGATCACTTGTTATGAGCTTATTGCTTGAGTTAAGGGATCTTTTCAAGGGCATTTCACAATATAAATTTATAATATTAATAATTTAAAGTACACTAATAAATAACATAAATACCAACTCTGTCTCATTTGTTTCTCATCTTTCATATTCTCTTGTTTCAGACTCTCTCGTTCGGAGGTTCAAGTTTTCAATTCTTGCTTTAAACCTCTTGTTAGAGCTTCAAGTTTTTAGTGCCTGCTCTCAAGGTTCTCTCCTTAAGCTTTCAATCCTCATTGGAGGTTCAAGATTTTAGATAACCCAACGAATTGAGTACCCACATCTAACCCTAGTAATTGACCACGTTCTAAAACTTCTTTTAGCAAGATAGCTTTGAACAAGTTTAAATGGCACACGTACTTCATCTAATCCCATTCATGTACAAAAACATTATGGATCACTATTACTCTTAGTCTATATAAAACAATAAACATTATGGACTCTAACAATTACTTATACTAGCAGCTGAATATACCTATATTGACATCAGTGAACTTTCTTTTGCTTTTGACTTCACTAACAATAAAGATCAGTTTCGAAAGACATAAACTCTTGAGGGACAAGTTCAGGAATCCATTCATTGCAGTTTTGAATAGACCATCAATCCAATAAAATTATACTATATAATTTAATTCAACATTTTAACTAACTTTATTATCTAGACAACATAAATACAGTTTAATTTAGGAGCAATATAACGACATTGTTACAACATTCAAAAATTTATTTCTCTTATTGATTTCCTAGTATACACCTGAAGAATTTGAAAACAATATTTTATATGAAAATAACTAGGTCAATAGCCAAAAACAACAATATCATACCTGAAGCATTTGAATAGTAGATCACGATTAAGAATCAATTATAAGCTCATATTTAGAAGGTGATTTTAATCCATTATAAAGTTTATCAAATTAATTAACTTGACCAAGACTTGCATATTATGGTCCACTATTATCTCATAAACCTGATTTTTTTTTTTTTAATGCTATTCAAATTAGTCTTAGAAAAACGTAATAGTTTAATAGAGGAAAAAGATTCGTAATTATAAGAAATACAAAATTAAAAGTTTTTAATTGCTTCAGATATAAACTTTTGGTTATTTTTCCTTCAAAGTATTGGTAGATATTTTTAATCTATATATATTTTATGTTGTTTAAATGTATTATGTTTGGGATTATTTGTAAGGAATTTTTTTTTTTACCTTGAATTTTTTTTCATTTTAATTATTTAAACATTTTATTTTAGAAACGATGATGGTAGAGTATATAGAATAAGTAAAGGGAATAAAATATTGACCTTTTCAAAATATAAAATAAAATAGAATATTAAAGACATTTATGAAAATTTTGGGGTGGCATAAAAAAAAATAAAAATTGTAAAACGTTGGAGTTAGACATTTTAAGAAATGCAGCTTCTCTGGTTCAGTAATAGAGTGTTAATAACTTCATTTAAAAAAAAAATTTAAAAAAAAAAAAAAAAGCCAACCTAACCAGGAAACGAGGCCCACACAACGTGAGCCTAAAAACACAAGCAATTACCAGATAGGCCCCAATAAAACCAAGCCCAAACCCCTCAGCCTAAATATAATACTTCATGCGGGCCTCTTTATCTCATCAATGAAGCCCTGCTTGAAGATCCTTATTGCTTGTACAGGGTTAATGAATGGCTTTATCACGTGCCACCCCTAAGTTTGGCACGAAAACATTTCCCCCCTTGATTTTGGAAAACTAATGTTGTCACTTCAAATAGTGTTTCTGTCAGTTGAATATAACCAACTGTTCAAGTTCTATCAACCATCTTAGTGCAGCTAATGTTTGTCCTAATCTCCTCACTAACCTATGACCAATCATCATTTCCAAGCTATACCGGCCTCTCATAGGATCCCTTGTTATGAGCTTATTGCTTGAGCTAAGGGATATTTTCAAGGGTGTTTCAAATATACATTTATAATTTTAATAATTTAAAGTACACTAATAAATAACATAAATAGCAACTCCGTCTTATTTGTTTCTCATCTTTTATATTCTCTTGTTTTAAACTCTTTCGTTTTTTAGATTCTCTCGTTCATAGGTTCAAGTTTTCAATTCTTGCTCTAAACCTCTTGTTGGAGATTCAAGTTTTTAATTCTTGCTCTCAAGGTTCTTTCCTTAAGCTGGCAATCCTTGTTAGAGGTTCAAGTTTTCAGGTAACCCAACGAATTGAGTACCCACATCCAACCCTAGTAATTGACCACGTTTTGAAACTTCTTTTAGCAAGATAGCTTTGAACAAGTTTAAAGGATGCACGTACTTCATCTAATCCCATGCATGTACAAAAACATTATGGATTAATATTACTTTTAGTCTGTATAAAACCATAAACATTATGGACTCTAACAATTACTTATACTGGTAGCTAAATATACTTATATTAACATCAGTGAACTTTCTTCAGCTTTTGACTTCACTAACAATAAAGATCGGTTTCGAAAGACATAAACTCTTGAGGGACAAGTTCAGGAATCCATTCATTGCAGTTTTGAATGGACCATCAATCCAATAAAATTCTACTATGTAATTTAATTCAACATTTTAACTAACTTTATTATCTAGACAACATAAATACAGCTTAATTTAGAAGCAATATAATGACATTGTTATAGCATCTAAAATTTATGAATAATACTTTGGGTACTAATGGATGGGTACTAATCTGTGTACTAACTAAAGCATAGTATGGGTACTATACGCATAGTACAGGTACTATGCTTTAGTTAGTACACAGATTAGTACCCATCCATTAGTACCCATAGCATCACTCAAAATTTATTAATTAATCATATTACTGTTGTCCAAAAAATCATATAACCGGTGTTCAAAACCCAACCGGTCCACTCACTTTCCAATTTCTCTCTTAAAATCCCAAATGATCCCCAGGACTAGGAGGCTAAGATAAAATTTAAAATTTTCAAGTAAGGGGTTTATTGAAGTTTTCCTAAAATAAATGGAGTTAATATTTAGCCATATGACTGTTGTTTAAAATCGAACTAGTCCGCTCATTTTACAATTTTTCGCTTAAGCTCCGTAACTAAATATCTGAAACTCTCTTTTGATCTGAATCTGGAGATTGAAAATTCAAATTCAATTTCGTTNTTTTTTTTTTTTTTTTTAACTTTCAATTCAATAATCTAATATTTTATTTTATGAATAATAATGGTGGAGTATATAGTATAAGTGAAAAGTATGAGATATTAATTTTTTTCGTAATATAAAAAAACAAAGAATGAAGAGCCTTTATGAAATTTATTAGGTGATCAAGGATGGAGCTTCATAAATCCATCAGTATAGTGTCAATCACTTTATTCAAACTAAAGAAATAAATAGATAAGAGCCAACCCAACCAGGCAGCAAGGCCCACACAGCCTGAGCCTCAACCCCTGAAGCTAAAATATAATACTCCGTGCGGGCCTTCATAACGCAGCCCAGTTCAATTAAACAAAACTAGCAGCCCAACAATTCCAGCACATGGCTGTGAATCACAAAGAGGCAAACCGTCAACAAAATATTATGTGATTAAAAATCACAAATCAGAGATTACCCCCTGAGATCATGATGCGGCATAATTAATTAATGTGCAATTAAACTCGTATTCAAACCGCAATTGAACTGGTTTGCCAAACAAAATCCTGGGATTGAATTATGAATTTAATCCCATCAACAAAGCCGTTCTTGAAGATCACTATTGCTTGTGCAGGATTAATGAATGGCTTTATTACAGTGTCTGTTTGGCTTCATCCTGAATTGTACAATTCAATGTTAAGAGCTCTGTTGTAATGACAAATTTACTAGACATTCCACTTATAAAGAAAATGATAAAGTTGCGAAAACAAGAATGCATAATGGCAGAAAGAATAAGGAGGTCAAGCCGTGTTGTTTGATTTTATCAAATCGATGAGCCCATAATTCCAAGCACACAAGTCTAGGTCAATGGTTGTCGATAGACCTGTAAATTAGGAGCATTTCACATAATTTTAGAAATAAATTCTTCCAAACACCCAAGTCTAGGTCAATGGTTCTTGATAGACCTGAAAAATTAGGAGCATTTCACATAATTTTAGAAGTAAAATATTTTAGACTTTAAAATATTTATCATCGATAAAACAAGAAAAGATATAGTATGCATTATCTATGATTAAGAAGTCTTGAGCCTGCAACATTAATGTAGCGAGCAAACATGAAAGTCAGTGCAATTTTTCAAGTCAGATCAATTGTTATTTATAGAAATTAAAGTATAATTTAGATGACTTTTGTCGTCAGACTTTCAGCTAACTAAGTGTTGTGAATTGGAAAATTAGGCTCGTTTCACATTACTTTAAGAAGTAGAAATACAAATATGTATAATGTATTTAATAATATGGGAAAATGACAACTGGGTCAATTGGTCAATACAATTAAATTTCAGCTTGACGTCCAAAATGTGTTTCGTATATAGTCTAGTATATATTATTTTTATTTTACTTTACAATGTTGTGTTAATTTAGTCAAGTTTAAAGTCTAATTATAAAAACTAATGATTTTTTTTTTTTTTTTGGTAAAGAAACTAACCACTTTTATTAGTTCCTTAGTTTTAGTCTTTCTTCTTTTTATTTTTATTTTTTACTAGTACTACCAAAAGAAATTCTACAATAAATAAGGTTGGACACCATCAGACCATACTACCATAGGCTTGACCGCTTGAGCAAATCGTCAAGTAAAGCATACTAATTGACAAGCTTGCAGAGGTTCACTCAAATGGAGATATTCAAATTTTCACTCTATAGAGAAGAACAGGACAACCAATTAACATTGGTGTTTATATTAAAAAATAAATAAATAAATAGTAGGGAGAATAACAATTTCCCACCCAATGTTTGGCATAATTACGATGTCCCACTCAAAAACTGTGAGAAAAACAATTTCGCACCCGTTGATAAGACTTGCAGTTGAGATATGTTAACTGATGGTATAATCATTATAAAGACAAAAATACACTATATTATTTGACTCAATATTTTTTCTCAATGAGCTGCTACAGAAAGATTAAAGATAAAATAATAATAAATAAATACAAAAATAAGAGAAGAATAAACATCAACCTGGATGCTTATCACTTACTCTGTAAACCAAGGCTCGAGTCCTAGATGCTCTTGTCACACATCCTCTTCCCTGACAATTCCAACCCATGCAACGTAAACAAAAAGCTGGACAACTTAACCCAAACTAAACTCTAAGTTCCATTAACTCCAAACAAAACTCTAATAATTCAATTCATAACCATAATTCCCACCAAAATAAATTTACCTTTTGGGTGTTTCTTGCAACATCATAACCACTATAATACATCTGCCCCACCTGGCCAAGTACGATTTTGGCTGATCGCACCACAACTGATGTAATTTGGCCAAAATCACACCAATGGATGTGCAAATATTGACAAAATCGCACTAGCCCAAGTGCAATTCCGACCAAATTGCACCTGGTTGAATCTCACCTAGATTGGTGCGATTTTGTCGCCGACAACAAATGTTGTCAATGCTCTTGTTACCGTTGTTGATATTTGTCTCGTTGATATTTTAAGTCCTTGATTTTTTGACTTCCAGTGAATTTACCATCCAATCATTTTTCAATTAAAGTTAACAATTGGATCTCAACGATAGGTGAGAAACTGTTTTTCTCAAAGGTTTTTGGGTGGGAAAACGTAATTATGCCAAACCTTGGGGGGGGAAATGATCCAATAAAAAATAGTATTTCAAAATTATCTGTATGAAAATGTATAGCATTGACTTACTCCACCAAATTCTTAATCAGTCAATGCGCCACTAGATTATTTTGGTATCAGAATTGCAGTGAAAAGCATCATAAGCCTTGAATACAAAGGAATAACAATTTTTCTATGATTAGTAATATTGATAATCGCATTTTGCGACCAATACATACTTTGGTGTTTTGATTAGTAATACAAAGAAATAACAATTTATTGATAATGGTATGTCTTAACTTTTCTGTTTCTACTTAAAGAATTGGATAGACTTAGATAAGTAATCTGGTGTCTTCCTCAAGCATGACACAAAGAAAATGGAACCTTTACATGGCACTGCACCTATAAAGAGTTTCTGTTGTTATGATCTTGTTAGATTAGAATCCTCAAAACATATTTATAATCCTAATAATCACTTTGACTTCTGACAGACACTACTAGTTGCGGGAACAGACATAACCTCGGTGACTGCAGAATGGGCTATGTCACTTCTCCTCAACCATCCTCTTGTGCTAAAGAGAGCCAGAGCTGAGCTTGACCGTCATGTTGGTCATGGCCGTTTAGCAGAAGAACCTGATTTGGTCAAGTTGCCTTACCTCTAGCGCATAATCAATGAAACTCTTTGGCTGTTTCCAGCAGCACCACTTCTAGGGCCACATGAATCATCCAATTACTGTACAATTGGAGGGTACGATGTACCACCATCAACAATGTTGATTGTTAATGCATGGAGCATTCATAGATATCCCAAGGTGTGGGAGGACCCTGAAAGTTCTAGACCAGAGAGGTTTGAAGGATTGGAAGGTGAAGTTGAGGCATATAACTTCATACCATTTGGTCGAGGAAGAAGATCCTACCTTTGAGCTGGCCTTGCCAATAGAGTAATGGGATTAGCATTAGCCACTTTAATTCAGTGCTTTGAGTGGGAGAGAATTAGTGAAGAGGAAGTGGACTTGACAGAAGGAACTGGTCTTATAATGCCTAAAGTCAAGCCATTCGAGGTTATGTGCAAAGCTCGAAGTGCATGTTAAATGACCTTTCAAAGCTTTGATTATGCTCTTGTATGTTATTCAACCATCCGTTGGTACCAAATGATAGAACGAATTTGAGATTATGTGGATAGACACACGGTCTCAAGTTAGATTCCACATTAACACCGCATTTAAGTAGAAGTCATGGTATGGGTTGTTCGCTAGTCTCTTCCGAGCATTAGTTGATGTGCCAATAACTAAAATGAAAAGATGAGGGGTCACATCACATCAAAATTAACCTAACTTATAAGCTAACCCTCCACCTCATTTCACCGCACCCAAATATCCCTCTATGTGTTTCTTTACGTTTCAAAATAAATATTTTAATCTCATCTCAAATAAAATAAAAAAAATTTTAAATCAAAATATCATTGAATGACAACTTCCCAACCAAGATTTGCCGTAATTATATTTTTCCACCCATAAACCGAGAAAAACTTTTCCCCCGTCCTATTGACTTTATAATTTTTGACAAGGTTGAATATCATTTTCTCACCAAATTTTTAATGTATTTTTCACCCCCAGTTTGGTTTATATTAATTTTAGGGTTAATAAATTATAAAAAAAAAAATTAAAATAAGGTCATTTATTAAAATAAAAAATTATAAAGAATTGAAAAAAATAGCTGGCCATTAATGCTGATTGATGTAGAAAACTTGATTAATTAATGGGGGTTGAATTAGAATCAAGAAGAAATGTAAAGAATATTAATATTTATTTTACTTTTAAGGTTAAAAAATTGGTTGATTTAATTGTTATCCCATTTAATGTATGTTTATAAAAGCTAATTCACAAATAAGGGGGTGTATTTGATAGTATGATACAAAGAAGTGCCCCACAAATTTGCTCGTTTATAGTCTTCATTTTTTTGTGTAATCTCCACCGTCTATTTCAAATCGTATAAAGATCATGGGGTCTCTTGGTATAACAATTATCCCTTAGGTTGGGCAAAAATTTGGCTCCAACGAATTGTGAAAGTGACACTACGATCCCTATCAACAGAGGCGATCCAGCCCATTTTTGCCCACGTTCAATTTTATTTAAAAAATACTAATATATATAATTTTTAGATTTTGCCCACCATGACAAAAATATTATGAACAAAAATACTAATGTGTAATTAGTTTTTTATTGGTCTACTCTAACAAAATTTATATATCCGCTACTGCCTATCAATTTTTGTTAGTTATTATGATGATAATGCTATGACATACAGAGCATTCATGAATCTGTGTTTCACAAATTTTAATTTGTAATTTTTTTTTTTCTTACTCTTTTATTAGTGATGTTTATGGAATATTATTTTTTATTCGTTTTAGGCCAAAAATAATAGGCTAGTCTACAAAAATATAAAAGCCTAAGACAAAAAGATAAGTTCCAAGGAAGAAGAAGTCCAAAGCCACTTCTTAAAGGGAAGTTACACAATTTGCAAAAGGTGATTAACCTCATATTTAGAAGGTGATTTTAATCCATTATAAAGATCATCAAATTAATTAACTTGACCAAGACTTCATATTATTGTCCACTATTATCTCATAAACCTGATTTTTTTTTTTTTAATGCTATTCAAATTTTCTTCGAACAAAGTATTATTTTAAAGAGGAAAAAGAATCGTAATTACAAGAAATACAAAACTAAAGTTTTTAATTGCTTCACTATAAAATTTTGGTTAATTTTCTTCAAAGTATTGGTAGATATTTTTAATCTATACATATTTTATGTTGTTTAAATGTATTATGCTTTTGGGATTTTTTTTACCTTGAATTTTTTTTAAATTTATTTAATTATTTAAACATTTTATTTTAGAATGATGACGATGGAGTATATAGTAAATGAAGGGAATGAAATATTACCTTTTCAAAATATAAAAACATAGAATTTTAGGCATTTATGAAATTTATGGGTAACATAAAAAAAAAAAAAAATTTAAACTTGGAGTGAGACATTTTAAAAAAATACAACTTTTTTAGTTCATCAATGGAGTGTTACTTCGCTTCATTCAAAAAAAAAAAAAAAAGCCAACCTAACCGGAAACAAGGCCCACACAACGTGAGCCTATAAACACAAGATATCCCAGATAGGCCCCAACAAAACCAAGCCCAAACCCCTCACCTAAATAATACTCATCCATGCGGGCCTCTAAAAAAAACTATTACCTGGGATTGAATTTGATTTTAATCCCGTTAAGAAGCCCTGCTTGAAGATGACTATTGCTTGCAGGGTCATGAATGCTTTTTACAGTGCCACCCCTGAGGTTTGGCACTAACATTTTCCCCCTGATTTTGAAAACTATGTGTCACTTCAAATAGTGTTTCTTCTGTTGAATAACCAACTATTCAAGTTCTATCAGCCATCTTATTGCAGCTAATGTTTGTTCCTAATCTCCTTACTAACCATGGCCAATCGTCATTTCGAAGCTATACCTACCTCTCAGGGATCTCTTTATGAGCTTATGCTTGAGTTAAGAGTCTTTTCAAGGACGTTTCACAATATAAATTTATATTTTAATAATTTAAAGTACACTAATAATAACATAATACCAATCCGTCTCATGTTTCTCATCTTTTATATTCTCTTGTTTCAACTCTCTCGTTTTTTGGATTCTCTCTGTTCAGAGGTTCAAGTTTTCAATTCTTGCTCTAAACCTCTCGTTGGAGGTTCAATTTTCAATAACCACGAATTGAGTACCCACATCCAACCTGAAATTGACCACGTCTGAAACTTCTTTTAGCAAGATAACTTTGAACAAGTTTAAAGGGTGCACGACTTCATCTAATCCCATGTAGGTACAAAACATTATGGACCATATTACTCTTAGACTATATAAAACTATAAACATTTGGACTCTAACAATTGCTTATCTGGCAGCTGAATATACTATATTGACATCAGTGAACTTTCTTAAGCTTTTGACTTCACTAACAAAAGATCGTTTCGTAAGACAACTTTAGAGGGACAAGTTTAGGAATCCATTCATTGCAGTTTTGATGGCCCATCAATCCAATAAATTCTACTATATATTTAATTCAACGTCTTAACTAACTTTATTATTAGACAACATAAATACACTTAATTTAGAAGCAATTAACAACATTGTTATAGCATCTAAATTTATTTCTCTTATTGATTTCCTAGTTATACTTGAAGAATTTGAAAACTATATTTTTATGAATAACTAGGTCAATAGCCAAAAACACAATATCGTACCGGAAGCATTTGAATAGTAGATCATGATTAAGAATAATAATGGAAAACTTATCGGTTGACCTAATGGGTTAAACTGTGAATACTCAAAACTTGGTAAATTTATTTAACTCCTTTAGTTTGATAATGATATTTAGACCCCAAAAAAAACATTTGGAGAGCTTTCATATGCAAATGACATTTTCTAACCAAGATTCGTGCTTTACAGCTTTCTTGAAATCTTCCAAATTCTTTGTCCAAACTTTGTCTTTTCCTTGCTATCTAAACCCACACTTAGCAAGAGTCATTAACTAATATGTTTAGACATGGTTTTTTTATCATCAAAATAGACTGATGACTCCTTGATCAACAAAGGGGTTTTTGATTTTTCCTAAACTTCTTGGAGTCAATTAATTTATTAATGTTGTTTAAAACTAGTTGATCCACTTACTTTCTAAGAGCCCTTTAAGTGAGAAAATCGCCAAAAAGAGAGATCTTTCCATCTGGGTTAGAGGTTGTGGAGGATGGTGAAGTCAACTGAATAGTAAAGACTCAATCGAAAGTCGGTAAGAGATGCCGACAGCGACGACTTTGAGAAGAAAGATGGAAATGAAGAGTTGAGAGATGTCATCTTATTAGTGTATTTTTTATATGTAACACCCGAAAGTTGAACTCTAACTGTTTTAGAATTAGAGAAACTTCAAAAAGGAAACAAAAAAAAATTTTAGGAATTAAGGTTAATTTTTTTTCATGGGTACTCGTCGGTATACCTTGCCCACCCGCAAAAAATCAGGCTGGGCCAAGTACGAGTAAAAAAAAAAAAAGGTTCGAAAAGTTGGACTCGTACCCTACATTTTTTAATGTTACAGGCTTATTTGCCAGGTCTGCATTGGTCCCTTACAATTTTTCAAGAAAGGTGTTCATTGATTGTTTTCTAAACTACCAGGATTTAATGTTAATTAATGATATTACCATAGTCCAAAAAATCATATAACCGTTGTTCAAAACCCAACCGGTCCACTCACTTTCCAACTTTTCTCTTCAAATACCAAACTTCAATTTTTCAAATTTTCAAGTACGGGGTTTATTGAAGTTTTCCTAAAACAAATGCATTTAAAATCGAACTAGTCCGCTCATTTTACAATTTTTCGCTTCATCTCAGCACTAAATATCTAGAGCATCTCCAACCCACGCCAAATTGGCGCAAAAACACAATTTGGCGTGGGTTGGTACTCCAACCAGCGTCAAACACTGCGCCAAAATGCGCAGCACTGTAGCACAATAAAAAATATTTTTTTTTATTTTGTTTTTTTTTATTTTGTTAAGTTAATTTGAGTATTAAATTTTACACCAAAAATCATACCAATTTGAGTATTTATATTTAATTTAATTTGATTATATTTTATAATAATGATATATAAAAAATGATGACAAATTAAAAATAAAACTTTATCCATGCAAATATTAAACTACAATAACTAAAAATAAAAATTAACTAATTTAAAAACACTAAAATTAAAAGAAAATACAACATAAACTAAATAACAATTTAGTATTCCGTAGATTAGTTTCGGATCCAGTAGATCATCAAAATATTGAAAAAAACTTAGTTATTTTGAGATCCTTGGCCTTGTGTTGAGCTCTTTTTTGCATATTCTTAATTGCTCATTTTGAAAAAACTCACGTAGGCTTGGATCGGTTATAGAATTCAAATCCTTAAATAAATTTTGTTATCTTCTCGATATTCTCCCAAAGCCATTTTTTATATTAGATGTATGTTTTTTTATATTAAATGTAATGTTTATTTGATTAAATAAATGCTTAATTCTATTAAATTAGTATAATTTTTTAAAATAATTATTATTTAATAAAAATATCATTCCTAATATTTAATTAATATATCACAAATAATGAGTGAAATAGTTTAATTGTTGATTATTACAATAAAGGAAAAAAAAATATTTTAAAGAATTTCTAGAAATATTCTTTTTTGGTGCATATTTGGTGTGTGGTGGAATGGAATAGTGTTTTGCACCCAATTTTGCACCAAATTGGTGCAATGGGTTGGAGATGGTCTGAAACTCTCTTTTCTGATCTGATCGGAGTTGAAAATATTTATTTCGTTATTACAAATTTCAATCATCAAAATAATTTTTTACACAATTATGTACGAATCTGCTATTTAGTAACTCAATTAACGAATACCTATTATTATCCTTTTTTCATTAATTTGAAGTTCTTGGAATTTTTTTTTTTTTTTTAATTTGTGCAAGTGAAGCTGTTGTGCGTGTTTGAAGATGGCGGATGTTGCGGCAAACCAAGTGGTTTTTTATTTGTGAAATGTTAATTGCTTTGGCCTTTTGAGAATTTGGATAGTTTACTTTTGCTGGGATTTTAATATGAATTTTATTGTATGCGGTGGTTCTTTTGGTATGCAAATGATGCCCAGAAAAATTGTGTTTGATCTAGCGCATTGTGGGGGACTTGACTTTTGAGGAGTTGCAGTGGGTAAGTTAAGAATTGTGGAAGCTTTTTGTATAATTTGTGTAGAATTTTGTTCGTTGATTTGTTTAAGATGAGATCTGTGTTTTAGAGAATTTGACTATTCTCAAGTTTTCTTGATGTTTGAGTAACGATCAGTTAGTAAAGTGACTAAAAATAGAGAAATAAGTGGGAGTGACTGTAAGTTCTCTGGTGAGTTGATTGAGGTGCTGAAATCTAGGGAAATAGCTGGAACTTGAAAGGGTCACCTTTGAAAGCCTTTGCCGTGACCAAAGTGTCATCTCTTTCAATCATGTGATGCGGACGAATTTAATTGTAACCTGGAAAAGAACATTGTCAGTATCCCCCCCCCCCCCAAAAAAAAAAAAAAAAAAAAAAAAAAAAAACAGACGAGAGAGAACATTATTTTTGACATGCAACTGATACCGACTTTTTGCCTTTGATAATGAATGGTACTAATTGGATTGTTATTTGCATTTATTAAAAAATCCAAGGGTTGGGCATAGTGGTAAAATCCCTTATTTGTAACTGAACAGGTCAAGGATTTAAATCCCCTGGGGCCACCTACTTGATATTATCAGTCCATTTGCAGTCATTGATGACACTTCAACTTATATACCAAATTGTTATCATGCTATGGGTTAATGCTTATGATTCGCATAATACCCGCACCAGTTGTGATGTTACAAGCTCTTGTGATTGCAGTGTTCACGTGTTAAGAGTCTCTTAAAAAGTCCTATGTTCATTGTTAAAGTTCCTCAGCATATTTTTGCAGTGTCTTATTTCAAATTTGCACTTTAAGAGAGTGCTAGTAGAATTGTCTTTGCAATTACAATCTGAACTTGCCTCTGATGTTCTTTTTATTTTTCATTTTCTGGTGCAGCTCATCATGTCCGGCGGCGGATCCCGTGCTTGGATTCATATCTAGACAAGGTCTGTTATCTTTTGTACCTTGCAGGCAAAAGTATCCCAACATAACTAATTTTTTCACTGAATCTGAGCAGGTCAATATTTCCTTGTGGCCTTTTTTAAGATGTTTTTGACTTGTTCTGGTAGTTTGTGTAATGCAAATGTGAGGACATTGTGGGAAGATGATATTCATCATCATTATGTAATGGAGGCGTTATGCTGAATTTACAGCTTCTCTGTTGTCACCTCAATTTTGAATATGGAGATGCCAGTGAGATGCTTTTGAGAAACTGAACTCATAAACTGTTATTTTGTTTGATTGTTTCAATAAGAGTACTAAATATGCAGCCTTCTGTATCTGCAGCTTGAATTGAATATGGAACGATTGAGAATGGCTGTAGATGAATTCTTATGAAGCTTGCGAAAATGTTTCCAAGACCAAAATTACAGATTGTGTTTCTGATAAATACTACAGACATGACAATGCTGTACTAAGGGTGGATCTGATTCTTCTGTTGGCTATTACAAAATTTTCATATGCCGAAGTGGAGGTCCTGCAGGGTACTTTTGAGAATTTTCTTTGCTTAGGCTGTTGTACCTTTTATAAGGTAGCATTTGCTCCCGTTGTGCAGATATTTATTATTATGCCTTGTGTGGCTCTTTGTTTCCAATTAATTGTCATTTGGATGCCAGGAAGCTAGCCCTGAAGGTGGAAAATTCAAATCACTTCGAGGAACTGTTGAAGAGCAACACAGCATTATTGGTGGTAAGCAATGGCAAATTAAGTTCATAGTTTGGTTTGCCACTCTTCGTTAGGAGAAGAGTGGCCACTCTCTCTCACTCACTGTTCTTCAGGTGGGTTTCAATCTCTTTCTCTCTGTCTCCCTCTCTGTGTGTCCATCGCTGTATCTAATGTTCTATGTATTGTATATTAAATTGAGTTGTTTACTGGAAAGCAGCAACCAACTTTCTGCAAAACCAAAACACAGGAAGAAGAAGAAGAAGAAGAAGAAAAGCTAAAAAATCATGGACAAAATGAAATAGAAGAATTCAATCTACTGCCAAGAAGCAGCGAATCGCATCCCACACTCATTAAAGGCTTGGTCTTGAGGTCCTTTTTCCTTCTCTTTCTCTGCCTCTTAATATGAGGAAAAATTGTTCTAATTTCCTGCTGCTTTCAACTGTAATCTGCTCTCTTTGCCGTTAAAGCTTCAAACTTTTTTTTTCTCTTAGTTTAGGGTTTATGCTGTGTACAGAATTTTTATTTTTCGGTTTATTTCTAGGTATCCATCTTTTGGTGTTTGACTTCACACTGGCTTTTGGGTTGTGTTTGTTATATCTGTCTTTTTGTTAGCAAAATTACATTCAGGAAATTGGCTTGTGTTTATTATATTTTTATTCATGTTTTCTAAAGTTTCTAGAATTTGGGTAAAGCATAAGGTTTTAGTATAATTTGAAGTGTTAAACATAAGAATGTTGACAGGTTTGTAATGCTAATTACTTTGGGTTGACATATATCAATTTTAAAATGGTCACCTTTGGCTTATCTCTTTATTTGATAGTAAATGGTTTACTAGACTGATCTACATTGGACTAATGATAGGCCTCCTATACATAAGGTCTACAAGCTTAAGGGACGCAAAAGGCATTAAGGGCAGTTAGTTAAAAGAATCTTGTCCATGTGGCTGTGTGTAGAATTGGGTGTAAGAAAATGAGGGGTATTTTGTGAGATACTTAGTATATATTGTTAAGATTAGGCTGAAAGAAGGTTAAGCATTCTTTTAGAGATAACCAATGGAGGTCCCTACCTCCTCGAAATGCTAGGATCTATCTGGCTACTATTTTGTTCCATTTCTGATCTGTTAATTTCCAGTTTTCTTGATTAATACAAATATTGAGGTTTATCAAAGAATTGTTGTCTCTATTCATCTGTTCTTGTGTGTGGTTTGGATATTGGACTGATTTGCAGGTGATCGTATCAACTAATTGATAAATGTTTGTGAATTTTTCTGATGCAATTAATTTTTTTATTTTCTATTTGGTAGCCAAATGGAACCGCAATATCTTTGGCTGCTGGCTTCGTGTGTCAGGTGGATGCAAGAGAAGCTGCTGGTCTTGTTGTTGATATGATTAGGCAAAAGAAGATGGCTGGTTGTGCACTCTTACTGGCTGTTCCTCCCGGTACTTGGAAGACTGTGCTGGGCCTCGGAATATGTCAAGAGCTTGGGAGCAAGGTGCTCTTGCTATTTTCACATCTGTTAATATCTTTTTTGCATTTTGATGTTACTAATCGGAATCTTTTGTTCTTGTTCCTGTTTCTTCTAGTAGATGATAGCTTTTGATATTAACAACATTGATGAGCTTTCATGCATATAAAAAAAAAAAAAAAAAGGTACATTTTACCACTTTTTGGCAGGTTCAATTTTGTTGGTTCAGAAGTAAAGAAAACTGAGGTTTTGATGGAAAANGCTAATTCACAAATAAGGGGGTGTATTTGATAGTATGATACAAAGAAGTGGCCCCACAAATTTGCTCGTTTATAGTCTTCATTTTTTTGTGTAATCTCCACCGTCTATTTCAAATCGTATAAAGATCATGGGGTCTCTTGGTGATAACAAATTTATCCCTTAGGTTGGGCAAAAAAATTTGGCTTCAACGAATTGTGAAAGTGACACTACGATCCCTATCAACAGAGGCGGATCCAGCCCATTTTTTGCCCACGTTCAATTTTATTTAAAAAATACTAATATATATAATTTTTAGATTTTGGCCCACCATGACAAAAATATTAATGAACAAAAATACTATTGTGTAATTAGTTTTTATTTTGGTCTACTCTAACAAAAATTTATATATCCGCTACTGCCTATCAATTTTTGTTAGTTATCTATGATGATTAATGCTATGGACATATCAGAGCATTCATGAATCATGTGTTTACACAAATATTTTAATTTGTAATTTTTTTTATTTTCTTACTCTTTTATTAGTGATGTTTATGGAATATTAATTTTTGTTATTCGTTTTAGGCCAAAAATAATAGGCTCACGTCTAAACAAAAATATAAAAAGCCTAAGACAAAAAGATAAGGTCCAAGGGAGAGAAGAAGTCCAAAGCCACTTCTTAAAGGGAAGTTACAGTCAATTTGCAAAAGGTGATTATAACCTCATATTTAGAAGGTGATTTTAATCCATTATAAAGATCATCAAATTAATTAACTTGACCAAGACTTACATATTATTGTCCACTATTATCTCATAAACCTGATATTTTTTTTTTTTATACTATTCAAATTATTCTTCGAACAAAGTATTAGTTTAATAGAGGAAGAAGAATCGTAATTACAAGAAATACAAAACTAAAGTTTTTAATTGATTCACGTATAAAAATTTTGGTTAATTTTTCTTCAAAGTATTGGTAGATATTTTTAATCTATACATATTTTATGTTGTTTAAATGTATTATGCTTTTGGGATTTTTTTTACCTTGAATTTTTTTTTAAATTTAAATTTAATTATTTAAACATTTTATTTTAAGAATGATGACGATGGAGTATATAGAATAAATGAAGGGAATGAAATATTAACCTTTTCAAAATATAAAAACAATATATTTAAGGACATTTATGAAATTTATGGTACATCAAAAAAAAAAAAAAAAATTTAAACTTTGGAGTGAGACATTTTAATAATACAACTTTTTTAGTTCTCAATGGGTGTTATAGCTTCATTCAACAAAAAAAAAAAAAAAAACCAACCTAACCGAAACAAGGCCCACACGTGACCTATAAACACAGATATCACCAGATAGGCCCCAACAGCCCAACAAGCCCAAACCCCTCAGCCTAAATATAATACTTCATGCGGGCCTCTGAAAAAAAACTTATTACCTGGGATTGAATTTGATTTTAATCCCGTTAATGAAGCCCTGCTTGAAGATGACTATTGCTTGTGCAGGGTCAATGAATGACTTTATTACAGTGCCACCCCTGAGGTTTGGCACCTTAACATTTTCCCCCTTGATTTTGGAAAACTAATGCTGTCACTTCAAATAGTGTTTCTGTCAGTTGAATATAACCAACTATTCAAGTTCTATCAGCCATCTTATTGCAGCTAATGTTTGTTCCTAATCTCCTTACTAACCAATGGCCAATCGTCATTTCGAAGCTATACCTACCTCTCATGGGATCTCTTGTTATGAGCTTATTGCTTGAGTTAAGAGATCTTTTCAAGGACGTTTCACAATATAAATTTATGATTTTAATAATTTAAAGTACACTAATAAATAACATAAATACCAATCCGTCTCATTTGTTTCTCATCTTTTATATTCTCTTGTTTCAAACTCTCTCGTTTTTTGGATTCTCTCGTTCAGAGGTTCAAGTTTTCAATTCTTGCTCTAAACCTCTCGTTGGAGGTTCAAGTTTTCAAATAACCCAACGAATTGAGTACCCACATCCAACCCTAGTAATTGACCACGTTCTGAAACTTCTTTTAGCAAGATAACTTTGAACAAGTTTAAAGGGTGCACGTACTTCATCTAATCCCATGTATGTACAAAAAACATTATGGACCAATATTACTCTTAGACTATATAAAACTATAAACATTATGGACTCTAACAATTGCTTATACTGGCAGCTGAATATACTTATATTGACATCAGTGAACTTTCTTAAGCTTTTGACTTCACTAACAATAAAGATCGGTTTCGTAAGACAAACTTTAGAGGGACAAGTTTAGGAATCCATTCATTGCAGTTTTGAATGGACCATCAATCCAATAAAATTCTACTATATAATTTAATTCAACGTCTTAACTAACTTTATTATTTAGACAACATAAATACAACTTAATTTAGAAGCAATATAACAACATTGTTATAGCATCTAAAATTTATTTCTCTTATTGATTTCCTAGTATATACTTGAAGAATTTGAAAACTATATTTTATATGAAAATAACTAGGTCAATAGCCAAAAACAACAATATCGTACCGGAAGCATTTGAATAGTAGATCATGATTAAGAATAAATAATGGAAAACTTATTCGGTTGACCTAATGGGTTAAACTGTGAATACTCAAAACTTGGTAAATTTATTTAACTCCTTTAGTTTGATAATGATATTTAGACCCCAAAAAAAAACATTTGGAGAGCTTTCATATGCAAATGACATTTTCTAACCAAGATTCGTGCTTTGACTAAGCTTTCTTGAAATCTTCCAAATTCTTTGTCCAAACTTTGTCTTTTCCTTGCTATCTAAACCCACACTTGAGCAAGAGTCATTAACTAATATGTTTAGGGGCATATTAGTTTGTTATCATCAAAATAAGAGCATGATGACTCCTTGAGTCAACAAAGGGGTTTATTGATTGTTTTCTAAACTTCTTGGAGTCAATTAATTTATTAATGTTGTTTAAAACTAGTTGATCCACTTACTTTCTAAGAGCCCTTTAAGTGAGAAAATCGACCAAAAAGAGAGATCTTTCCATCTGGGTTGAAAAGGATGGTGGAGGAAGATGAAGTCAACTGAAATGGTGAAGAAACTCGGTTGAAAGTCGGCAATAGATGCCGACAACGGCAACTTTGAAGACAAAAGATGGAAGATGAAGAGTTGAGAGATGTCATCTTATTAGTGTATTTTTTATATGTAACACCCGAAAGTTGAACTCTAACTGATTTTAGGAATTAGAGAAGACTTCAAAAAGGAAACAAAAAACAATTTTAGGAATTAAGGTTAATTTTTTTTCATGGGTACTCGTCGGGTATACCTTGCCCACCCGCAAAAAATCAGGCTGGGCCAAGTACGAGTAAAAAAAAAAAAGGTTCGAAAAAGTTGGACTCGTACCCTACATTTTTTAATGGGTACAGGCTTATTTTGCCAGGTCTGCTTTAGTCCCTTACAAATTTTCAAGAAAGGTGTTCATTGATTGTTTTCTAAACTACCAGGAGTTAATGTTAATTAATGATATTACCATAGTCCAAAAAATCATATAACCGTTGTTCAAAACCCAACCGGTCCACTCACTTTCCAACTTTTCTCTTCAAATACCAAACTTCAATTTTTCAAATTTTCAAGTACGGGGTTTATTGAAGTTTTCCTAAAACAAATGCAGTTTAAAATCGAACTAGTCCGCTCATTTTACAATTTTTCGCTTCATCTCAGCAACTAAATATCTGAGAGCATCTCCAACCCACGCCAAATTGGCGCAAAAAACACCAATTTGGCGTGGGTTGGTACTCCAACCAGCGTCAAACACTGCGCCAAAATGGCGCAGCACTGTAGCACAATAAAAAAATATTTTTTTTTTATTTTGTTTTTTTTTTATTTTGTTAAGTTAATTTGAGTATTAAATTTTACACCAAAAATCATACCAAATTTGAGTATTTGTATCTAATTTAATTTGATTATTATTTATAATAATAAATTTATAATAATGATATAATTTAAAAAATGATGACAAATTAAAAATATAACTTTATTCAATGCAAATATTAAACTACAATAACTAAAAATAAAAATTAACACTAATTTAAAAACACATATAGAATAAGTGAAGGGAATGAAATATTAATTTTTTCAAAATATAAAAACATAGAATTTTAAGGACATTTATGAAATTTATGGGGTAACATACAAAAAAAAAAAAAAAATTTAAACTTTGGAGTGAGACATTTTAATAAATACAACTTTTTTAGTTCATCAATGGAGTGTTAATAGCTTCATTCAACAAAAAAAAAAAAAAAAAGCCAACCTAACCAGGAAACAAGGCCCACACAACGTGAGCCTATAAACACAAGATATCACCAGATAGGCCCCAACAAAACCAAGCCCAAACCCCTCAGCCTAAATATAATACTTCATGCGGGCCTCTGAAAAAAAACTTATTACCTGGGATTGAATTTGATTTTAATCCCGTTAATGAAGCCCTGCTTGAAGATGACTATTGCTTGTGCAGGGTCAATGAATGACTTTATTACAGTGCCACCCCTGAGGTTTGGCACCTTAACATTTTCCCCCTTGATTTTGGAAAACTAATGCTGTCACTTCAAATAGTGTTTCTGTCAGTTGAATATAACCAACTATTCAAGTTCTATCAGCCATCTTATTGCAGCTAATGTTTGTTCCTAATCTCCTTACTAACCAATGGCCAATCGTCATTTCGAAGCTATACCTACCTCTCATGGGATCTCTTGTTATGAGCTTATTGCTTGAGTTAAGAGATCTTTTCAAGGACGTTTCACAATATAAATTTATGATTTTAATAATTTAAAGTACACTAATAAATAACATAAATACCAATCCGTCTCATTTGTTTCTCATCTTTTATATTCTCTTGTTTCAAACTCTCTCGTTTTTTGGATTCTCTCGTTCAGAGGTTCAAGTTTTCAATTCTTGCTCTAAACCTCTCGTTGGAGGTTCAAGTTTTCAAATAACCCAACGAATTGAGTACCC
Source organism: Pistacia vera (assembly GCF_008641045.1). Classification (NCBI taxonomy): domain Eukaryota; kingdom Viridiplantae; phylum Streptophyta; class Magnoliopsida; order Sapindales; family Anacardiaceae; genus Pistacia; species Pistacia vera. The sequence goes on from NW_022196087.1 coordinate 1,351,081, forward strand.
ACATCCAACCCTAGTAATTGACCACGTTCTGAAACTTCTTTTAGCAAGATAACTTTGAACAAGTTTAAAGGGTGCACGTACTTCATCTAATCCCATGTATGTACAAAAAACATTATGGACCAATATTACTCTTAGACTATATAAAACTATAAACATTATGGACTCTAACAATTGCTTATACTGGCAGCTGAATATACTTATATTGACATCAGTGAACTTTCTTAAGCTTTTGACTTCACTAACAATAAAGATCGGTTTCGTAAGACAAACTTTAGAGGGACAAGTTTAGGAATCCATTCATTGCAGTTTTGAATGGACCATCAATCCAATAAAATTCTACTATATAATTTAATTCAACGTCTTAACTAACTTTATTATTTAGACAACATAAATACAACTTAATTTAGAAGCAATATAACAACATTGTTATAGCATCTAAAATTTATTTCTCTTATTGATTTCCTAGTATATACTTGAAGAATTTGAAAACTATATTTTATATGAAAATAACTAGGTCAATAGCCAAAAACAACAATATCATATCTGAAGCATTTGAATAGTAGATCATGATTAAGAATAAATAATGGAAAACTTATTCGGTTGACCTAATGGGTTAAACTGTGAATACTCAAAACTTGGTAAATTTATTTAACTCCTTTAGTTTGATAATGAGCAAGAGTCATTAACTAATATGTTATCATCAAAATAAGAGCATGATGACTCCTTGAGTCAACAAAGGGGTTTATACTTGGAGTTAATTAATATTAATGTGTTTTAAAACTAGTTGGTCCACTTATTTTCTAAGAGCCCTTTTAAGTGAGAAAATCAGCCAAAAAGAGAAATCTTTCCATATAGGTTGAAAAGGATGGTGGAGGAAGATGAAGTCAACTGAAATGGTGAAGAAACTCGTTGAAAGTCGGCAATAGATGCCGACAACGGCAACTTTGAAGACAAAAGATGGAAGATGAGAGTTGAGGGATGTCATCTATAGTGTTTTATGTGTAACACCCGAAAGTTGAACTCTAACTGATTTTAGGAATTAGAGAAGACTTCAAAAGGAAACAAAAAAACAATTTAGGAATTAAGGTTAATTTTTTTCATGGGTACTCATCGGGTATACCTTGCTCGGCCGCCAAAAAATGGGGCTGGGGCCAAGTACGGGTTGAAAAAGAAAAAAAGGGTCAAAAAGTTGGACTCATACCCAACATTTTTTAATGGGTACAGGTTATTTTGCCAGTTCTGCTTTAGTCCCTTACAAATTTTCAAGAAAGGTGCTTATTGATTGTTTTCTAAACTATCAGGAGTTGATGGTTATTAAATAAAAAAGTTCTTTGGATTTTTTTTTTTTTTTAATTTGTGCGAGTGAAGCTGTTGTGCGTGTTTGAAGATGGCGGATGTGCGGCGAAACAAGTGGTAATTTTTATTTGTGAAATGTTAATTGCTTTGGCCTTATTGAGAATTTGGATAGTTTATTTTTGCTGGGATTTAATATGAAAATTTTATTGTATGCAGGGTGGTTCTTTTGGTGATGCAAATGATGCCAGAAAAATGTGTTCGATCTAGGCGCATTTGTGGGGGACTTGACTTTTGAGGAAGATGCAAGTGGGTAAGTTAAGAACTGTGGAAGCTTTTTGTATAATTTGTGTAGAATTTTGCTCGTTGATTGTTTAAGATGGATCTGTGTTTTAGACAATTTGACTATTCTCAAGTTTTCTTGAATGTTTGAGTAACGACCAGTTAGTAAAGTAACTTAAAATAAGGAAATAATGGTGGGTGACTGTAAGTTCTCTGGGTGAGTTGATTGAGGTGTTGAAATCTTGGGAAATAGCTGGAAACTGGGAGGGTCACCTTTGAAAGCCTTTGCTGGTGACCAAAGTGTCATCTCTTCAATCTAGTGATGCTGCTGAATTTAATTGTAAACCTGGAAAAGAACATGTTAGTGCCAAAAATAAAAAAAAAGACGAGAGAGAACATTATTTTTGACATGCAACTGATACCGATTATTTGCCTTTGTATGAATGGTACTAATTGGATTGTTATTTGCATTTATTAAAAATCCAAGGGTTGGGCATAGTGGTAAAATCCCTTTTTTGTAACGAACAGGTCAAGGATTTAAATCCCTTGGGGCCACCTACTTGGTATATTATAGTCACTTGTTTTGGCTAACAAGGTTTCAGGGTTGGGAAGTAGCCTTCAGTTTAGATTTCAGTGCCCATGCAGGGAAAAGTTGAGGGATTTCTGGGTATAAACAAAATGCGTTGAGAAATGACATTGTCATGCACTTCAGAGTTTTTCCAATAAACTTGAAGTTGTAATCATTTATTTGACTGAGGAAATAATCTCTGCCTTGTAGAGTGGAAATAGAGGACTTACGGTTTTGGATAAATATCATATTTTTGAGTAAGAGACATTATAGAAGAACTTCTCATGTCATCTTTGATATATCAGTCCATTTGCAGTCATTGATGAGCACTTCAACTTATATTACCAAATTGTTATGATGCTATTGGTTAATGCTTATGATTCGCATAATACACCAGCACCAGTTGATGTTACAAGCTCTTGTGATTGCAGTGTTCATGTGTTAAGAGTTCTTAAAAAGTCCTATTTCAAATTGTTAAAAGTCTCTCAGCATATTTTTGCAGTGTCTTATTTCAAATTTGCACTTTAAAGAGAGTGCTAGTAGAATTGTCTTTGCAATTACAATCTGAACTTGCCTCTGATGTTCTTTTTCTTTTCATTTTCTGGTGCAGCTCATCATGTCTCGGCGGCGGATCCCGTGCTTGGATTCATATTTAGACAAGGTCTGTTATCTTTTGTACCTTGCAGGCAAAAGTTATCCCAACATAGACTAATTTTTTTTCTGAATCTGAGCAGGTCAATATTTCCTTGTGGCCTCGTTTTAAGATGGTTTTGACTTGTATCTTGGTAGTTTGTGTAATGCAAATGTGAGGACATTGTGGGAAGATGATATTCATTCATTATGTAATGAGGTGTTATGCTAATTAAAGCTTCTCTTGTTCACCTCAATGTTGAATATGGAGATGGCCAGGTGAGATGCTTTTGAGAAACTGAACTCATAAACTGTTATTTTGTTTGATTGTTTCAATAAGAGTACTTAAATATGCTGCCTTCTGTATCTGCAGCTTGAATTGAATATGGAACGATTGAGAATGGGTGTAGATAATTGCTTATGAAGCTTGCGGAAATGTTTCCAAGACCAAAATTACAGATTGTGTTTTGATAATAACTATGACATGACAATTGCTGTACTAAAGGTGAGATCTATGTTCTTCATGCTGGCTATTACAAAAATTTCATATGGACAGAAGTGGAGGTCCTGCAGGGTACTTTTGGAGAATTTTCTTTGCTTAGGCTGTTGACCTTTATAAGGAGAGCATTTGCTCCTGTTGTGCAGAATATTTATATTATTATGCCTTGTGTGGCTCTTTGTTTCCAATTAAATTGTCATTGGATGCCAGGAAGCTAGCCCGAAGGTGGGAAAATTCAAATGCCATTCGAGGAACTGTGAAGAGCAACACAGCATATTGGTGGTAAGCAATGGCAAATTTAAGTTCTAGATTTGGTTTGCCACTCTTCGTTAGGAGAGAGGGGCCACTCTCTCTCACGCACTGTTCTTCAGGTGGGTTTCATCTCTTTCTCTCTGTCTCCTCTCTGTGTGTGCAATGCCATATCTAATGTTCTAGTATTGTATATTAAATTGAGTTGTTTACTGGAAAGAGCAGCAACCAAGTTTCTGCAAAACCAAAACACAGGAAGAAGAAGAAGAAGAAGAAAGCTAAAAAATCATGGAATAGAAGAAGTTCAATCTACTGCCAAGAAGCAGCGAATCGCATCCCACACTCACATTAAGGCCTGGCTTGAGGTCCTTTTTCCTTCTCTCTCTCTGCCTCATAAATATTAAGAAATTGTTCTAATTCCCGCTGCTTTCAACTGTAATTGCTCTCTTTGCTGTTAAAGCTTCAAACTTATTTTTCTCTAGGTTTAGGGTTTATGCTGTGTACAGAATTTTATTTTCGTTTTTGTTTCTAGGTATCCATGTTTTGGTGTTTGACTTCACACTGGCTTTGGGTTGTGTTGTGATATCTGTTTTGTTATCAATTACATTCAGGAAATTGGCTTGTGTTATTATATTTTTATTCATGTTTTCTAAAGTTTCTAGAATTTGGGTAAAGCATAAGGTTTTAGTATAATTGAAGTGTTAAACATAAGAATGTTGACAGGTTTGTAATGCTAATTACTTTGAGTTGACATATATCAATTTTAAAAGGTCACCTTTGGTTTATCTCTTTATTTGATAGTAATGGTTCACTAGACTGTCTACATGGACTAATGATAGGCCTCCTATACATAAGGTCTACAAGCTTAAGGGACGCAAAAGGCATTATGGGCAGTCAGCTAAAAGCTTAGGGACGCAAAAGGCATTAGGGCAGGTAGTTAAAAGATATTGTCCATGTGGCTGTGTGTAGAATTGGGTGTAAGAATGTGTGAATGGGGTATTTTGTGAGATACTTAGTATATATTGTTAAGATTAGGCTGAGAGAAGGTTAAGCATTCTTTTAGAGATAACCAATGGAGGTCCCTACCTCCTCGAAATGCTAGGATCTATCTGCTACTATTTTGTTCCATTTCTGATCTGTTAATTTCCAGTTTTCTTGATTAATACAAATATTGAGGTTTATCAAAGAATTGTTGTCTCTAGTCATCTGTTCTTGTGTGTGGTTTGGATATTGGACTGATTTGAGGGTGATCGTATCAAATATGCTGCCACAAGAGAGTTGGTTCAATTTTATTGACCGGGCTGGGAAAGTCTGAGGCCTTCTTCTGCCGAGATACGTGTGGAGCGTGAATTTCTTTCATGGTCACTTGGCCGATAACACAGTTATTCACATGGTTGTCCTTCAACCAACTGAATGGGGCTTACCATCTGTGTGCACATTTTTTTTATTTTAAGTTTGATTTAAATTAAAGGTTTTAATTTCGCAAAGATTTATCTTGGTAATTATGGATTAAATTAGGGCTTCCACAGGATTCTGTAAGGGCAATAACTTCTGGATTGCCTCTTTTCTCTATAGCATCTGCTCACTAGCTTCATGGAGTTTTTCAGGTTTGTTTAGTAATTATAATTAGATTTTAATCACAATATATATAGAGAAAAATTAAAAGAATTAACTTTCTAATTTAATTCAAATTGCTAAGACTTTTTAGCACTTTCCTTGAATACTAAAAATTCATTTAAATTTTCTATTATTTTATTATAAATTTAGGCTGTAAGTTTGGAGGTTCAAACATTGAGCAATTGCATGGGAAGATAAAGAAGTGCAGAGAATCAGATTCGCCAGGTAATTTTAATTCTTAATTATAATTAATTAAATTTCAATTATTATTATTACTCTAAGTGAGAACTGGAAGTCGAAGGAGAATAATTAACAAATAACTAATAATGATTATATATATAGACTACTTTTATTTTAATTCTTAGGGTCAATTTTGTTTACTTGTAATTAATTCACAAAGTGTTCTTTTATTCATAATATTGATTGGAAAAAAAAAAAAAAAGAATAAAAAAACTAGATATGCAGGGTGACTTTGATAATATTACCAAATCGATATTGTTAATTGAGATAGTATTCGACCGACATCTAAAAAATCTTTGCTATATTTTAAAGAGAAATGCGAAAAACACTTTGCTCTTTGCTCTATTCTCTTTTGTATGTGTTAAAAAGTGAGTGAGAAAGTGAAAAAGTCAATTTTATGTTTACTATTTTTCGGATGGAGTCACACATAGGTTCACTTTTAATTATTGATCTTATGATATTATTAAACTGTTAATGGTATATGGAAATTTACTACTGAGATTTATTATTATTATTATTTTTTTTTTTTTGGAATATACAATTAATTAATGTTTCAATTGGATATGTTCAAAGAGGAGGAAATGTAAAGGGAGAAAAAACGATTATATCCTTGACTTAACATTAGCTATAAAAATGTCAAAAAACTGGGAACATAAATTTACTTTTACTTAAAAGATTATATGGACCTTGAAGATCATATATACTACTACAAACTGCAATATTATTGTTTGGAAATTATAATACGGAAGTTAGAAAACTTTTCAGGTATCAAATTGTCTTTATGGCAAACTATGTGTGGGTACATGTTGTTCTACCTTTCTTTCAAACTCAAGGTCATGAGCCCAACCCACTTATAAAAACCCACCCAAACGCACAACGCATCCACATTTCCACCGAGCTTAAAATTCCACCGAGCTTAAAAAAAAAAAAAAAAAAAAAAAAAAAAAGAAGGCTTTCTATCCAGGTAGTTGTCTTTGATCTCTCTTTCGATTTCTTTCTCATTCCATAGCTCTCCCGTCCGGCGGCCATATCACTTGGCCAATGTGCTCGATCGTGGCGGCAACATTTATAATATGTAATTTCACAAGGGTGGGCGACTCTCCTTTGAAGACATATGTGATAAGCACTTCAATAAACCATCGTTCTCCTCCCTTTCTAGGATTATGGTAACAAAATCAAAATAGGCTTGAAAGTACTAGAAAGGGGTTGAAGAAAATGATTTGACCAATGGCCTAAAGCAACATAGATGGAAAACCTTCATCAGGAATTGTACCATTTAGCTTCCACTTAAGAAAGGGAGAGAGAGAAGAAGGTTGCACACTATGTGACAACTTGCAAGGTTCTGCATCAACTATTTTCAACTTGCGGAGATTCACTCAGATATAATTACCGAGGTTTTCTCCCCTGGTTGTTTTGCTCTATATGAAACAATATTACAACCATTCAACATAATGAATAAATTAAAAAGAAGAAGAAAAGAACATAGGCTTTAAATTAGAAATAAACTTAACAAATAAGAGGAAAAGATCTAAAAATTTATAAATGTCAATAAATAGACTGCTCTAGCAATTATGACTGATCTCACCCATAAATACTCCAAACAAGAAATTCATGTATTTAACAACATTCTCGTAAATTTACTTTAATGATATTNGCTGTTGGAGATGTTATATATATTGAGGCGAATAGTGGCGCAGTCAAAAGGGTGGGAAGGAGTGATGCTTTTGCTACCGAATTTGACCTTGAAGCAGAAGAGTATGTTCCACTTCCTAAAGGGGAAGTTCACAAAAAGAAAGAGATAGACCAGGTTTGTCTCATGTGAATTGTGGCTTCTTTGTGCACGTTTGTTGATATCACTCATGATGTTTTATTTTATGATGATAGTTATGTTGGATGTTAAAAGACATCAGTTTATGTGTTCTAACTTTTAAATAATGAAAGTGCTTTTTTGTCTTTCTGATTGCTATACTATCAACAATGCTATCTTCTTTTTCAAGTTGACAATTGATTGGCCCTAAGGTGCTCTGTCCTTTCACACAACTCATGTTTCTGTGAAGAATATTTGATCCAAGTAAACTAACTCATTTGATACATAGTTTCTTGTTCTGGAGATTTCTGGCCCATAACTTTTTTCACTGAACATTAGACTTGCAATATTTTGTTTTTGGGCCTGACGGCTGTAATCTTCCATAAAAATTAGCTATGACTTTGATGCCTTTATGACTTCCTGATGGGCATTACACCTATGAGGAAATTAATTTTATGTCATGGTGAATTGTCTATTTTCTTATATCAGGATCTAACATTTCATTATCTGGATGCTGCAAATGCGAGGCCTCAAGGTGGGCAAGATATATTGTCTTTAATGGGTCAGATGATGAAGCCGAGGAAAACAGAAATTACTGAAAAACTACATCAAGAAATAAATAAGGTTCTACTTTGAATCCTCTTTGTTTTGTCATTTACCAGAAAAGCACTTGATATGCCTTTCCATGACCTCAATAATTGCATTGAAATAATAATAATAATAATAAGGATGACAGTCTGCAATGGTCTATAATCTCAACTGTCGCAATTCTAAGTTTTACTTGTAAATGTAATGCTTTGACCGAAAATTTTCACCGATGCCAGGTTGTTAATCACTAATCAGTATATTGATGAAGTTCTGGCAGAGCTTGTCCCTGGAGTTCTATTCATTCGTGAGGTTCTCTCCTAAACCCATTTTGTTTCTATATATATATATATATATATATATGTGTGTGTGTGTGTGTGTGTGTGTGTGTGTGTGTGTGTTCAGATTTGTTGTATGTTTCTTATGTTACAATCTGCAGGTTCATATGCTGGACATGGAGTGCTTTTCATACTTGATTCGTGCTTTAGAGAGCTCACTATCTCCAATCGTAATCCTTGCTACAAATAGAGGAATATGTAACGTATGGTATGATACCTCTTGTGCTGATATTGAAAATGTTAGAATAGTTGTTCCAACCTTTTCTTAAATCACAGTTTGTTCAGATTGTACCTAATACAGGTTACATTAAGTAGTCTTTCCTGTTTTATTTTGTCACCGGTTAGATCCCTGTTACATGTGTCTTGCCTATACTTGTGTTCATGTAGGTTCTTTCAAATAGTTCATTTGAATTCCGTTCCAATTGGTCGCTTTATTACACAGGCTGTTGTCTTTGTTTCCATTCGTATATGCGAAAAGCTGGCAAATAATTGTGGTACTTTTCAGCTACTAAGTTATGATACGACAGATCTGTGGCTAATACCTAGTGCTCAGCCTGAGTTTTGTTTTATTGCTATTTGGAGATTGGAATTTGCGTTTCTTGATTTCCCTGTATATAATCATATATTCAATAACTAACAAGAAGGTTGGCTTCACCAAGTAGAAATAGAAGGTGCTTGATTAATTGTCTGGTCAGTAATATAGACATCTGTTGAGGCCAGTATGCTCGTTTGGAAACTTTACTACTTGAAATTTGTAGGGTCATTTGATATTAGAACTAGAAAGATACTTGAGGATGAATAAAATTTTGGGACTTGAAAAGAACAACGAAATTTGAAATCATAGGAAGCATTAACTTGACTAATGCATCATTTGGATATACTGGCCGATTACAGTACGAAATTATTGTAATCTTTGACTTTCCTTATAATCTTTAATACCTTCCACTCTACGATATGACTCAAATAATTGTCCAAACCAAATCTCACTCGATCTACGAGTCAAACACGCAACGAAAGCGCGCGTGTGGAGTGATAAGAAAAAGAAAAAAATAATGAACAAATACATCCTAGAAAAGGACTCCCTTTCAGTCTAAATAACTATTGGGAAAGACGAAATGCTAATCGAAAGCCGATAAAGAAACCAGGCTTTGGCAAAAAAAAAAAAAGTCAAAAAGTTGTGACAGTACAAGCCCAAAAGGAATCCTCCACTTCAGCGATGGTCAAGGGAAGGGAGAGCCTCATTCACACCAACCTCCACAACTTGGTCCAGCCGAGATTCCTAGACTGACCCAAATCAAAGAGCTGCTCCATAAAGGCCCATAAATCTTTTTGCTTCTTCTTCATTAAAAGCCCAGGGAAATCAATAAAATAATCAGACGAAAAGAATAGTCACAGCAGCTTAGCAAAGTGATGAAGAATGCAGCAGCTGTGAAAGAGAAGAAGAAAAGCTTTTGCGAAGCTGTTAAGTTCGGTAAACTGCTAATGCAAACAGAACTTTGTTAATATTAACAGAAGCTGAAGTTGAGCATTTTGTGAAAGAATAAAACGCAGAGTTTTAATCTTTGCTATATTGCTGCTGTTCAACAGAGAAGAGAAGAAGCTGAAGCATAGCTAAAATAGCATTTTTGATCCTCAAATTTCGTGTTTTCTGCTGTTGTTCCAGTTGAAGTTGTGTTTGTTGACCTAGCACATCCTGCGGATTGCCAGCATGTCAACTACACCTTGTGTATAAACAAATGAACTTTCATTCTTCTGATTAATGAAAATTAATTAGTTACAAAATTCTTGGAATTCTGTTCTTATTCTTGAAAGCTCCTTTTTCTCTCAATCCCTTTAAATATGAAAAATAAAGAAAGCAATAAGACAATCACACGCACATAACAACACCAAATTTACGTGGTTCGGCAAATCATGCCTACATCCACGGGCTGTGAGTCAAATGACTAAAATAGAGGATAATAGTACAAGTCTAATAGACTCATGTTAAATCTAAACCCAAAACCGTTCTCTCATATTTCTTTCTAACACTCTCCCACTTAATGCACTCAAATCCCAGAAAGTGAAAATTTTCACAATAGTCTTTTGGCTCTAATTAAATAAACAAGAACTCACAAAGAACACTCACTCTTCACCTATACATTTTCTTAACATCACCATTCACTAGCCTATATCTAATCAAAGAAAAAGAGGAAATGAATATATTGATTTTCTTTGGATGCAGAAACCGTCTCAATTCCGGTGCTTAAATTGCCGCCCCGCCACTACACTTTTTCAGCCTTCACATTCCTTATCATCACAATAAGTTCACAATACCATGGTGAATGAATGGATCCGAAGGTTTGCGCCCTTTAAGCCTCTTCAGACTTTTGAATCATTTCAAGGGAAAAAAGGCTTCCCATCCCTTTCTTGCAACAAGCTGTGAATTATTAAAGGACAGACATCAATATTTGGATTTCAACTAGGCAAAGCAACAACCAAAAATGCAAATTTAAGAACATTTCAGTAAGAAATTACTTAAGGGATGTGAAACTGTGCAGTTCATTTGATAAGGACTTGAGATTATCATATCAAGTGAGCCTTCTCTGGCAAAAGATTCAAGCAGAGAACCCTTCTTGATGATCTTTCAAGAGACGCAATACTGGAGAATTTTGCACTCTTTGATCCTGCAGAAACGCATTGAGCTTTTCGTCTCAAAACGCATAAGAATTTCTTATCCAATTGGAAAGCTCATACCAACATAGGAACTAAGATCTCAGAAGTACTGCGAAACATTTTCTGATCAACACTGCTTTGATCACTCCATTCATAGGATTCACCTGGACATTATTATAAAAAAAAAAAAATTATGTAGCAATGCTCTCCCAGAAAAAAGGCAATGATTTTGGGAAAACATAAACAGAGAAAGTATATCTTAGATGCTTATATTAAGCGAGTTGTTCTGCCTCAGCAAGGAGATATAGAGGTCCATTACTTGGTTTGCTGACATTATTTCTTCTTTTAACAAATGAAATAAGACATCAAACTAACAGTGACAACTCATGAAAACTGACAAATAGCATGCAATGAAGGAAATATTAAATATAAGGCAATCTCTTTTTTATATATAAGGAATTTAAAAAACAAATAAATAATGAAGTAGAAGATGTAGATTATTAACCTTTTTACATGGATAATGAACTCTTTTTGAAAAACAGTAATTTTACTGGCTTCCAGCCTTCCAATTGTTGCAGAGAGTTACTTTCTGTACAAAGCAGTCACCATGAAAGCTATAATACAACGTTAAACTATTAAAAATTTCTGTCAAATTAAAATTGTAAAATCATAATGGAAAAGAAATTGTTTCATACATTACACATTTGTAGACAGAAGAATCCACTATCATCTTCCTCTTTACTAAAAGATGATCTTGTGAATCAAAGACAGAGATGATCTGGGATTACACTTTAGTAAAAGACAAAGAATTTCTAATCCAAGTTGGAAATGTCACACCATAATAGGAATGGATCACAAGCGTACTGCAACATTTTTAGATTGGCAAACATTGCTTTAATCCCTCCATTTATAGGAAATACTTACCTTGAACATTAATATATACAAATCATGTATAAATGTTGTCCAAGAAAAAAGGCAATGATTTTAGAGAACGTAAAATATAAGGAGAAAGACTGTCTCACATACTTTATTAAGAGAGTTGTAGTGCCTCAGCAATGATATGTAGAGGTCCATTACTTGGTTTTACACTCATCGTTTCCTTTAAAAAATGAATAAGACAACAGATTAACCAAATTTAAGAAAGGTCTTATTTGCAAGCTTGGACTAACAAAATGTAAGACTAAAAAATAAAAATAATGAACATTATTAACCTTTTTACATGAATTCTGACCTCTTTTTGAAAAATAGAATTTTACTGGCTTTCAGCTTTCCAATCAATGCAGAGAGTTACTTTATGTACAGAGCACACCAAAAAAGCAAGAATACAACGTTAAACTACTATTGAAAGTTGTCAGATCAAAATTTTAAAGTCATAGCAGGAAAGTTACTTCATACATTACACATATGTAGACAGGAGAATCCACTGCCATCATCCTCTTCATTTATACCAGATGAACTACCTTAAGGGCTAAGTCAGTCTTGTGCTGATGAGGGCAGCTTGATCCTGCGAATCAAAGATGATCTAGGATTACCATTTACTAAGAGTTTAAATATAAAAAGTATGTCAAATATGCCTACATGCAGCTGGATAAGGAAAATTTTATGATATTGCAATCGCAATCTGATTTCATTTTACCTCAACAAAGAATCTCAAATCTGGCAACCATAGATTGTAAAGGAACTTTTGCATATATTATCTATATAAATCAGTGATTGAAAATATCGGAATTTGTGTTGAAGACTTTCTTTTGGTTACCTTTCACCCACAAGAGTTGAAGAAACTAATGACCTCAAAAAGATACTGTATAAAAACTTCTAATTTCAAGTATTCGTGTATCAAAATGTTCTACTCCACCACTGGATTGAAAACAATTTACATGTTTGAAATCGACAAACCTGTAATTGGAATGAGATGATTCTCTAGTTGGTTTTGTATTTTGGGATCTAAAAAGACTCAGATTCTTCCAGTAAATGTTACTTCTCTAAGTGGTAGAACCATATCTCATCTGAAACACAGACAAATGAGGAAATTGATTCAAATTATATCTCTAATTTAAATTTCTTTTAGTTACCTTACACCTCAAAATTGAAGAATGTACTCCAGATTTGAGATTTCAGCTATCTACTTGCTTCATCCTGAAAAATATATATTGATTAAATTTAGTGAACCAAACAAAATAAAACAAGTGACAAACAAATTGCAGTACAAGGTGTTGAACAAAAAACAATTTTAGGAAACTTCGAAGTAAAGGCGGAAGATAAAAGAAAATAGTGTAAGAAAATGACCAACCTCGGTTAAAGTAAGATGATTCTCTGATTGGATTTTGTGAAATCAAATAGCCATGCTCATTCTTGCTACTCTTCCTCCTTTGAATTGAAGATTAAGTTTCCATCCATGTGAACTTTAGGGACGTGAGCAATCTTTGAGCAGTATTTTCCTCTACCCCTTTTCCATCGTCTTTTTAACAATGGACAATGGTCAATACGTAAATCCAGAAGTGAGGGTGGCATGCTTTGCAATGATTTGAGCTTTGGGCATTTCTGAATGCACAAAGACTCAAGAGAGGTGAGGCTTCCCAGATCTGGAATGGATTTGAGCTTTGGGCATTCATCAATGGACAAAGATTCAAGAGAGGTGAGGCTTCCCAACTCTAGAATGGATTCAAGGTTTTCGCAATTCTTAATCTTCAAACTATTAAGAGAGGCAAGGCTTCCCAGGTCTGGAATGGATTCAAGGTTTGGGCAACCATTGATCTCCAAACTTTCAAGAGAGATGAGGCAACTCAAGTCTTGAATGGTTTTTAGCTCTCGAAAATTGTTAATTGCCAGCCATTTAAGAGAGGTGAGGCTTTGAAGACCCAAAGTAGATAGAGAAGTTAGAGAGGAGGTCGTTCCCATGCTCTCTTGAGAAATTGGCCCTGAATCATCACATCCAGTAATACGAAGTTCTCTAAGAGAGGTGAGGTTGTGCAATCCCCCCTCTATTAGTGACTTACAGATTTTGGAACCTCTTTGAACAAGGAGCTCTGTTAGGTTGATTGGAACACCTTCTTCTGCAAACAATATTGGACAATTCCCTACACTTAAAAATTGAAGAGAGTTTGGAAATTTGAAGGATATTTCCATATTTGGACAATCCCATATCATAATCATCTCAAGACATGTAAGATTTTGTAGGTCTGAAGATACCGATTTAAGTTGATCACACAGCGAAAACATAATCATTTTGAGACACGTGCTATTTTCAAATGTCTCTATTATTGACTCTAGCTTTGAACAAGAGTCAATAAGGAGGCGTTCAAGTGCCTTAGGAAAACACTGCTGTCTAGATGATAGCGTTGTGAGCTCTTGACATCTTTCAATCCAAAGTCGTTTGAGTGTGTCAGGCAAACAACCATTTGATGATATGCACGTGAGAGATGGACAGTCATGAATGTCCAAGTACTCCAAACGAGTAGTACTCAAATCCTCCAAATGTTCCAATTGCTTACAATTTTGAATCTTAATTTTTTTCAAATATAAAGTTAGTATACCTCTTTCAAAGACTGTTAGAGAATCACAATCTTTAATTACAAGCCTTTCTAGATTTTTTTGCTTCAATCCTTCATGCAAAGATTTTAGAGCCTCCCAATTACTAATCGTCAAAGAACTCAGATTGGGAAGAAAATCGATCTCTGGAAACAAAACAAGACTTGTACAGTTTACAAAAGACAACTCTTTAAGGGATGTAAGGCTATGAATACCATGAAGTGGCTTACCAACACAACTCAAATTTTGCCACGAATTTGTGAGCTCTTCACAGCAAACAATCTTTGAAATTTTTTGAAATCCTTGCTTTATCCAATTTCCAAACTTTGGAGTGCTTGAAAGAGCCATAGGATTTAAAGACTGGAATTCTGTAGATATAGTACTACGACACACCACTTCCTTGCAGTCATTAATTTCTATTTTGCATAGCGATGGAACACTTGAAATTGAAGCCTTCAACTCTGAACACTTTTGAATAAAAAGCCTTTCCAATGAAGGAAGACTGTTAGGTAATTCTCCAGCAAGTTTCGGACATTTTATAATGGAAAGCTTTCGGAGAAGAGGGAATTTTTCAACATCTTCATTTTTTTTCTTATTGTTCCAATACCTCCATTCTTGCAGATTTTGTAAATGAAGAACCTCTAATGACTTGAAAGGCATCTCAAAATCTATTTTTTCTAGTTTCCCCATCCCTTGAATGGCCAGGTCTTTAAGTGAGCTCAACATCCAGATTGAAGGCAAACTTCCACTGTTGTTACAATTTTCTAATTTAAGGATTGTCATATTGGAGAGCGATGACGAATCTCCTAACCAAGATGGAAAACATGCACCACCATAGCACTTGATTACAAGTTCTTTCAAATTGCTATGAGGTTTTAGCATCTCAAGAACATGTCTTTCTACTTCCTCATTCGGTGAGCCATCGGATTGAGATCCCCATTCCAGCAACAATATTTCTAAATCTTTCATATTTTTTAGTACGGGCTCTCTTATTTGGTTTTGATGACTAAGGTTCTCTAATTTTGAAATGTGAAGCTCTCTTTGAAGAAATTTTAAATTCCTCAAATCATTCAAATTGAAATTCTTCCCTTTTACCACAATAAAATTAGACAACATTCGGAGATTTATCAACTCTTTCATCCCAGACGGCATCCCTTTTAATGACTTTGCACCTTTAATATCAAGATGACATAAATTGGTCAAATGTCTCATCTTGGAAGGTAACTTCAAAAGACGAGAACAATCTTTTAGTAGCAAAGTTTGCAAGTTAAGTAATGAGCTTGTTGACTCAGGCAAACTTTTGACCATAGTGTTAGACAAATTGAGATACTTTAGATGTATCAAGCCTCCAATTGAATTTGGTAAACATGTAATGTGGTATCTTTCTAAGGAGAGCACTCTTAACTTCTTCAAATGCGGCAATAAATTAAAAATAACTGTAGCATCTATGTAGCTGTGGCCATACCGCCAATAAGGACTCATAAATACTGGAAAGAATGTTCTTAGACTTTTCAATTTTTGCAAGTCCTTGAACGTACTTTTTCCATCATAACGTTTAGAAATATAAGAAAAATGACGAGTCCTTTCAAATTTTTTTGGTACCATAGAATTGACTTCCTCAAATCGATAGCCAATTTCTCCAAAAATTGATTGTGCTAGATCATGAACAAGGTCATGCATTACGTACTTAGAACTATTGCTACTTGATTGTTCAAAAAGTGACCTCGAACATAAATGAAGAAAATACTCACCAGCCAAATTCAGGTGCTCATCTGATTGTTGAATAATGCCTTCTCCCATCCACAAAAGCTCAAGTTCTTTCTTATCGAACTCGTAATCTTTAGGAAAAATTGCGCAATAAGCAAAACATCTTTTAAGATGTGGAGGAAGATGACGGTAACTTAACCTTAACACGGGAAGGATGTCATTTCCGTTAGATGAATCCCATACTCTGCTGTTTAATATATTCTCCCATGCATCAACTTTCGGCTCATAGTGTAGAAGACCACCCAGAGTCTTTGCTGCCAAGGGCAATCCTCCACACTTTTTAACAACACGTTCACGAAATTTTCCAAGAGCGTTACTATCCATACCAGTCGAAGGTGCATGCTTCATAAACAAATTCCAACATTCATCATCTGAAAGAGTCTTTAATTTATGAGTTTCAGAGGATCTCATTGTTACTGCAACTCTTTCATTGCGTGTAGTCACAATTATTTTACTTCCCCGTGCACTATCTTTGAATGGAGACTTGAAGGTTTCCCACAAACTCTCTGTTTCATTCCAAACGTCATCTAAGACCAGCAGGAATTTTCTTCCACGTATTTGCTTTTTCAACTCATCTTGCACTTCATTCAAACTATTTAGATTGGGGGGTGGGCGAATTATTGACTCGAGAACTGACTTCGAGATTCTCATGACATCAAAATCGTCTGAGACAGAAACCCATGCTTTTTCCTCGAACTTGAGATGATCCAATTCCTTGTCATTGTACACCTCCCGAGCAAGTGTTGTTTTGCCGAGTCCTCCCATGCCCACAATTGCTATCACACCAAAGTTGGCATCAATTGGTTTATCACTTGACACCATCTTAATTATTTCTTTTTTGTCTTCACCTCTCCCATAAACAGCTTCTTCAGTTGGCAGACTGGAAGTGGGTGGTCTTGGATCTACTGCTTGTTGGGTAGATGCAGCAGTACTTGATGTCCCTCCAGAAGTCTCATGCATCAATCCAAGTTCAACTCTTTCTTTATGGAGCTCTTCGAATCTGCCATTGATATCTTTCATCTTGGACCGCATACTGACATCAAACTTCATAGCGCGAGGAGTGAAATTATTGAAACAAGAAGGGGTATCAATGGAGTTCTGACGTGAAACTTCATAGGAGAACTCTTCCAGTAAATCCTCTACATCATAAGCCAAGTCTTGGAGATCATCGAGCCACAGTTTCACAGCCTTGTTGGTCAGTTGCTTCTCTTCCGCAGAGCTGAGCACCGCCTCAATCTTCAATAACTTCCGTTCCCACTTTTTTAGCTTCGAACGAACCCCTTTTACACTTGCAAAATAATTGAACAACTCAGGGGACGACAATTTTTCAAACAACAAAGGAAGGATTGCAGAGATAAGTTCAGCCATGGTTTTGGTAATCAAGATTCAAAAGAAAAGACGTGAAGGATTTGAGTTTGAGAGCAAAGCAAATAGAAACAGGTTAGTTTTTGTGTAGGGATACAAGGAACTTGAACTCAAGATACAAGAAAGGTACAGGCCTTTGTAAATTCTATTTCACTTTCCAATTTTACTGGATATAAGTTTTACTGTTTACAAACCGCATCTACAAAAGTCACTTGTCCAAGATCTAAGTCACTTCTATTTATTGAAATATATTCTGTAATCAATGAATTTATTTTACTTATGAATTTTTTTTCTTTTTTATCCATCTTTACATAGAATATGATTACTGATTAGTAGTTTTTAGATTTAATGTTACACATATTGACTTGTAGTAGCTGGTACTATATCATTCGTACACACTCCACCTGCCAAATAGAAGCTCAAACTCAAGATATAACAAGTCACAGGACTTTGGTAGCTACAACAATTTTACTAATTTGTGTGACCTTTCATAATAACCTTTAATTTCTAACTTTATGTGTTAATAATTTCTTTTTCCCTATTGTGAATTTTAAATATTACACTAATAAAATCTTGTCACAAAGAATTGAATATAAAGTAATGTGACATTATTCTTTAAATTACACATATGTTAATGAATTGTCTTTGTATATTCACTCTAATATTTATATTTTGTCATATCATTTTATTCATTTTAAATGTTGTCATTAGTATTGTCAATTGTGTACTGATTGAGTCAGCATGACTCTTTTTGTGGAATGACAAAATCCAAAGTTATCCTTCCTTTTATTGCAAGTCGGTAACTTGGTATGGCAATGAACATGTTCTCTTTAATACATTTCTAAGAAATTTCCTTGCAATTCACCTATAATTTCAGCAAATTAAGTTAATTTGTTGAAGAAGTTGGTATGGCATCATCGATCACTTGGCTTCAATACTTATGCAGGGTATATTTCTTTTGATTTAAACTTTTACTTTATCTTTTTCCATTTAAAGCTTTTGTAATTTAAAATATGACACGAATAAAGATGATCGTTGGATATGGAGATCACAGAGAAAAAATATATAACTATCCCTTACAAAGATAAAATTTATAAGCCTTCTAACTACTAATTAATTGATGAACGTAACTCAAAGAAATGAATAAATAGTTAGCAATTCATAGAGGCTAAGCTAATTCAAGTTATCTCCATTATTATTATAACATATTAAATCCCACAAGTTTTCGAACATTTCCTTTTGCTTAGATAACAAGGAAAAATGATTTGAGATATGGCCTGTCTAACAAGTTCTTTTTGCTGTAAAGCAACTAATTTATTCTTGCTTTAATATTCAGTGACTTGGGCTAAACATACAACATTTCTTTACTTTTCCTTTATATTATACTTCTTCCTAAACTTTGCCTTACTTCTAGCTCAAATAACAAATAAAGCAACTAATTTAGCATCTCTTTAATTGCACATAGTGTAGTGAAAAGATAAAGGCAGTTTTCGACTTTCATTTATGGTCTCCTCTAGGCTTTATATATTGACAATGGATGAGTATGAGAGCAAAGCAAGCACAAAATGGTTAATTTTTGTGTAAGAATGCTGAAACTTGGATCCAAGATACAAGAAAGACACAGGCTTTGGTAGCTACAATTACTATAATAATTTACTATTTTTTTTTTTTTTGTAATAATTTAGTATTTTAGTGTTAATCATATTATTATAAGTGTTTTGTATTATATTTATATAGTTTAATAAATTAGATTCATTTACTTTAGTAAGGATAATTGATTAAATGAAGTAATGTTGTAATTAAAATTTAGTAATATGAATTAACAGTTAAAACAAATTAATCAGAATTGAGAATTTTTTTATTAAAATGACAAATAATAATAATAATAATAATAATAATAATAATAATAATAATTGTTTATTTCAAATATTTTTTTTGTTTGATGAAAATATATAATGATAACATTACAGAAAAGGTAATCACATAACGAGATGAATTTAAATATGAAGAAGAAAAAAAAGTTTCTAATTTGAAATTAGGAAATTAGCAAAAAGGGGTGTAAACGAGAAACCAAATTAATTTTAAGATTGGGGAAAGACATGTGTAAAATTAAAAATCTAATTAAGTTAGAAATTGGGGAAAATAAACCTAATTAAGTAGATAGGAATAATTCGGTATTAGATGAGGTTTAAATAAATTTTTTTTTTTTTAAAATTACAGAAGAGGTATAATTAGCAACCAGGGATAATGATCAATTAAATGGAGAAAAAAAAAAATACTTCCCTATTTTTTAAATATTTTTTGAAGGCACAATAGTAGCTTTTGATAAGCATGAGGTTTTTTTGTCGTTCAACCTAGTTTTTGTTTTTTTGGGTCTATTGATAAACAGTGTTGTTATTTGAGTTCACCTATACTCTAATTGAGCCCCCTTATTAATTTTTATAAAGTTTAAAAGTATATTGTATATACAAAATTACCAAAATATATTATTTATATAAATAACTCTTAAATTACTTTTCCAGTTTTTTGAAACTTTTTAATATGTAGAATTCTAAGATAAGAATCTATTTATCTTAAACATTCAGTGAACTTTATAGAATTTCTAAGAAATTCTTTCAAATTGATCACCTTTGTCTAAGACTTTTGGCTCAGGTAAACCACTTAAAAATATATTGTTATGGATATTCACAAGTGCTTCTATACCACCCATTTATTTTTCAAGGAGTAATCAAGTAAAAAAAAAAAAAAAATAGTTATAATGATGATTTTTTTTGTAATGAAATTTTATAACCATTTATACTTTAGATGCATCCGCTTGTACTATTATCTGTAGTTTGTCATTCCCCATTAAATCTAACATATATAAAAGAAACCATCCATGTTTAGTTCCATATATGAAGAGAAAAGTGAAAATAATTAAAAATTCAAATGATAAAAATAATAAAATATATAAATTTTATATAAATACTTATATATTGGGTATGAAAGGGAAAATGTTAGGCCCATTAAGTCACATATAACCCATAACAGTAGAATTGAGTCCAAACAACTTATTCTAAGCCCAAATGAATACTTAAACTAAACATTAAAATAATTTCCAAAATACAATAAATTTGTGCACAGTGCACCCATTAATGCTAGGAAGAATGGGCAAGGTTTACCTTGAACCAAAAAATTGCATGACAATTATAAACAGATTAAGTCCAAAATGTGATTTTCAAGCATTTAAAATTAGGTTAAAGACAATATTGTACCGCAGTTTACCATAAACACCAAATCAATATATGAAGTAGTGTATCTATGCCCCCTCTTTGGTTTTGGAGACAAAAAATAAAAAATTTATACGAGATAATATCGCATTATTTATGTATGAATAATACTAATCTTATAAAGAGCCATACAAAGAGGTATATAAAAAAGCAATCATAAATTTTAAGAGTTGGATTTATCTCTTTATATGGTTAATATTACTCATTTATGTATTCACCTACTATGATAGGTGAAACTAAAACCAAAACACCTTCTTCATAGACGAAATGAATTTTTCTTTATTAGAACGAGACATGGTATTTATATGTTTATTCAATCAAATTCGTAAACTTATCCTACGTAAAAATTTCATGAGAAAATTTATATATTATTAAAAAAAAAAATGAAACAAAAGATACAATAAAGCCTGGATAAAATTATTGTATGAATTAATTTGTCTGTCTACCCAATACTGAATATAAAACCAAAAATTGACTAAGTATCGAGATCGTCACATATAAGTTTTTCTACTTGAAGATAATAACACAAACATATCGGCATCATTTTATGTCTATCAAATAAAACCCGACCCGTTTCATATCAACGTCAACCTGAAATGTGACAGACTTGCTATAGAAAGTGATCAGTGGTCACATCACATCACAGTCTTCTCTCATCAAAACCCATCATCCTAATAAATTATTCTCCTTTTTATCTTTTTTAATGGCTTCTTCTTTATCTTCTATTCCGCTAATTCTCCCAGCCCACTTAAACACTCACTCTTCCCAGTGGGCCTTTCATCGCCATCCTCCGTTCAATCCGTCACCTTCTACGACTTTCTCGATCGCACGCGAAACCTAGCTTCCCTCGATCTCGTTCGATCCATCAAAAGGTTTCGATAAATCATTTCATTTAACTTTTTTTTTTTTTGGTTGAATTTTTGAATTTGTGTTTGTTTATTATTATTATTTTGTTTAATTTAGTATATTTGTTTGATTGTGTGTGGGATGGGGTCGGTACCGTTGAGGCAATGTTACCGTGCTGATGCTTTGGATAGTGAGTAATGATGGTTTGTGGCTACACTACTGAAAATTTCCGAAACATAGATCGGTAACGATACCAGGTCTAGTACTGTGGGAAACCCTTGTTTGAGAGATGTTTTGCGGTAATGTCACTGGGCTGATACTTAGTGTACAATGTTTCGATAATTGTATGGAAAAAATTGTTTTTTTTTTTGGTTTCTAGAACAATGGTACACCAAAATGAAACATAGAAATGGTAACGTTACCAAACCCGACAATGTAGCAAGCCCCCATTTGAAAGATGTTTTGTAGTAACATTACTAAGTTCATGTTTTGGTGACAATGCTTTAATAATTGCACTGAAAAAAAAATGGTTTTGGGATACTAAATCATGAGTACTCCTAACCATAATTTAGGTGCAGTCACATTACAGGGTCCAGTATCGGAGGAGACCCTGTGGTAACGTTACTAAACTGATATTTTGTGTAAATAAATGGTATTAGGGAGATTGTTTTTGAATACTGAAATAATGTTATATGTAGTAACGAAAACATAGGTAGAGTAATATTGATAGACTCAATACTGTTGCATCGTTGCAAACTTGCTTCATGTGATTTAGGTTTGGTTTATCTAAGTGGGGATCGTATGTTTATTTCAGCTTCATAGTTTCGCTTTTGTTTTATACTGCAAATCTTGAGAATGATGGGAAGAGAGTTATCTAAGTGGCACTGCACCTATAAAGAGTTTCTGTTGTTCTAATCTTGTTAAATTAGAATCCTCAAAACATAGAGAAATACTACCATCCTTTAAAACAGGGGAATTATGTAAAATTTACTACTTGATGAGATGTTATCCATAACTCGGATGAGCCACAATTTATCAATTTTTCAGTCACTTGCCAGGATTGAATCATAATTGTATATATGGTTTAGGAATCAAATTTGAAATCCACATTTTACTGCATTAATAGAGCTTAAGTGCTAGTTAGGTGAAATATCACTCTGCTGTATTGGTAATGCTACTAATCACTTTGACTTCTATGGATTTCTAGTTCTAGCAGACACTGCAAGTTGCGAGAACATACACAACCTCGGTGACTGCAGAATGGGCTATGTCACTTCCCCTCAACTATCATGTTTTGCTAAAGAAAGCCAGAGCTGAGCTTAACCACCATGTTGGTCTAGACCATTTAGCAGAAGAACCTGATTTGGTCAAGTTGCCTTACCTCCTGTGCATAATCAATGAAACTCTTCGGCTGTTTCCAGCAGCACCATTTCTAGTGCCACATGAATCATCTGATTACTGCACAATTGGAGGGTACGATGTACCATCAACAACAATGTTGATTGTGAATGCATCGACCATTCATCGAGATGCCAAGGTGTGGGAGGACCCTGAAAGTTTCAGGCCAGAAAGATTTGAAGGATTGGAAGGTGAAGTTGAGGCATATAATTTCATACCCTTTGGTCAAGGAAGAAGATCCAGCCCTGGGGCTGGCCTTGCCAAAAGAGTGATGGGATTAGCATTAGCCACTTTAATTCAGTGTTTTGAGTGGGAGAGAATTAGTGAAGAGGAAGTGGACTTGATAGAAGGAACTGGTCTTACAATGCCTAAAGTCGAGCCATTAGAGGCCATGTGCAAAGCTCGCGAGTGCATGTTAAATGTGCTTTCAAAGCTTTGATTATTGCTTTTGTATCTTCTTATATATTTGTGGCTTCACAATGTTGCAGACTTCGTTTCCTATAATGGAACTTATGGGCTTAATCTAAAGTTTGCCAGTAACTAAGATATATTTTGGGAAATGGTTGAGGTCTTCCATTTCTTATAGTAATATTGGTAGAAAAATTTAATTAATGTTCACTGCACATCTTATCTCACTTCAATTCTAGTTTCGGTTCCTAAGTCCCAAGAATCGGTGCTGTGTGGGTTTGGTTCGGTTGCGAGGATTTAGATGGGATATCTAGACCTGCTCCCTCGTATTTGTGTCTTGGAGGAAGTCTTTGGAATTCGTAAGTTAAGTACCTAACTTTTAAGAGGTGTTTCATGGATACCCTCAGAGAAAAAAACAAAGAGACCCACAGGTTTTAAAATGAAATACTTATATTCTTATGGTTTCATAATAGAACATTTATATCCTTGTAATAGAATTATGTCTGTGAAAAATAAATATTTAATATTTGATCATGTGAGAAATGTCAGATATTAACTTCTTTTTATTATAGAAAAAAAAAAAAAAAAAGACATCTGACTCTAAATTAACTTTAAACAAAATGTCAGGGTGTAAGTGTTTTGTTTTGAAATCTATGAGTCTCTTTTACTTTCACTGAACCTAGGGGGTGTCCATGTTAATTTGAGGTTAGCCTTACCTAATAAAATTAAAAAGATGAAGGGTCACACCATCACACATCATCAAAACCAGATCTAACTTATAAGCTAACCCTCCACCTAATTTTACCCACACCTAATTACACCTCTGTGTTTCTTTACATTTTCCAAATAAATATTTTTATTTCATCCCTAAATAAAATAAATAGAAATTTTCAAAATCAAAATACGAATGAATGACAATTTCCTACCCAAGGTTTGTCATAATTACGTTTTCCCACCCATAAACTTTTAGAAAAACAATTTCCCATCTATCGTCAATCTCTGTCAATGGAATTTGTTACAAAACAAGGCTAAAGTTGAAAAAAAAAAAAAAATTATATTACCCTTTACTATTTGATTTTATAATTTTTAACTAGCTAAATAATATTTTCCCATCAAACTTAATAACATGTATTTTTCACCCTTAGTTTGGTTTATATTAATTTTAGGGTTAATAAATTTAAAAAAAAAAAAATTAAAAATAAAGTCAGTTATTAAAATAAAAAACTGGAAAAAAAATTAAAAAATTAGAAAAAAATAGTTGGCGAGTTAATAATGATTAATGTATAAAACTTGATTAATTAATTTGAGGCATACCCTTTTTTTTTTTTTTTTAAATAAAAATATAAGAACTGTGAAAGTGACACTACAATCCCTATCACTCTCTGTTAGTTATATATGATGATTAATGCTATGAACATAACAAAGCATTAATGACCTGTTATAATTGGTTGCAATAAATATTGCAATGACATAGCCATAGCTTACATGAAGGTATACTTTGTTCAGAAACTAGAACTCCGATAGAGGTAGTAAGATATGAAAAATAAGGAAGCCATAAAGATAATCACACAACACCAAATTTACGTGGTTCGGCAAAAACTTGCCTACATCCACGGATATCAATCAAATGACTAAAATAGAGAATGATAGTATAAGTCTAACACACTCACGTTATACCCAAACCCAAACCGGAAACCCGAAACCCATGTACACCCTTCTCTTATATATCTTTCAACTCTCTGCTACTTTATGCACACAAATCCCAAAAGTTGAAATTTTCTTCAATAATCTATGGCTCATATTATTTGACAATACCTTACAACTCACAACACTCACTCTTTACCCATAAAATTTCTTAACACCACCACCCACAAGCCTATATATAATCAGAGAAGAAGAGGATATCAACATTCTTTGGATGAAGAAACTGTCTCAAATCCAGTGCTTACATTGCTGTCAAGCCACTGCAGTTTTTTAGGCTTCTTATTCCTCTTATCCATCACAATAAGTTCACAGTGCCATGGCAAATGAATAGATTCTGTATCCTATAAAGGGACAACAACTTCCCTTGTCTTTCTTGCACCAAGCTGTGAATTATCATGGGACATACATCAATATTCTGGTTCCAATTAGGCAAAGCAACAACAAAATGTAAATTTTTAATAAGAAGTTCGTTTGTATGTACTTGAGATTATCTTGTCCAGTAAGCCTTCTCAGGAAAAGATTCAAGAAGAGAATGTCTCTTGATGATTTCCAAAAGTTCAAGAGATGCAATATTGGAGATTTTGCACTATTTGATCCTGCAGAAATGCAATGATCTTTTGTTAGAAAGATCTCAAAATGTACAAGAATTTCTGATATAAGTTGGAAAGCTCATACCAGCATCGAAACTATGATCTCAACTATATTGCAAAACATTTTCTGATCAACAATGCTTCAGTCACTCCATTCATATGATACACCTTGAACATTAATAAATACAGATTATGTAGAAAGGCAACGATTTTGGAAAACTATAAAAATAAGGCAAATAAGTAGAGAAAGAATATCTCAAGTGCTTACAAGATATAGAGGTCCATCACCTTAAGTTTGCTCTCATTCTTTTATCAAATGAATAAGACAACAAACTAACAAAGTGGCATAAACCATGAAAAGTGAGAATAGCAAGCATCTCTTTCTGTATATAACAAATTGAAAAAACAAATAAATAATGAAGAAGAAGATTATTAACCTTTTCACATGGATAATGGCTTCCAGCCTTCCAACCATTTCAGAGAGTTACTTTCAGTACAGAGTAATCACCAAGAAAGCTATAATGCAACGTTATACTATTAAAAAATGTTGTCAGATTAAAATTGTAAAATCATAACGGGAAAGAATTTGTTTCATACGTTACACATTTGTAGACAGAAGAATCCACCATCATCCTCATCTTCACTAAAAGATGATCCTGTGAATCAAAGACAAAGATGATCTGAGATTGAAATTCAGTAAAGGAGAAAGAATTTCTTATCCAAGTTGGAAATGTCATACCATCATAGGAATTGATCACAAGTCTACTGCAAAACATTTTCTGGTCGATAAACACAGCTTCACTCACTCCATTCATAGGATATATTCACCTTGAATATTATTAAATACAAATTATGTATAAATGTTGTCTAAGAAAAAAGGTAATGATTTTAGAGAATGTAAGAATAAGTCTACATCAGTGGTGAAAGACTGCCTCACAAGCTTTATTAAGCGAATTGTAGTGCCTCAACAAGGATATATTGAGGTCCATTACTTGGTTTTGCACTCATCATTTCTGCCTTTGAAAAATGGATAAGACAACAGAGTAACCAAATTTAAGAAAGGTCTTATTTGCAAGCCTGGACTAACAAAATTTAAGACTAAAAAATAAAAATAATGAAGATTATTAACCTTTTCACACGAATTCTAGCCTCTTTTTGAAAAATAGAATTTTACTAGCTTTCAGCTTTCCAATCTATGCAAAGAGTTACTTTATGTCCAGAGCACACCAACAAAGCAAGAATACAACGTTAAACTACTATCAAAAGTTGTCTGATCAAAATTGTAAAGTCATAGCGGGAAAGTTACTTCATACATTACACATATATAGATAGAAAAATCCACTGTCATCGTCCTCTTCGTTTATACCAGATGAACTACCTTAAGGGCTAAGTTATTCTTGCGCTGATGAGGGCAGCTTGATCCTGCGAATCAAAGATGATCTAGGATTACCATTTACTAAGAGTTTAAATATAAAAAGTATGTAAAATATGCCTAAATGCAGCTGGATAAGGAAAATTTTATGGCATTGCAATCACAGTCTGGTTTCATTTCACCTCAACAAAGAATCTCAAATCTGGCAACCATAGATTATGAAGGAACTTTTGCAAATATTATCTATATAAATCAATGATTGAAAATATTGGAATTTGTGTTAGAAGACTTTCTTTTGGTTACCTTTCACCCACAAGAGTTGAAGAAACTGATGACTTCAAAAAGATACCGTATAAAAACTTCAAATTTCAAGTATTCGTGTATCAAAATGTCCTACTCCACAACTGGATTGAAAACAATTCACATGTTTGAAATCGACTAACCTGGAATTGGAAATGAGGTGATTCTCTAATTGGCTCAGTATTTTGGGATCTAAAAAGACTTAGATTCTGCCGATAAATGTTACTCCTCTGAGTGGCAGAAGCATAACTTGTCTGAAACACAGAAAGATGAGGAAATTGATTCAAATTATATCTCTAAATCATATTTTAAATTTCTTTTAGTTACCTTACACCTACGAAAGTATCAAATTGAATAATGAACTCCAGATTTGAGATTTCAGCTATCCACTTGCTTCATCCTAAAAAATATATATATTGATTAAATCTAGTGAACCAAACAAAATAAGACAAGTGACAAACAAATTGCAGTACAAGGTGTTAAACGAAAAACAATTTTAGGAAACTTTGAAGTTAAGGCAAAGGATAAAAGAAAATAGTGTAAGAAAATGACCAGCTTGGGTTGAAGTGAGATGATTCTCCGATTGGATGTTGTGAAATCAAATAAGTATGCTCATTCTTGCTACTCTTGCTCCTTTGAATTGAAGATTAATTTTCCATCTATGCGAACTTTAGGGATGTGAGCAATCTTTGAGCAGTATTTTCCTCTACCCCTTTTCCACTGTCTTTTTAACAATGGACAGTGATCAATTCTTAAATCCAGAAGTGAGGGTGGCATGCTTTGCAATGATTTGAGCTTTGGGCATTTCTTAATGCACAAAGACTCAAGAGAGGTGAGGTTTCCTAGATCTGGAATGGATTTGAGCTTTGGGCATTCATCAATGGACAAAGATTCAAGAGAGGTGAGGCTTCCCAGGTCTGGAATGGATTCAAGGTTTGGGCAACTATTGATCTCCAAACTTTCAAGAGAGATGAGGCAGCTCAAGTCTTGAATGGTTTTTAGCTCTCGAAAATTGTTAATTGCCAGCCATTTAAGAGAGGTGAGGCTTTGAAGACCCAAAGTAGAGAGAAGTTAGAGAGGAGGTCGTTCCCATGCTCTCTTGAGAAATTGGCCCTGAATCATCACATCCAGTAATACGAAGTTGTCTAAGAGAGGTGAGGTTGTGCAATCCCCCTTTTATTAGTGACTTACAGATTTTGGAACCTTCCCGAACATCGAGCTCTGTTAGGTTGATTGGAACACCTTCATCTGCACACAATATTGGACAATCTCGCATATTTAATTCTTGAAGAGAGTTTGGAAATTTGAAGGATATTTCTACAATTTATGAAAGATAATTCTTTAAGGTATGTAAGGCTATGAATACCATGAAGTGGCTTACCAACACAACTCAAATTTTGCCACGAATTTGTGAGCTCTTTACAGCAAACAATCTTTGAAATTTTTTGAAATCCTTGCTTTATCCAATTTCCAAACTTTGGAGTACTTGAAAGAACCATAGGATTTAAAGACTAGAATTCAGTAGATATGGTAGTATGACGCACCACTTCCTTGCAATCATTAATTTCTATTTTGCATAGCGATGGAACACTTGAAATTGAAGCCTTCAACTCTGGACACCATAGAATAGAAAGCCTTTCCAATGAAGGAAGACTGATAGGTAATTCTCCAACAAGTTTCGGACATTCAACAATGGAAAGCTCTCGGAGAAGAGGGAATGTTTCAACATCCTCATTCTCTCTCTTAGTGTTCCAACACCGCCATTCTTGCAAATTTTGAAAATGAAGAAGCTCTAATGACTTGAAAAGCATCTCGAAATCTATTTTTTCTAGTCTCTTCATCCCTTTAATGGTTAGGTCTTTAAGTGAGCTCAACATCCAGAGTGAAGGCAAACTTTCACAGTTGTTACAATTTTCTAATTTAAGGGCTGTCACATTGGAGAGCGATGACGAATCTCCTAACCAAGATGGAAAACATGCACCACCATAGCACTTGATTACAAGTTCTTTCAAATTGCTATGAGGTTTTAGCATCTCAAGAACATGTGTTTCTACTTCCTCATTCGGCGAGCCATCAGATTGAGATCCCCATTCTAGCAACAATATTTCTAAATCTTTCAGATTTTTTAGTATGGGCTCTCTAATTTGGTTTTGATGACTAACGTTCTCTAATTTGGAAATGTGAAGCTCTCCTTTAAGAAATGTTAAATTCCTCAAATCATTCAAATTGAAATTCTTCCCTTTGACCACAATAAAATTAGACAACATTCGGAGGTTTTTCAACTCTTTCATACCAGACGGCATCCCATTTAATGAAGTTGCACCTTTAATATCAAGATGACATAGATTAGTCAAATATCTCATCTTGGAAGGTAACTCCAAAAGATGAGAACAATCTTTTAGTAGCAAAGTTTGCAAGTTAAGTAATGAGCTGATTGACTTAGGCAAACTTTTGACCTTAGTGTTAGACAAATTGAGATACTTTAGATGTATCAAGCCTCCGATTGAATTTGGTAAACGTGTGATGATGTATCTTTCTAAGGATAGCACTCTTAACTTCTTCAAATGCGGCAATAAATTAAAAATAATTGTAGCATCTATGTACCTTTGGTCATACGGATCATAAGGACTCATAAATACTGGAAAAAATGTTCTTAGACTTTTCAATTTTTCCAAGTCCTTGAACATATTTTTTCCATCATAATATTTAGAAATATAAGAAAAATGACGAGTCCTTTCAAATTTTTTTGGTAGCATAGAAATGGTTTCCTCATATCTAAAACCGATTTCTCCAAAAACAGATTGTGATAGATCATGAACAAGGTCATGCATTACGTACTTAGAACTATTGTTACTTGATTGTTCAAAAAGTGACCTTGAACATAAATGAAGAAAATACTCACCAGCCAAATTTAGGTGCTTATCTGACTGTTGAATAATGCCTTCTCCCATCCACAAAAGCTCAAGTTCTTTCTCATCAAACTCATAATCTTTAGGAAAAATTGCACAATAAGAGAAACATCTTTTAAGATGTGGAGGAAGATGACGGTAACTTAACCTTAACACGGGAAGGATGTCATTTCCGTTAGTTGAATCCCATACTCTGCTGTTTAATATATTCTCCCATGCATCAACTTTCGGCTCATAGTGTAGAAGACCACCCAGAGTCTTTGCTGCCAAGGGCAATCCTCCACACTTTTTAACAACACGTTCACGAAATTTCCCAAGAGCGTTAGTATCCATACCAGTCGAAGGTGCATGCTTCATAAACAAATTCCAACATTCATCATCTGAAAGAGTCTTTAATTTATGAGTTTCAGAGGATCTCACTGTTACTGCAACTCCTTCATTGCGTGTAGTTACAATTATTTTACTTCCCCGTGCACTATCTTTGAATGGAGACTTGAAGGTTTCCCACAAACTCTCTCTTTCATTCCAAACGTCATCTAAGACCAGCAGGAATTTTCTTCCACTTATTTTCTTTTTCAACTTATCTTGTATTTCATTTAAACTATTTAGATTGTTGGTTGTGTGATTTATTGACTCGAGAACTGACTTCGAGATTCTCATTACATCAAAATCGTCTGAGATAGAAACCCATGCTTTTTTCTCGAACTTGAGATGTTCCAATTCCTTGTCATTGTACACCTCCCGTGCAAGTGTTGTTTTGCCGAGTCCTCCCATGCCCACAATTGCTATCACACCAAAGTTGGCATCAATTGGTTTATCACTTGACACCATCTTAAGTATTTCTTTTTTGTCTTCACCTCTCCCATAAACAGCTTCTTCAGTTGGTAGACTGGAAGTGGGTGGTCTTGGATCTACTCCTTGTTGAGTAGATGCAGCAATACTTGATGTCCCTCCATAAGTCTCGTGCATCAATCCAAGTTCAACTCTTTCTTTATAGAGCTCTTCGAATCTGCCATTGATATCTTTCATCTTGGATCGCATAGTGACATCAAACTTCACAGCACGAGGAGTGAAATGATTGAAACAAGAAGGGGTATCAATGGAGTTCTGACGTGAAACTTCATAGGAAAACTCTTCCAGTAAATCCTCTACATCATAAGCCAAGTCTTGGAGTTCATCGAGCCACAGTTTCACAGCCTTGTTCGTCAGTTGCTTCTCTTCTGCAGAGCTGAGCACCGCCTCAATCTTCAGTAGCTTCCTTTCCCACTTCTTCAGCTTTGAACGAACCCCTTCTTCATTTGCAAAATAATTGAACAACTCAGGGGAAGACAGTTTTTCAAACAACAAAGGAAGGGTTGCAGAGAGCAAAAGTTCAGCCATGGTTTTGGTTATCGAAAGAAAAGACCTGAACGATTTGAGTTTGAGAGCAAAGCAAATAGAAACAGGTTAATTTTTGTGTAAGAATGCTGAAAGTTGGATTCAAGATACAAGAAAGACACAGGCTTTGGTGGCTACAATTTACTATAATAATTTACTATTTTTTAAAGCAAACATAATGTTGGACATTGTGAATGCGTAGAGACACAAACGTGCATACACATCTACCAATATATTGACTAAATTCAACACCTTAGGGTGCGTTTGATTCATTATTTTGGATAAGATTTTGGGAATAATATTGGGTAGTTGAATAAGAGAATATTACGAGATAAAATTTAAAAATTTATAAAAAAAACCCATAGGCTTGTTAATTTAATCAAGAGTAATACTAGCCTTACAAAGAAGTATACAAAAAACTAAATAAAGAGTCAAATTCAGCCCTTGAAATTCATGATTACCTCTTTCTCTCTCTCTTTTTCCTTTCTTTCAAGGGCTGGATTTGACTCTTTATGTGACTCTTTGTATACCTCTTTGTAAGGCTATTATTACTCTTTAATTAAACACCCTAATATATAAAATGACAAAAATACCCCCACCACCTGCAGTGCCAAATTCTAGCCACCACCGTTGGAATCTGGCCGGAAAATTGCATTACGACACAGACCGGTCGGATTTGTGTCGTAATGCGTCGATATGGTCTTTTCTGGCCAGATCTACCACGGATCTGGTCGGAAAAGGCCAGATCTACGACCGAATGTGGTCATCGGTGGCCGCAAAGGTCCATCTTTGGCCGTCAACGACGACCAAAGATATGGCCGTCGTTTTAGGTCAACGATGGTCAAGATTTGGCTGTCTTTGATCTTTGCAGATCGGTGAATAACCGGCCAGTTCCAGTCGTGATGTAAGCATTGTGACAGATTCCAGCTACCACCGACGGTGGTTGTCGGAATCTGACAAGTATGGGTGGATGGGGGTGTTTTTGCTAATTTTTAAACTTTTTTCTGGAGGTAAAAAATTAATAAACTTAAAGGGTTTAAAAGTAATTAAAAAAATATACTAGTATTTTTGGAATAGTGTGCCAAACAATATTTTAGGAATATAATTGGGAATATGGATAGAAATAATGAAATAAATCGCACCCTTAATTTCTATGCCTTTGTTTTTTGTGAAGCCATGTGCATTGCATCGCCCTTCACCAACTTCGATACATGCTTATATTAATTAAACAAATAATATCATATTACTAAGTCCGAAATTTATTTTCCCGATTTTGAATTTAACAGTTAAAGGGCCTTAACGTCTGATTTGATTAGGTTTTGATCTGAAGGGCAAGAATTAATCGAACGGATTGCGACTAAGAGGAGGCATTGTGGAGTGGAGGGAGAAGATATGTTTATGAGAGTTATTATGTGCTCTTGTTTTATTTTATTTTTTTTTCAAAATAATAAATATTATATAATTTTTTAAATTTAGATAATCGACCAAAAGTTGTTTCAGTTTTTTCATTTTTAAAGTTTTAAATTTTTAATATACCAATTGTGTCTCTAATCTTAATTGAAATATTCTTTTTTTTTTTCAATTGTAAATTTTTTTTTTTTGAAAAGGAAACATATAAATTAATAATATATTTGATATTAAAGAACCGAAATAATTTGCGATTATGACATAATATTACATTACTGGGTGTTGAGATATTTGTTTATTGAGAATAATTTTTATTAAGTTATCTTCAAATGATTTGTTGATAAGCTTTTATAAACTAATTTCTATTGGGGAAGATTAATATGATTTAAGTAAATTTTATTAAAATCATTTAAGATGAACCAGTATCCGAACCAAAAATCCAAATTTTTCACCGATTTGGATTTTAGAATAACTAATTTTTTTCGATTTGGTTCAGATACGTTAGCGGATCCAAGTTTAGGGGATTTTTTTTTTTTTTTTTAACACCCCAACCACGCACTGATATCACAAATGAATTGTTGAGGTGTAATCAAAATTAAAAAAAAAAAAATGAATAGTAATTAAAACTTGTCAAAACATGTAGTTTTGACAAAATTGAAGAAAAAATTAAAAATGTGGTCTATAAAATCACTTCCATTGACACAAATAGAGAAAATTCTCTCTCTCTCTCTCTCTCTCTCTCTCTCTCTCTATATATATATATATATATATATATATATACACACACATTAAATGCCTTTTTAATTTAATCTATTTTTTATCTATTAACGTGGTATTAGTAAGAATTTTTACTATAATTTCAAAAAAAAAAAAAAAATTAGATTAGAAACTTATATTATGAATTCTATATTTAATAGTTAGTATTAACTTCATGGTCAACACATATTTTAATTCCCTTCAAAGGCGGATCATGTCTCCCTCCCCATAGGCTTCTATTTAATATTGATTATAATATTACTGTCACAATTTTCTATAAGTTGTAAATTTTAATAAAAAAAAAATATTATAATTAAAATTAATTAAACGTGCATACACATATACCAATATATTGACTAAATTCAACACCTTAATTTCCATGCTTTTGTTTCCTTTGAGGCGATGTGCATTGCATCACTCTTCAACAATTTTGATACATGCTTAAATTAATTAAACAAAAATAATATCATAGTACTGAGGAGTAAACGACGTTTTCCTACTTAAATAATAGTTTATTGACACTTTTTCATCTATAAACTTTTAAAATATCAATTTATTATCTAAATTTATATTTCTTTTCGATTTCGATTTCAATATTATTGCAATCTCACACTACTATCATTTATTTTTCCCAATTATCACTCGTCAAAATTCCTCAAACACCTACTCTCGCCGACCTTGACAATCGTTGGCAATATATCAAGCAATTAGGGTTTGTGCAACTGCCCCCTAGGTCAAATTCCGATCAATCCCAATCACTAAAATCCAATCTTTCACCAGCAAAAGAATCACCAGCCGCCCATCTTTAAAGACCCTAACAGTCTGGACTGAGTTGACTCTCTGTTCGCCACCATAATATAAATTTGGATAGTAAAGTGATATTTTAAATGTTTGTGGGTGGGAAAGGTCATTAAACCATTATTTGGGTTGGAAAAAGTTGTTAACTCTATTACTAAGTCCAAAAAAAATTTTCTCACCCAAGGTTTGGTAAATCCACACTTTCTCACCCCTTGACTAAAAAAACCATATAGAATAGTGGTGGTGTGGGATCGCAACGACGTCAGAATTAAAAACAAAATATAAACTTGGGTAGTAAAGTGATTTTTCAAAAGTTTGTGGGTGGAATTAAACCATTATTTGGGTGGGGAAAATGTCTTTTACTCTTTTTAAAATGTTAATTTTTTAAATTATACCGATTGTGTCTCTAATCTTAATTGAAATAATCTTTTTGTTTTTTCAATTGTGATTTTATTTTGAAAATGAAACATATAAATTAATAATATATTTCATATTAAAGAATTGAAAGTTTTTTTACATCTGTAAAATATAGAAAGTTAAAATGAAAATTATTAGTTCATTGAGAAGTAGAAATTCCCAGCTGCACACAAAACAATAGAAAGACACATAAATTAGACAACATATAATTAACAAAGGCCAAACTTGGACAGAATTAAACTAAACCAGGAATTTCATAAAAGGATAAGCATGAACATTTTTTTTTTTTTTTTTCTAAATTAGGGTTTGGTGTAGAGTTACCACGATAAAATGCTTAATAACAATCAATTCCCATATCGGATTTCAATATAACTAATTCGAAATCTTTACATTGCAATTCTACTATGGATAAAGTTACGAATTGCTTTTATCTTTATACCCTAATTTAGGTCCCAGTGGAATTATCGCTAGTGGGGGTGTTAGTCGAGCCAAGCCATTCGCGAGTAGCTCAGGTGCCATTTCAAGTCGAGCTAGAGACACCTAGTACTCGGCTCAAGCGACTCGCAAGCCTCCACGAGCTCGAAAGGGCATATATGAATGTTTTGTAAGTATGAGGGGGTTTATGTTATTTTCTGTTTTGCATATAAATTATTTTAATTATAGAAACCCTAACTTCTTCTTCTTCATCTGTCAGCTCAGTCACTTCTCCTTCTCTCTTTTTCTCTTCTTTCTCCTTCTCTCCCTTTTCTCTCTTAGACTAGAAAATTGCATTGTAGTAAATGTTCAATGATTTGTTTCTTTTCTGACATAAATAAGCTACAGAGGAGGTGAATCATGCAAGCCCGGAGGTTGGATTAAGGCTTGATCATGGAGAAGGAAGGAGAGGATAGAGGGAGAAGTTGAAGGGAAGTGGCCATTGAAATTCAAATAAGTACCATTGATGATGATGGCTGGATTAGGGCTCTCTCCCCCTTCTCTCTTAGAGAACCTCTTGGAATCAATGGCTGGGATTGGGCTCAAGGTTGAGGTCAGCTCGATTACATGTGTGTACAGGTAATCGAGTCACTTGAGCTCTATTTTTCCTATCGAGCTCGAGCTCCTCCTGTACATGCTGAGTTGAGCTCGATTGTCCAAAAGCTTGGCTTGGCTCGATAACACCTTTAGGGCTAGGATGTCCACTCATAAGGTTGCAAACGAACTGAACACAAACAAACACCCCTGTTCGAAAATCGTTCGATAAGCATAATGGGTTGTTTGAAATCCTGTTCAAACTTGAATGAACATAGAATCGCCGTTTGAAGTCATTCGATTAACAAAATGAGTTGTTCGAAATCATTTGATTAAGTGTTCAATTAAGCATTCGAATAACTCGAATATCTTTGAAGGGAAATTAGAATAGGGTTTTGGATTTTTGTTTAAAAATGTGGGTTGGGTCGGGTTAGCTGGTTAGTTTATTGTGTTTTTATTTTATATATAATGTGTAATTATGTATATACAAAATTATTATCATACATATATTAATCATAGATTAAATGTGTTTTATATGTTATTAAATTATTAAAATAATAGATTATCATGTATATATTATTATTACATAAATTATCATACATATTTTAAATATCTACAAATATATTTTGTATCAATACCCATAAATTCATAGTGGAATGATGGTCTATTGTAATATATGATCAATACATATTATAATTTTCAATATAATTTTATATTCTATTATATTATGTATTATATAATAGAACGGGGGTCTTTTATAAGTTTGTAATATATATATGACATCAAAATGCTTGCAAACAGATCGGTTTGTTTGCAACCCTATCCACACACAGATACATACCTTGAAATTGTGCAAAAATACCATTTGCTCATAAAATGGAACTTATTACAGATGAATTGTTTGAGGTATAATCAAAATTCAAAAAAATGAATAGGAATTAAAACTCGTCAAAACATATAGTGTCCTTTATAATAATTTTATCCAAGATTAAATTTGTCAAAATTGAAAAATAAAAATGTGGGATCTATAATGATTTCATTCAAGATTAAATTTCTAAATTTCTATATATATATATTAATGTAAACTATCTTTATCCATTAACGTGGTATTAACACGAATCAAGCTATATATTTTGGTCTTTTGGAGAGAAAAACAATGATAGCACAAATTAAAAATCAATTATATGATGAATAATACTATGCATCTCAAGTTTTTGTTCCATTATCATTTGTTGTAGCCTAAAGCTTTCTTCTGCCCCATTAATTCAATAGTTTGTCTACAACATTCCTGATTGGCAAATTCTTAAAATTATTATTAGTTAAATACATCCGATTACAACTTTGAGGTGACCATGCACCCCAAATCACTATTCTACCGACTATAGGGTGACTATGTCTAATCCAAGAAACAACTCAACAAAAAGGAGTTTGAAAGCTGTTCGACGCTTTAGTAAAGCCAATTAGGGTCAATTCAAAGGTTAGTTTTTCTTAAATCCTTTTTCCGAAGGCCAGCGGACCCAAACCATGGGGCATTATCTGGTGAGTAATGGTGTGGCAAGTAAAAAAGTCCTATTTTCCAATCTAATTCTCTATGAAG
Organism: Pistacia vera; assembly: GCF_008641045.1. Lineage (NCBI taxonomy): Eukaryota > Viridiplantae > Streptophyta > Magnoliopsida > Sapindales > Anacardiaceae > Pistacia > Pistacia vera. Next base: position 1,388,657 of record NW_022196087.1, read on the forward strand.
GAAACCAAATAGTTTCCAACATAAGCACACATATAAAATCTTAAGCTCTTGGTCTCAAATCTAATAAAACTTTCAAGATAATTTTACATAATTTAGAGACGAATGATATGATTTATATTGACCTATGAGAATTAAGACGTATAAAGGAATGGAATACTTCATTATTTTAATAGATGATTATTCAAGAAATGGGCATATATACTTTTTAAAACATAAATCTGATGCTTAAGAAGAAGGAGTGCGGTGGCGATATTGTGGTGGCGGTGGTGGAGGTAGAGCTGGAAGAGTGGGATAGGTTTATAAAGAGGGGAAATGAGCAGGAGACAACTGCACCCATGATGTTGGGAAAATTGGGAAATCGATTTTAGTGCACGAGAGGTTTGATGTTTTGTTCCACCCATGATGTTGAGCGGAAAGAAGAAGCAATTCCAATTTATGTTGCTCAAAGCCTTTAAACGGAAAATACTAACAGAAGTAGTGTGTCATTTGAATGCTTAAGACTTGATAACGCTGTTAAGTTTTTCTGTTATTTTTTTTTTTTTTTTTTTTTCAATTTCAAATTCATAACTGCTGTTTAAAAAAAAAAAAAAAAAAAAGAAGGTTTAAAATATGGAAATTTGGGGGGTAAACAATAATTTATATTTTCTTTAAATTTTAGACACTTTCCAAAATTTTCAATTAGGATGAATCCTTACACATTATTTATGTTAATTTATATAAGTATGAGTGATATTAGGTTGAAGATGGCAGATGTATGCGAAAAATCTTGAAAGTAAGACATGTATTAAGATTGATGTGCAATTTAATACCGGTAGGCATACCCATAACAATATATATTAAGATCTGAAAGTGTTTTTGATATTTCTAAACAATTAAAATAAAATTTGTGTTTATTATGTAATGTCTAATTCAAATAAAGTAGATAATATCTTTAAATCATGTAAACAACATCTTATTAGTTAGTATAAAAAAAAAAAGAAGAAAAAAAAAAAGAATTGTGACTGAAATATTGTTCCAAGATATTTTGAAAAGGAAACATTCATAACATTACATTGTGTCTTTATTCTCTCTTATATTATTGACATTATCATATTTGATTATCAAATAATAAAATATTTCGGTAATTTTTTAATATTAATAGTAATTATAATACGTTATATAGATGGTAATTTGAATATCACAATTTTTGTAGGTATTCTAAAATAAATTGGTAATCTTAAGTTTATTACAATTTTACTTCTAATTAATAAAAATCTTGGACAATAATGTCCTTGTTCTGAAAACAATTTATAAGAATATTTATGGACTATTTTATCTTTACAAACAAGATTTTTAAGACATTATTACTCTCAGATTTCCACTAAATTTTTAAACTTTTATTTTGACTAAAATGATTTAGATTAATTCTCAAATGTATGAGATAAAAAAATAACCCAAATAATAATAATATTAAAAAAGAGGGCAACTCAATATAAGGTTTCTCCTATTATCTTGAGAAAATTTAGCTGCCCGGTCCCCCCAAGTATGCATTTAAGAAAATGGCCTTGACACTGTTCATCAAATATTTTATAATTTAGAGAAGATGACGTGGCATAGTTAGGATTANCTTCAAAAATAAAATAAAAAATAAAATAAAAAATTACATATAACGCAGCACAGTTAAGTTAAACAAAACGGCCAGCCCTACAATTCCAGCATGTGGCTGTGAATCACAAACCATCAACAAAATATTATGTGATTAAAAATCCAAGGTAAGGCGTAATTACTTTTTCCACCCAAAAAACTTTGAGAAAAATAATTTTCCACCCATTATTAAAATCCATTAGTGATATCTGTTATCTGTTGATTGACATAGTGTGGGGTCCCCTCTGAGGTGGTCCGTCAAGTATGACAGTTTCAGTGGCTCTGTCCACGCGATGATAGATCTTGCCGGGTATGTCAGGTACATCCCTCGCTCTGCCTACTTGTGGGACGCCCACCAGGTATGACAGATTTTCCCCAGGGTACTAGTTGGGTGAGAGTTTTCACATGTAATTAAGAGATGATTTGGATATGTACATATATGTATATCATCTATTTGAAAATGGGAACTTATAAATGTAAATGTTATCCGTATATAAACTGTTTCTTAGAAATAATTTTTTTAGAAAAACATGAGTATTTATTCGTTTACCATACTAGTGTTCAAAAAGAAGTCTTGCCATGAGAGATTTCAACATGTGTTATGAAAGATGCCTCATATTATAAAATATGTATACGGAAATGAAATTTTATAAGCATGAGTGTTTTTATTGTATATTGAAATGTTTTATTACATACTAAACCATTCCCCACTTTTTTATTGTGGGAACCCCTCTCGGGCCTCTGGTCCTGCCAACCGACCCCCACTCATCTGGATATCCCCACCCTTGCAAGTGGGTTTCTTTCGCCTTCCCACCTCTCGAACACAAAACCTGCAGGCTAAGTACTTGTGACAAGAGAGATGAGTACCATCAGGCCAGCGCCTTTTTATTATGGGGTCCCCTCTCGGGCCTCTGGTCCCGCCAACTGAGCTCCACTCTTCTGGACATCCTCACCCCTGCAAGTGGGTTTCTTTAGCTGGCCTCATGGTACTCATCTCTCTGGTCACAATGACTTAGCCTGCAAGTCTTATGTTCGAGAGGTGGGAAAGGCGAAAGAAACCCACTTGCAGGGGTGAGAATATCCAGATGAGTGAGGCCCGGTTGGCAGGACCAGAGGCCGGAGAGGGGTTCCCACACATAGTATAGTCACTCTACAAGCGAAAATGCATTTTACTATTTCATTTAATATTTTTTTTAATGAGGCCCATAGCGAAATTAAAGATAATAGTTAAAAAAACTATAAAATATTTAATTTAATAACTACTAATAAAATTAATTGTAAAAATATATGCTAAAAGGAAATTATCCTCCACAACACAAAAAAAGAGAGGGTCTCAAACAAGAATCAAGATATTATTGGATCGTATTACAATAATTTATAAATAAAAAACAGGCCTCCATACATAAACTATTCTTCAACTTGGTGATTGGCGAGTGGTGACTAAATCTTCCATACTGCTGTTTTGATGACTGAGCACACAAGACAATGGCAAGCAGACAATGGACATTAATGGACGTCTTGGGAAACAAGGCAAATTCATCCATCTCTCTGGAAAACGATAAATTTTTGCAGCTAGAGTCCTTTTTGTTAAAAGATGGCAGACACAGAAGCCCAAAAGTCAAATAATACCGTATTGATGTGTAGGGCATTCCCATTCTCCGCCATTATTCCTTTACAGATAATTGGAGTGGCCAATTCTAGCTCATGGAAAAAAATACGGTTATTCATCGTTCTGGCGTCATGCTTGCTTTTATTTCTTATTCTGAAGAATTTTTTATTGAAGCAAACACAATATAAGAATCGACCTTCAACCCTAACATCACTTCCCAGTTCCCATAATTGGCCATCTCCATCTAGTGAAAGAACCCATCATCCATAGATCATTACAGTTGCTATCAAACAAATATGGTCCAATTTTTAAATCTTTCCTTTGGAAACCGCAGTGTGCTACTCATATCCTCTCCATCTGCCGCCGAAGAATGCTTTTCTAAAAATGTTTTTCTCTTTGCCAATAGGCCTCATCTTATTTCTGGCAAATACTTGAACTATGACTACACGGCAATGGGCGCTGCCTCTTATGGTCCTCTTTGGTGCAATCTATGCCGACTTGCTGCACTTGATATCTTCTCAATAAATCAGCTTAACATATTTTTGGGAATTAGAAAGGATGAGGTTAGATTCTTACTTAAAAATCTTTATCACAGTTCATGCCAAAGTTTCATCAAAGTGAAGATGAAGTCAAAGTTATCAGAACTATCTTTTAACATCATTATGAGGATGGTTTCTGGGAAAAGATATTTTGGGGAAGAAGTTGATGATCCAGAGGAGTCTAAACGCGTTCTAAAAATCGTAAGGGACATTTTTTATGCCAATGGAGCATCAAATCCAGGAGATTTCTTACCTTTTTTACGATGGGTGGATTACAAGAGCTACAAAAAGAGAACAATAAGACCGCATAAAAATTCTGATAGGTTCATGCAGAGTTTGATTGATGAGCATCGAAACACAAGGAATTCTTCAAGTGAAGGAGCAAGAATTAAGACGATAATCGATTCTATGCTGTCTTTACAAGACTTTGACCTGAATACTACACTGATAAAATTATCAAAGGCATGATATTGGTATGTCTTAACTTCTTTGTTTCTACTTAAACAATTTGATAGACATAGATAAGTAATCTGGTGTCTTCCTCAAGCATGACACAAAGAAAATGGAACATTTACATGGCACTGCACCTATAAAGAGTTTCTGTTGTTCTGATCTTGTTAGATTACAATCCTCAAAACATATTTGTAATCCTAATAATCACTTTGACTTCTAACAGACACTACTAGTTGCGGGAACAGACACAACCTCGGTGACTGCAGAATGGGCTATGTCAGTTCTCCTCAACCATCCTCTTGTGCTAAAGAGAGCTAGAGCTGAGCTTGGCCATCATGTTGGTCATGGCCGTTTAGCAGAAGAACCTAATTTGGTCAACTTGCCTTACCTCCAGTGCATAATCAATGAAACTCTTCAGCTGTTTCTAGCAGCACCACTTCTAGCGCCACATGAATCATCCGATTACTGTACAATTGGAGGGTACGATGTACCATCGACAATGTTGATTGTTAATGCATGGAGCATTCATAGAGATCCCAAGGTGTGGGAGGACCCTGAAAGTTCTAGATCAAAGAGGTTTGAAGGATTGGAAGGTGAAGTTAAGACATATAACTTCATACCATTTGGTCGAGGAAGAAGATCCTGCCCTGGAGCTGGCCTTGCCAATAGAGTAATGGGATTAGCATTAGCCACTTTAATTCAGTGCTTTGAGTGGGAGAGAATTAGTGAAGAGGAAGTGGACTTGACAGAAGGAACTGGTCTTACAATGCCTAAAGTCAAGCCATTAGAGGCTATGTGCAAAGCTCGAGAGTGCATGTTAAATGTCCTTTCAAAGCTTTGATTATTGCTCTTGTATCTTCTTGTATATTTGTGGCTTCACAATGATGCATTCTTCGTTTCCTATAATGGAACTTATGGGCTTAATTAATAATTTAAATTTCTGCCACACTTAAGGAATAAATTATTTGAAATTTGCGGTGGATTTGAAATTATGATAACTTAATCCAAATTTGTAGGTAGTTTTAGAGTGTTTAGATTATAAAGTCCGAATTTAGAAACAATCAATTAAAAATAAATAAATAAAACGAAATATAAAATATGCAATACATGATTTTTTTTCTAAATAACATAGCATGTATGTTAATTTAACCCATCCGTTGGTAGCTCAAATGGTTAGAACGAATTGAGATTATGTGGATAGACACACGGTCTCAAGTTAGATTCCACATTAAGCATCTATATTTAAGTAGAAGGTCATGGTAGTGGGTTGTTCGCTAGTCTCTTCCAAGCATTAGTTGAAGTGCGCGTAATTAAAATGAAAAAGATGAAGGGTCACATGTCACACATCAAAATTAGACCTAACTTATAAGCTAACCCTCCACCTCATTTCACCCGCACCCAAATATACCTCTATGGGGGCGTTTGGTTGGGGCTTAAGTGAGATTACTAGGGTTATGTCATCTTATATTATTTGATTACCATGTTTAGTTGTCAAGTAATATAAGATACCGATAATCTTTAAATACCAATAGTGGTTATTATTGGTAATATCAGAGGTAATCTAATTACCTCCATTTTCTTAGGTATTCTGAGATTACCAGAGTTATCTTTTTTTGTTACAACTTTATCCCTTATTAATAAAAATTTTGGACAATAATGCCCCTACTTTAAAACAAATTTACATTAATATTCTATTTCAATTTTACCCTTGTTAATTAAAATTTTGGACACTAATACCCTTATATTTAAAATAATTTACAGACCACCACTCACCTAGCCACCACCGTCGGCAGCGGCCAACCACCACAGACCGCCACCGAAAAATCGTCGGAGTCCCTGAAAGGGAACGAAATTCAGTGGGAGGCTCCGGGGGGCTTTGATATGGCCTTTTTCGGCCATATTGATGGCCGAAAACAGCCATATCAGGCCAGATTTGGCCAGAAATGGCCAGATATATTATGGCCATTTCCGGCCAGATCAATGGAATTGGCCATTAACGGCCAGATCCCTGGCCATTAATGGCCAGGTCTAGGCCAGGTTTGGCCGTTAACAGCCACGGACATGGCCGTTAAATGTCAGTTCCATCGATCTGGCCATTTTCGGCCAGATCTGGCCTGATATGGCTGTTTTCGGCCATTAATATGGCCAGAAACGGCCATAGTGGAGCCTCTTGGTCAGGGTGAGGTACTCACGCGGACTTTCGAAGACATCTGGCGGTGGTTCGCGGTGGCGGCAAGAGGTGGAGGTGATTTCGTCATAAATGAAAGTTTGATATAAGCGGGGGTGTTTTAGCTAAATCTGAAACATGGGGGTTAAAAGAAACTATTCAAAAATTAATAATAAAAATAATATTATATTAATATTTAAAACGGGGACAAATTAGTAATTTAAATAACATAACCACCAATTTATTCCCCATAACCAAACATATTAATATAACATACCCACCAACTAACCAAATACATTTTCCTAAAGATTCTCAGTAATCTTCCAAGGTAATCTATCTTTCCAGTAATCCAACATTTTCAGTAATCTAACATTCCTAAACCAAACGCCCCCTATGTGTTTCTTTACATTTCCCAAATAAATATTTTAATATCATCTCAAATAAAACAAAAAGAAATTTTCGAAATCAAAATATCAGTGAATGACAATTTCCCAACCAAGATTTGCCGTAATTATATTTTTCCACCCATAAACGCGAGAAAAACTATTTCCCACTCGTCCTATTGACTTTATAATTTTTGACAAGGTTGAATAGCATTTTCTCACCAGATTTTATTAAATGTATTTTTCACCCCCAGTTTGGTTTATATTAATTTTAGGGTTAACAAATTTATAAAAAAAATTAAAAATAAGGTCATTTATTAAAATAAAAAAATTATAAAAAATTGAAAAAAAAAAAAGCTGGCCAATTAATGCTGATTGATGTAGAAAACTTGATTAATTAATGTGAGGTTAGAATTAGAATCAAGAAGAAATGTAAAGAAGAAGATGTTTTTGACATAATATAAATTTACTTTTAAGATATATTTTTTTTTTTTTTTTTTTTTTTGGCATACATGATTGATTAATGTTTCAATTGGATATAGCGCAGGCACTTGCATTATTGGACTTGTTCAAACAGGAGGAAAAGTGAAAAGACGAATATATCCTTGACTTAACATTAGCTATAAAAATGTCAAAGAACTTGGAACATAAATTTACTTTTACTTTAAAAGATTAAATGGAACTTGAAGATCATATATACTATAAATTAAATAAAAATTCATGTAGAAAACTACTACAAAATATTATTGTTTGGAAATTGTAATACAGAATATTAATATTTATTTTACTTTTAAGGTTAAAAAATTGGTTGATTTAATTATTATCCCATTTTAAATGTATGTTTATAAAAACTAATTCACAAATAAGGGGGTGTATTTAATACTATGATAAAAAGAAGTGGCCCCACAAATTTGTTCGTTTATAACCTTCATTTTTTTGTGCAATCTCCACCATCCATTTCAAATCATATAAAGATCATGGGATCTCTTGGTGATAACAAATTTATCCCTTGGGTTGGGCAAAAAAAATTTGGCTCCAACGAATTGTGAAGGTGATACTATGATCCCTATCAACAGGGGCGAATCCAGCCCACTTTTGACCCACGCTCAATTTTACTTTAAAAAATACTAATATATATCATTTTTAGATCTTGGCTACCATAACAAAAATATTAATGAACAAAAATACTAATGTGTAATTAGTTTTTATTTTGGCCCATTCTAACAAAAAAATTTGGATCCGCTATTGCCTATCAATCTTTGTTAGTTATGTATGATGATTAATGCTATGAACATAACAGAGCATTCATGAATCATGTGTTTCCACAAATATTTTAATTTGTAATTTTTTTTTTTATTTTCTTACTCTTTTATTAGTGATGTTTATGGAATATTAATTTTTGTTATTCGTTTTAGGCCAAAAATAATAGGCTTAGGTCTAAACAAAAATATAAAAAGCCTAAAGCAAAAAGATAAGTTCCAAGGAAGAGAACAAGTCCAAAGCCACTTCTTAAAGGAAGTTAAACCTGGTTTGCAAAAGTTGATTATAAGCTCATATTTAGAAGGTGATTTTAATCCATTATAAAGATTATCAAATTAATTAACTTGATCAAGACTTGCATCTTATTGTTCACTATTATCTCATAAACCTTATTATTTTTTTTTTTTAATGCTATTCAAATTATTCTTCGAACAAAGTATTAGTTTAACAGAGGAAGAAGAATCGTAATTACAAGAAATACAAAACTAAAGTTTTTAATTGCTTCACATATAAAATTTTTGGTTAATTTTTCTTCAAAGTATTGGTAGATATTTTTAATCTATGCATATTTTATGTTGTTTAAATGTATTATGCTTCTGGGATTTTTTTTTACCTTGAATTTTTTTAAAATTTAAAATTTAATTATTTAAACATTTTATTTTAGGAATGATGACGGTGGAGTATATAGAATAAGTGAAGGGAATGAAATATTAACTTTTTCAAAATATAAAAAAAATAGAATTTTAAGGACATTTATGCAAGTTTTGCGGTAACATAAAAAAAAAAAAAAAAAAAAAAGATGTAAAACTTTGGAGTAGACTTTAATGAATACAACTCTTTAATTCATCAATGAGTGTCAAAAAAAAAAAAAAAAAAAAAAGCCAACCTAACAAGGCCCACACAACGTGAGCTATAAACACGGTACACCAGTAGGCCCCACAAAACCAAGCCCAAACCCCTCAGCCTAAATATAATACTTCATGCGGGCCTCTTAAAAAACACATATTACCTGGGATTGAATTTGATTTTAATCCCGTTAACAAAGCCCTGCTTGAAGATGACTATTGCTTGTACGGGGTTCATGAATGGTTTTGTTTGTGCCACCCCTGAGGTTTGGCACGAAAACATTTTCCCCCTTGATTTGTGAAAACTAATGTTGTCACTTCAAATAGTGTTTCTATTAGTTGAATATAACCAACTGCTTCAAGTTCTATCAACCACCTTAGTGCAGCTAATGTTTGTCCTAATCTCCTCACTAACCTATGACCAATCATCATTTCCAAGCTATAAGCCTATACCTACCTCTCATGGGATCCCTTGTTATGAGCTTATTGCTTAAGCTAAGGGATCTTTTCAAGGGCGTTTCACAGTATACATTTATAATTTTAATAATTTAAAATACACTAATAAATAACATAAATGGCAACTCCGTCTCATTTGTTTCTCATCTTTTATATTCTCTTGTTTCAGACTCTCTCGTTTTTTAGATTCTCTCATTCAGAGGTTCAAGTTTTCAATTCTTGCTCTAAACCTCACGTTGGAGGTTCAAGTTTTTAATTCTTGCTCTCAAGGTTCTGTCCTTAACTTTCAATCCTCGTTAGAGGTTCAAGTTTTCAGATAACTCAACAAATTGAGTACCTACATCCAACCCTTGTAATTGACCACGTTCTGAAACTTCTTTTAGCAAGATAGCTTTGATCAAGTTTAAAGGGTGCACGTACTTCATCTAATCCCATGTATGTACAAAAAACATTATGAACCAATATTACTCTTAGTCTATATAAAACCATAAACATTATGGACTCTAACAATTGCTTATACTGGCAGCTGAATATACTTATATTGACATCAGTGAACTTTCTTCAGCTTTTGACTTTACTTACAATAAAGATCGGTTTCGAAAGACATAAACTCCTGAGGGACAAGTTCAGGAATTCATTCATTGCAGTTTTGAATGGACCATCAATCCAATAAAATTCTACTATATAATTTAATTCAACATCTTAACTAACTTTATTATCTAGACAACATAAATACAACTTAATTTAGAAGCAATATAAGGACATTGTTATAGCATCTAAAATTTATTTCTCTTATTGATTTCCTAGTATATACTTGAAGAATTTGAAAACTATATTTTATATGAAAATAACTAGGCCAATAGCCAAAAACAACAATATCATACCTGAAGCATTTGAATAGTAGATCATGATTAAGAATAAATAATGGAAAACTTATTCGGTTGACCTAATGGGTTAAACTATGAATACTCAAAACTTGGTAAATTTATTTAACTGATAATGATATTTAGACCCCCAAAAATAACATTTGGAGAGCTTTCATATGCAAATGACATTTTCTAACCAAGATTGGTGCTTTGACTAAGCTTTCTTGAAATCTTCCAAATTCTTTGTTCAGACTTTGTCTTTTCCTTGCTATCTAAACCTACATTTGAGCAAGAGTCATTAACTAATATGTTTAGGGACATATTAGTTTGTTATCATCAAAATAAGAGCATGATGACTCCTTGAGTCAACAAAGGGGTTTATTGATTGTTTTCTAAACTACTTGGAGTTAATTAATTTATTAACGTTGTTTAAAACTAGTTTGTCCACTTACTTTCTAAGAGCCCTTTAAGTGAGAAAATCGGCCAAAAAGAGAGATCTTTCCATCTGGGTTGAAAATGATGGTGGAGGAAGGTGAAGTCAATTGAAATGGTGAAGAAACTCGGTTGGAAGTCGGTAAGAGATGCCGACAGCGACAACTTTGAAGAAGAAAGACGAAAGATGAAGAGTTGAAAGATGTCATCTTATTAGTGTATTTTTTTATGTGTAACACCCGAAAGTTGAACTCTAATTGATTTTAGGAATTAGAAAAGACTTCAAAAGGAAACAAAAAACAATTTTGGGAATTTAGGTTAATTTTTTTTTTCATGGGTACTCGTTAGGTATACCTTGCCCACCCGTAAAAAAATCGGGCTGGGCCAAGTATAAGTAAAAAAAAAAAAAAAAAAAAAAAAGTTCAAAAAAGTTGGACTGGTACCGTACATTTTTTAATGGGTACAGGCTTATTTTGCCAGGTCTGCATTGGTCCCTTAAAAGTTTTCAAGAAAGGTGTTTATTGATTGTTTTCTAAACTACCAGGAGTTAATGTGATTAATCATATTACCGTTGTCCAAAAAGTCATATAACCGTTGTTCAAAACCCAACCGGTCCACTTACTTTCCAAGTTTTCTCTTCAAATCCCAAATGGTCCCCAGGACTAGGAGGCTAAGATAAAATTTATTTTCAAGTAAGGGGTTTATTGAAGTTTTTCTAAAATAAATGCAGTTAATATTTAGCCATATTACCGTTGTTTAAAATCGAACTAGTCCGCTCATTTTACAATTTTTCGCTTCATCTCAGCAACTAAATATCTGAAACTCTCTTCTGGAGATTGAAAATTCAAATTCAATTTCGTTCAAATGTTGTACGAGAATCCGTTCTGATTCTAGGTAAACAACCAATTAAACGAATACCCAATCTTATTATACATTTTTTCACTTAATTTTGAAGTTCTTTTGATTTTTTTTTTTTTTTAAAATTTGTGCAAGTGAAGCTGTTGTGCGTGTTTGAATGGCGGACGTTGTGGCGAACCAAGTGGTAATTTTTATTTGTGAAATGTTAATTGCTTTGGCCTTATTGAGAATTTGGATATTTTACTTTTGTTGTGATTTTAAATATGAAAATTTTATTGTTTGTAGGGTGGTTCTTTTGGTGATGCAAATGATGCCCAGAAAAATGTGTTTGATCTAGGCGCATTTGTGGGGGACTTGACTTTTGAGGAAGATGCAAGTGGGTAAGTTAAGAATTGTAGAAGCTTTCTGTATAATTTATGTGGAANTCCTCCCCCCCGTGGTGAACTCGAGCTGGAAGACAACCCTCATCCCAGCCCAACGGAAGCGTATTGCACTCTGGCCACCATCTCCGGCAGCTAACCTTGTCGTCTCCCACAGATACGATACCAACTTTGCATAGCTTCTCTGCCATTTTCATTTTGCTCTCAGCCCCGAACAGGACCCAACTTTGCTCTCTTTCCGTTCATCCATTAATGAGCAAGATGTTTTTCTTTGCCATAATGATGAACTGTCTTGACGCAACTTTGACACTTGCATGTGCTTTTGACTATAGGGATCTGTTTACCCTTCCTATGTTACCAAATGAAAATAAGAGAGTAACTGCTGCTAAATTTGAGCTTGCTTCATTGTATGGTGGGCAGAGTGATCAGCTAGCAGTCATAACAGCTTTTGAGTGCTGGAGGAATGCAAAACAGATGGGTCAAGAAGCACGGTTTTGTTCTCAGTATTTCGTCTCTTTAAGCATCATGAATATGCTGCTTGGTATGCGTAAGCAGCTTCAGGCATAATTAGTTAGGAATGGGTTTATTCCAGAAGATTTCTCAAGCTGTAGCCAGAATGCACATGTGCTTGGCATACTACATGCAGTCCTTGTGGCTGGTTTGTATCCAATGGTGGCAAGGTTGCGTCCACCTCATAAAAATGGAAAACGATTTGTTGAGACTGCAAGTGGTGCTAGAGTTAGATTGCACCCTCATTCCATTAATTTCAAATTATCATTTAAGAAGACTGAGGATTGTCCATAGCAGCCGTTACAGCAGCCACTGCTGCGTCTTCATCTTCAAGAAAGAAAGAGCAGCAGCCACTCCTTGTTTCATTTAAATTTTTTTTTTTTTTTTTAAAGTATGGACGGGCGTCCATTTCTAATGGACGCCCGTCCAAACTTAAGGGACTGGCGTCCATTACGCAAGGGACGGCCGTCCAAAATTTATGGACGGCCGTCCCAAAGTTTTTATTTTTTATTTTTTTATATTTTGGTCAAGGACGGGCGTCCCTTATTTGCGGACGCCCGTCCAAAACAAAAGGACGACCGTCCATAACGGATGAACGACCGTCCCTAATGTTTATAATTTTTTTTTTATTATATTTTAATGAGGGACAGGCGTCCTTTAAATGGGGACGCCCGTCCCTTGTATATGGACGCCCGTTCATATAATATGGACGGGCGTCCATATGAGTGAACGGCCGTTCAAATTTGATGGACGACCGTTCACTAGAAAAAAATTGTAAAAAAATTCAGAAGCGCGTTATACGTAGGCCGATACACATTTTCGATGCAGATTTATCGGTGTCCGTAGCTTTGTTGTTTTAAAATTTCATAGTATACCATTATTTAATGTAGTACCTTTTTTAGTAATTTTATAATAAAATGTACTTATAAGCCACATTTTACTAAACACGTCAATTACTTATCAGTCACTTATAAGTATTTTAACCAAACACGTAATTGCTTAAAATCTCAAATGCTTTTAAGCCAAAATTAACTTATAAGCACTTATTGCTTATAAGCTAATTTTCATAAGCTCAGACAAACACCCCCTTAGTCCCTTACAAATTTTCAAGAAAGGTGCTTGTTGATTGTTTTCTAAACTATCAGGAGTTGATGGTTATTAAATAAAAAAATTTCTTAGGATTTTTTTTTTTTTTTAATTTGTGCGAGTGAAGCTGTTGTGCGTGTTTGAAGATGGCGGATGTTGCGGCAAACCAAGTGGTAATTTTTATTTGTGAAATGTTAATTGCTTTGGCCTTATTGAGAATTTGGATAGTTTATTTTTGCTGGGATTTTAATATGAAAATTTTATTGTATGCAGGGTGGTTCTTTTGGTGATGCAAATGATGCCCAGAAAAATGTGTTCGATCTAGGCGCATTTGTGGGGGACTTGACTTTTGAGGAAGATGCAAGTGGGTAAGTTAAGAACTGTGGAAGCTTTTTGTATAATTTGTGTAGAATTTTGCTCGTTGATTTGTTTAAGATGAGATCTGTGTTTTAGACAATTTGACTATTCTCAAGTTTTCTTGAATGTTTGAGTAACGACCAGTTAGTAAAGTAACTTAAAATAAGGAAATAAATGGTGGGTGACTGTAAGTTCTCTGGGTGAGTTGATTGAGGTGCTGAAATCTTGGGAAATAGCTGGAAACTGGAGAGGGTCACCTTTGAAAGCCTTTGCTGGTGACCAAAGTGTCATCTCTTTCAATCATAGGCAGTATGATATATATCAATAATTGAAAATATTGGAATTTGTGTTGAAGAATTTCTTTTGTTACCTTTCACCCACAAGAGTTGAAGAAACTGATGACTTTAGAAAGATAGTGTATAAAAACTTCAAATTTCAAGTATTCTTGTATCAAAATGTCTTACTCCACTCTGGATTGAATCTATAGAACAACGAAGGGATTATTCAACACCATTTTATGATTATAAATAGGAAACCATTCACATGTTTGAAACGGCAAACCTAAAATTGGAATGAGATGATTCTGCAATTGGTTCTTCATTTTGGGTTTAAAAAGGCTAGATTCAAATTATATCTCTGAGTGGTATAAATTTGACTCCTCTGAGTGGGAGAAGCTTAACTCATCTGAAACACAGAAAGACGAGGAAAATATCAAAATTATATCTCTAAATCAGAGATCACACACGAGAAATCATAATTTAGATCACCCACGAGAGTATCAAAGTGAAGAATACATTGATTAAATTAGTGAAAAGTTATTAAATAAAGCAAGGGATAGACAAATTGCAGAACAAGGTGTTAAAAAAAGTCCATTAAAGTTAAACGAAAAACAATTTTAGGAAACTTTGAAATTAAGGCGGAAGATAAAAGAAAATAGTGTAAGAAAGACCAACGGGTTGAAGTAAGATGATTCTCCGATTGGATGTTGTGAAATCAAATAAATATGCTCTTCTTGATACTCTTCCTTCTTTGAATTGAAGATTAAGTTTCCATCTATGTAAACTTTAGGGATATGAGCAATCTTTGAGCAGTATTTCTCTACCCCTTTTCCACCGTCTTTTAACAATGGACAATGGTCAATACTTAAATCCAGAAGTGAGGGTGGCATGCTTTGCAATGATTTGAGCTTTGGGCATTTCTTAATGCACAAAGACTCAAGAGAGGTGAGCTTCCCAGATCTGGAATGGATTTGAGCTTTGGGCATTCATCAATGGACAAAGATTCAAGAGAGGTGAGGCTTCCCAACTCTGGAATGGATTCAAGGTTTTCGCAATTTCAATCTCCAAACTGTTAAGAGAGGTGAGGCTTCCCAGGTCTGGAATGGTTTCAAGGTTTGGGACCATTGATCTCCAAACTTTCAAGAGAGATGAGGCAACTCAAGTCTTGAATGGTTTTAGCTCTCGAAAATTGTTAATTGCCAGCGATTTAGAGAGGTGAGGCTTTGAAGACCCAAAGTAGATAGAGAAGTTAGAGAGGAGGTCGTTACCATGCTCTCTTGAGAAATTGGCCCTGAATCATCACATCCAGTAATATGAAGTTGTCTAAGAGAGGGGAGGTTGTGCAATCCCCTCTATTAGTGACTTACGATTTTGGAACCTTTCTGAAAATAGAGCTCTATTAGGTTGGTTGGAACACCTTCTTCTGCAAACAATATTGACAATTCCTTACACCTAAGTTTTGGAGAGAGTTTGGAAATTTGAAGGATATTTCATATCCGGACAATTCATATCCTAATCATCTCAAGAGATGTAAGATGTGTAGGTCTGAGTACCGATTTAAGTTGATCACACAGCAAAAACGTAATCTCTTTGAGACACAGTGCTATTTTCAAATGTCTCTATTATTGACTCTAGCTTGAACAAGAGAAAATATAGAGGACTTCAAGTGCCTTAGGAAAACACTGCTGTCTGATGATAGCGTTGTGAGCTTGGACATCCACGAATCCAAAGTGTTTGAGTGTGTCAGGCAAACAACCTTGATGATATGCACGTGAGAGATGAACAGTCCTCAATGGCAGTACTCCAAACGGTAGTACTCAAATCCTCCAAATGTTTCAATTGCTTACAATTTCGAATCTCAAGTCTTCTCAAAATAAAGGTAGTTGTCCTTCAAAGACTGTTAGAGAATCACAATCTTTAATTACAAGCCTTTCTAGATTTTTTTGCTTCAATCCTTATGCCAAGATTTTAGCCTCCCAATTACTAATCGTCAAAAAACTCAGATTGGGAAGAAAATCGATCTCTGGAAACAAAACAAGACTTGTACAGTTTACAAAAGACAAATCTTTAGGATGTAAGGCTATGAATACCATGAAGTGGCTTACCAACACATCCAAATTTTGCCACGAATTTGTGAGCTCTTCACAGCCAACAATCTTTGAAATTTTTTGAAATCCTTGCTTTATCCAATTTCCAAACTTGGAGTACTTGAAAGAGCCTAGGATTTAAAGACTGGAATTCAGAGATATAGTACTACGACACACCACTCCTGCAGTCATCAATTTCTATTTCACATAGCGATGGAACACTTGAAATTGAAGCCTTCACTCTGAACACTTTTCAATAAAAAGCCTTTCCAATGAAGGAAGACTGTTAGGAAATTCTCCAGCAAGTTTCGGACATTAACAATGGACAACTCTCGGAGAGAGGGAATATTTCAACATCATCATTTTCTCTCTTAGTGTTCCAACACCACCATTCTTGCAAATTTCAAAACGAAGAACCTCTAATGACTTGAAAGGCATCTTGAAATCTATTTTTTCAGTCTCTTCATCCCTTCATGGTGAGGTCTTTAAGTGAGCTCAACGTCCAGAGTGAAGGCAAACTTCTACAGTTGTTACAATTTTCTAATTTAAGGACGGTCATATTGGAGAGCGATGACGAATCTCCTAACAAGATGGAAAACATGCACACCAAGCACTTGATTACAAGTTCTTCAAATTGCTATGAGGTTTTAGCATCTCAAGAACATGTCTTTCTACTTCCTCATTCGGTAAGCCATCAGATTGAGATCCCCATTCCAACAACAAACTCTAAATCTTTCATATTTTTTAGTATGTGCTCTCTTATTTGTTTTGGTGACTAACGTTCTCTAATTTGGAAATGTGAAGCTCTCTTTGAAGAAATTTCAAATTCTTCAATAATTCAAATTGAAATCTTCCCTTTGACACAATAAAATTAGACAACATTCGGAGGTTTATCAACTCTTTCATCCCAGACGGCATCCCTTTAATGACTCTGCACCTTAATATCAAGATGACATAAATTGGTCAAATGTCTCATCTTGGAAGGTAACTTCAAAAGACGAGAACAACTTTTAGTAGCAAAGTTTGCAAGTTAAGTAATGAGCTTGTTGACTCAGGCAAACTTTTGAACATAGTGTTAGACAAATTGAGATACTTAGATGTATCAAGCCTCCAATTGAATTTGGTAAACGGTAATGTGGTATCTTTCTAAGAGAGCACTCTTAACTTCTTCAAATGCGGCAATAAATTAAAATAACTGTAGCATCTATGTAGCTGCGGTCATACGCCAATAAGGATCATAAATACTGGAAAGAATGTTCTTAGACTTTTCAATTTTTCCAAGTCCTTGAACATATCTTTTCCATCATAAGTTTAGAAATAAGAAAAATGACGAGTCCTTTCAAATTTTTTTTGGTAGCATAGAATTGACTTCCTCAAATTAAAGCGGTTTCTCCAATATGATTGTGCTAGATCATGAACAAGGTCATGCATTACATATTAAAATTATTGCTACTTGATTTTTGAAAAAATGACCTGGAACATAAAGACGAAAATATTCAGTAGCCAAATTCAGGGCTTATCTGATTGTGAATAATGCCTTCGCCCATCCACAAAAGCTCAAGTTCCTCCCATCGAACTCATAATCTTTAGGAAAAATTGCACAGTAAGCGAAACATTTTTAAGATGTGGAGGAAGATGGTGGTAACTTAACCTTAACACGGGAAGGATGTCATTTCCGTTAGTTGAATCCCATACTCTGCTGTTTAATATATTCTCCCATGCATCAACTTTCGGCTCATAGTGTAAAAGACCAACTAGAGTCTTTGCTGCCAAGGGCAACCTCCACACTTTTAACAACGCTTTCTCGAAATTTTCCAAGAGCATCAATATCCATACCAGTCGAAGGTGCATGCTCCAAAAACAAATTCCAACATCTTCATCGACACCTTTAATTTATGAGTTTCAAAGGATCTCATCGTTAATGCAACATTTACAATAGTGTAGTCACAAATATTTTACTTCCCGTGCACTATCCTTGAATGGAGACTTGAATGGTTCCACAAGCTATAATTCTCGTTCCAAACATCATCTAAGGCTAGCAAGAATTTTCTTCCACGTATTTCTTTTCAACTATCTTGTACATCATTTAAACTATTTAGATTGCTGGATGAGTGACTTATTGACTCGAGAACTGACTTCGAGATTCATAAAATCAAAATCGTCTGAGACAGAAACCATGCTTTTTTCTCGAACTTGAAACGTTCCAATCCTTGTCCTTGTACACCTCGAGCAAGTGTGTTTTGCCGAGTCCTCATGCCCACACGTCTATCACACACAAAGTGGCATCAATTGGTTTATCACTTGACAACCATCTTAATTATTCTTTTTGTCTTCACCTCCCCATAAACAGCTTCTTCAGTTGGCAGACTGGAAGTGGGTGGTCTTGGATCTATTGCTGTTGGGTAGATGCAGCAGTACTTGATGTCCCTCCAGAAGTTCGTGCATCAATCCAAGTTCAACTCTTTCTTTATAGAGCTCTTCGAATCTGCCATGATATCTTTCATCTTGGATCGCATACGACATCAACTTCATAGCGCGAGGAGTGAAATTATTGAAACAAGAAGGGGAATCAATGGAGTCTGAAGTGAAACTTCATAGGAAAACTCTTCCAGTAAATCCTCTACATCATAAGCCAAGTTTGGAGATCATCGAGCCACAGTTCACAGCGTCGTTCGTGTGTTGCTTCTCTTCTGCAGTGCGAAGAACCGCTGAATTTTCTTCAACTTCTTTCCACTTCTTGAGCTTTGAACGAACCCCTTCTTCATTTGCAAAATAATTGAACAACTCAGGGGAAGCAGTTTTTCAAACAACAAAGGAAGGGTTGCAGAGAGCAAAAGTTCAGCCATGGTTTTGGTTATCAAAGAAAAGACCCGAACGATTTGAGTTGAGAGCAAAGCAAATAGAAACAGGTTAATTTTTGTGTAAGAATGCTGAAAGTTGGATTCAAGATACAAGAAAGACACAGGCTTTGGTTGCTACAATTTACTATAATAATTTACTATTTTTTAAGCAAAGTAATGTTTTTGAACATCGTGAATGCGTGGAGTGGAGACACAAACGTGCATACACATCTACCAATGTATTGACTAAATTCAACACCTTAATTCTATGCCTTTGTTTCTGTGAAGCCATGTGCATTGCATCGCCCTTCACCAACTTCGATACATGCTTATATTAATAAACAAAATATATATTACTAAGTCCAAAATTTTTATTCCCACCCAAGGTTTGGTAAACCACACTTTTCCCACCCTTGACAGAAAAAACCATCAACGTTCCACCGATTTTGAATTTAACACTTAAAGGGCCTTGACGTCTGATTTGATTAGGTTTTGATCTGACGTACAAGAATTAATCGAACAGATGCGACTGAGAGGAGGCATTGTGGAGTGAAGAGAGAAGATTTGTCTAATGGAGTTATTATGTGCTCTTGTTATTTTTATTTTTTTCAAAATAATAAATATTATATAATTTTTTAATTTAGAAAATAGACCCAAAGTTGTTTCGGTTTCATTTTTAAAATTTTAAATTTTTAATATACCAATTGTGTCTATAATCTTAATTGAAATTTTTTTTTTTTCAATAGTAAATTTATTTTGAAAAGGAAACAATAAATTAATAATATATTTGATATAAGAATTGAAGGTTTTTGTAAATATGGAAACATAAGTTAAAGCAAATCATTAGTTCATAGAGAAATAGAAATTCCGAGTTGCATACAAAACAATAGAAAGATAAATTAAATTAGACAACATATATGATCCGCAAGTGCTTACTTACTCAATTATGAGGTGATCAATTACGGGTCTTTGTTGCTACAATACTTTACTATTCAAGTGGAACCACTTGACCAAGACTGTTAAGAAATTTCCAAGAAATTTCCGCAACTCATCTGTATTCAGCAAAATTAATTTATTGATGAGGTTGATGAATTCCCATATAACTTGACAATGACTAACTATTAATTTATTACCAATTTGAATTGTTTAATTATGTAACTCATAACATGATATCTTATAGAAATTTCTGACATTTATCAATAATTTCACCCAAATTTGTATTTCTTTTACCTCTAATGAGTGAATTCAATCATTTATATTATGTGGTATGATATTTTAAGAAATTCTTTACAATTCATCAATCATCTGACACAGACTAGACATTTCATTTGGACTATATTGTCATGGTGAACCTAAATAATTGAATCGATCTGTGTTTTTTATGACTTTATAACTGGCTCTATGGGAAAGAGAAGATAATTTCCGCAAAGAGGGTCCTTTTGTTTAATCACCATTCATGGTGGGGTGTATCACATGAGAGAATAGACCAAGATAAGGTTTGTGGGGTGCCACCATTTCCATCATCTTTATTCTTTCTCTGGCTTTATGAAAAGAGAAAAGATTTCTGAGAGAGGGTCCTTTTTGTTTAATCACCTTTCATGGTGGGGTGCATCACTACGAGAATAGACCAAGATAAGTTTTGTGGGGTGCCACCATCCATTATCTTTATTTCTCTCACTCCTTTCATTCCAACGCCGTTTTTACCTAACATTTATGAAAATAGAGTCAGTTAATACTAATAACCTAATTACACTTTCCATTTAACAAAAAGTGTTTGCCATTCTCCTTATTGAAAGTAAAGCACAAACATCCTCATAATTGCATTTAATATGCAGAAGAGGCATGTGAGATTATCCAATTCCATTATTGCTAATATTTGCTTGACCTTGTTATATATGGTGGGCCACTTTTCTGTGAACGTCTTTATATATGTTTCATAATGCTAAACCATGTTAGATCTTCTGCGTAGAATAATAGATTTGAGAAAAAACATAAGTAAACCAGGTCAAAGATTCTTTAACATAAGCTAAAGGGTGATTTTTAACTGTATTATGTTGGGATTATTTATAAGGTTTCTTTAAGCTTGATTTTTTCAACTTTAATTCATTATCTAATATTTATTTTATGAGGAATAAGATGGAGTATATAGCATAAGTGAGGGTATGAAATATTAACTTTTTCAAAAAAAAAATAAAGGGTATTAATACTCCATGCGAGCCTTCGTAACTCGAAAAAGAAAACCAGTTAAATTGAACAAAGCGGTCTATGGAGTGGGACAAAGCCGTAATTGAACAAAATCCTGGGATTAATTTGAATTTAATCCCATCAACAAAGTAACAAGCCCGTGGTTTGAAGATCCGCTATTACTTGTACAGAATTAATGAATGGCTTTTACGTGCCGCCCTAAGGTTTGGCACGAGAACAATTTCCCCCCTCGACTTTGGGAACTAATGCTGTCACCTCAATAGTGTTTCTGTCAGTTGAATATACACCAACTGTTCAAGTGCTATCAACCCTTTTACTGCAGCTAATGTTTGTCCTGATCTTCTCACTAAAATGTGGCAACCATCGTTCCAAAGCTATAACTACCGCTCATGGATCTCTTGTTATGAGCTTGCTGTTTGAGATAGAGAAATTTTTTCAAGCCGTTCTCAATATAAATATATAATTTCAATAATTTAAAGTAATTGATGGAGTGATTATTAAAATAATACCGACTCCGTCATTGTCTTCATCTTTCTATTCTCTTATTTTCAGATTCTTCCGTTTGGAGGTTCAGTTTTGCAAAATAATTGAACAACTCAGGGGAAGACAGTTTTAAAAAGAACAAAGGAAGGGTTGCAGAGAGCAAAAGTTCAGCCATGGTTTGGTCATCAAAAGAAAAGACCTGAACGATTTGAGTTTGAAAGCAAAGCAAATAGAAACAGGTTAATTTTTGTGTAAGAATGCTAAAAGTTGGATTCAAGATACAAGAAAGACACAGGCTTTGGTGCTACAATTACTATAATAATTACTATTTTTTAAAACAAACATAATGTTGGACATTGTGAATGCGTGGAGACACAAAACTGCATACACATCTACCAGTACATCGTGAATGCCCTTGTTTCTGTGAAGCCATGTGCATTGCATCGGTCTTTCACCAACTGCGAACATGCTTATATAATTAAACAAATAATATATATTACAAGTCCAAATTTTATTTTCCGACTTTCCGCCCCTTGACAGAAAAACCTAACCTTCACCCCCGATTTTGAATTTAACATTTAAAGGCCTTAACGTTGATTTGATTAGGTTTTGATCTGAGTACAAGAATTAATCGAAACGATTGAGACTAAGAGGAGGCATTGTGGAGTGAACAGAGAAGATATGTTTATGAGAGTAGTGCTCTTGTTTTATTTTATTTTTTCAAAATATAAATATTATATCATTTTTAAATGTAGAAAATCGACCAAAGTTGTTTCGGTTTTTTCATTTTAAATTTTTATTTTAATATACCAATTGTGTCTAATCTTAATTGAATATTCTTTTTTTTTTTCAATTGTAAATTATTTTTGAATAGGAAACATATAAAAATTATAATATTATGATATAAAGAATTGAAGGTTTTTGTAAATCGTAAACAGAAGTTTAAAAAGCAAATTCAGTATCATAGGGAAATAGAAATTTCCGCTGCATACAAAACAATAGAAAGATAAAGTAAATTAGACAAACATATGTGATCTACAAGTGCTCACTTACTCAATTACGAGGTGACTAATTATGAATTACTATGTCAAGGTGTGAAAGAAACGTTATAAAATTAGGTTACGACCCACATCAACATCATTTTCTTCCTGATCATACTCACCAAAATCCCTCAAACATCTACTCTCGCTAACCTGACAATCACCAGCAATCGAACGATTAGGGTTTGTGCAGCCGTCTCTCCCAAGTCAAATTCCGATCAATCCCAACACCAATCCAACTTCCACCAGCAAAAAGATCACCAGCCTCCCCTTTTAAAGGCATACACAGTCTGGATGAGTTTGCTCTCTATTCGCCACCATAAATAAAATTGGATAATAAAGTGATATTTTAAAGTTTGGGGGTGAGAAAGTGTCATTAACAATTATTGGGTAAAAAAGAGTCTATAACTCTATTACTAAGTCCAAAATTTTTTTCCCACCCAAGGTTTGGTAAATCCACACTTTTCTAATGTGGATCAGAAACAAAATATAAATTTGGATAATAAAATGATATTTTAAAATGTTGTGGTGAAAAAATATCATTAAACTATTGGGTGAGGAAAATGTCTCTTACACTTTTTAAAGTGGTATTTTAAATTTTCCAATTGTGTCAATTTAATTGAAATAATTTATGGAAAATTGGGAAATCGATTTTAGTGCATGGGGGGTTTTATTTTTTGTTCCACCCATGATGTTGAGCGGAGAGAAGAAGCAATTCCAATTTATGTTGCTCAAAGCTCAAACGGAAAATACTAACAGAAGTTAATGGTGTCATTTGAGTGCTTAAGACTTGTAACGCTGTTCAGTTTTTCTGTTAGGTTTTTTTTTTTTTTTTTTTTTTTTTTTTTTTTTTTTTTTTTTTTTTTTTTTCAATTTCAAATTCATAACTGCTGTTTTAAAAAACAAAAAAGTTTAAAATATGAACATTTGGGGAAGCAATAGTTACATTTTCTTTAATTTTAGACACTTTCCAAAGTCAATTAGGATGGATCTTTACACATTATTTATGTTAATTATAAAAGTATGAGTGATGTTAGGTTGAAGACGACATATGATACGGAAAATCTTGAAAGTATGACATGTACTAAGATTTAGTGCAATTTACTTCGGTAGGCATACCATAACAATAATATTAAGATCTGAAAGTATTTTTAATATTTTTAACAATTAAAATCTAATTTGTGTTTATTATGTATGTCTAAGTGAAATAAAGTAAATATATCTTTAAATCATGTAACAACATCTCATTAGTTAGTATAAAAAAAAGATGGTGATTGAAAATTGTTCCAAGATATTTTGAAAAGGAAACATTCAAACATTATATTGTGTCTTTGTTCTCTTTTACATTTGACATTACATATTGGTTATCAAATAATAAATATTTAAATAATTTTTTAATATAATAATAATTACAGTACGTTATATATGTAGTAATTTGAATATCACATTTTCTTAGGTATTAAAATAAATTGGTAATCTTAATTTTATTAAAATTTTACCCTAATTCAAAAAATCTTGGACAATAAATGTCCTTATTCTGAAAACAATTTATAAGAATATTTATAGACTATTTTACCTTACAAACAAGTTTTAAAACATTATTACCTTATATTCCACCAAATTTTTTATACTTTTATTTGATTGGGATGTTTTAGCGTAATTTTCAAATGTACGAGAATAAAGAATAATCCAAATATAAATATATTATAAAAAAAAGGGCAACTCAGTATAAAGTTTCTCCAATGTTCTTTATCCCTCTCAATCAACCAATTAATAAACATCCTACTAATTTATTTCAATCACACCAAATTTTAATAAAACATTGTCCCCTAATACTAAGTCATTAAAAAAAAAAAAAAAAAAAAAACCCAAAATAACTGGAGTTTAAATCGAATTAGTCCATCACTTTCTAATTTTTCTCTTCACCTCGGCAACTGAAGATCTGAAACTCTCTTTTGATCTGAATCTGAAGATTGAAAATGAAAATTCAATGTTCAAATGTTGAATGCGAATCCGGTCCGATTCCAGGTAAACAAGAATTAAACGAATACCCTTATTATACGATTTTTTCCACTTAATTTTGAAGTTCTTTTGAAAAAAATTAAAGTTTGTGCGGTAAAGTTGTTTAAATATGAAAAATAAAGAAAGCAATAAGACAATCACACGCATATAACAACACCAAATTTACGTGGTTCGGCAAATCATGCCTACATCCACGGGCTGTGAGTCAAATGACTAAAATAGAGGATAATAGTACAAGTCTAATAGACTCATGTTAAATCTAAACCCAAAACCGTTCTCTCATATTTCTTTCTAACACTCTCCCACTTAATGCACTCAAATCCCAGAAAGTGAAAATTTTCTCAATAGTCTTTTGGCTCTAATTAATTAAACAAGAACTCACAAAGAACACTAACTCTTCACCTATACATTTTCTTAACATCACCATTCACTAGCCTATATCTAATCAAAGAAGAAGAGGAGATGAATATAATAATTTTCTTTGGATGCAGAAACCGTCTCAATTCCGGTGCTTAAATTGCTGCCCCGCCACTGCACTTTTTCAGCCTTCACATTACTATGGTGAGTGAATGGATCCGAAGGTTTGCGCCCTTTAAGCCTCTTCAGATTTTTGAATCATTTCAAGGGAAAATAGGCTTCCCATCCCTTTCTTGCAACAAGCTGTGAATTATTAAAGGACAGACATCAATATTCGGGTTTCAACTAGGCAAAGCAACAACCAAAAACGCAAATTTAAGAACATTTCAGTAAGAAATTACTTAAGGGATGTGAAACTGTGCAGTTCATTTGATAAGGACTTGAGATTGTCCATATCAAGCAAGCCTTCTCTAGCAAAAGATTCAAGCAGCAAACCCTTCTTGATGATCTTTCAAGAGACGCAATATTGGAGAATTTTGCACTCTTTGATCCTGCAGAAACACATTGAGCTTTTCGTCGTTCCAAAATCTCAAAACGCACAAGAATTTCTTATCCAATTGGAAAGCTCATACCAGCATAGGAACTGAGATCTCAAAAGTACTGTGAAACATTTTCTGATCAACACTGCTTCGATCACTCCATTCACAGGGTTCACCTGGATATTATTATAAAAAAAATTATGTGGCAATGCTCTCCCACCAAAAAAGACAATGATTTTGGGAAAACATAAACAGAGAAAGAATATCTCAGATGCTTGTATTAAGTGAGTTGTTCTGCCTCAGCAAGGAGATATAGAGGTCCATTACTTGGTTCGCTGACATTATTTCTTCTTTTAACAAATGAAATAAGACAGCAAACTAGCAGTGACAACTCATGAAAACTAACAAATAGCATGCAATGAAGGAAATATTAAATAGAAGGCAATCTCTTTTTTATATATAAGGAATTTAAAAAACAAATAAATAATGAAGTAGAAGACTTAGATTATTAACCTTTTACATGGATACTGAACTCTTTTTGAAAAACAGTAATTTTACTGGCTTCCAGTCTTCCAATTGTTGCAGAGAGTTACTTTCTGTACAAAGCAGTCACCAAGAAAGCTATAATACAACGTTAAACTATTAAAAATTCCTGTCAAATTAAAATTTAAAATCATAATGGAAAAGAAGTCGTTTCATACATTACACATTTGTAGACAGAAGAATCCACTATCATCTTCCTCTTTACTAAAAGATGATCCTATGAATCAAAGACAAAGATGATTTGGGATTACACTTTAGTAAAAGACAAAGAATTTCTAATCCAAGTTGGAAATGTCACACCACAATAGGAATGGATCACAAGCATACTGCAACATTTTTAGATCGGCAAACATTGCTTTAATCACTCCATTCATAGGAAATACTCACCTTGAACATTGATATATACAAATCATGTATAAATTTTGTCCAAGAAAAAAGGCAATGATTTTAGAGAACGTAAGAATAAGTCTACATAAGTGGAGAAAGACTGTCTCACGTGCTTTATTAAGCGAATTGTAATGCCTTGACAACGATATGTAGAGGTCCATTACTTGGTTTTACACTCATCGTTTCTTCTTTGAAAAATGAATAAGATGCTAGAGTAACGAAACTTAAGAAAGGACTTATTTGCAAGCTTGGACTAACAAAATTTAAGACTAAAAAGTAAATAATGAAGATTATTGACCTTTTTTCATGGATTCCAGCCTCTTTTCGAAAAACAAAATTTTATTGGCTTCAAGCCTTCCAATCAATGCAGAGAGTTACTTAATGTATAGAGCACGCCAACAAAGCAATAATACAATGTTAATCTATTATCGAAAGTTGTCAGATCAAAATTGTAAAATCATAACGGCAAAGTTATTTCATACATTACACATATGTAGACAGAAGAAGCCACTATCACTGTCCTCTTCATTTATACCAGATGAACTACCTTAAAGGCTAAGTCAGTCTTGTGCTGATGAGGGTAGCTTGATCCTACGAATCAAAGATGATCTAGGATTACCATTTACTAGGAGTTTAAATATAAAAAGTATGTTAAATATGCTTACGTGCATCTGGATAAGGAAAATTTTATGGCATTCCAATCGCAATCTGATTTCATTCCACCTCAACAAAGTATCTCAAATCTGTCAACCATAGATTGTGAAGGAACTTTGGCAGATATTATATATATCAATAATTGAAAATATTGGAATTTGTGTTGAAGAATTTCTTTTGTTACCTTTCACCCACAAGAGTTGAAGAAACTGATGACTTTAGAAAGATAGTGTATAAAAACTTCAAATTTCAAGTATTCTTGTATCAAAATGTCTTACTCCACTCTTGGATTGAATCTATAGAACAACGAAATGGGATATATTCAACACCATTTTATGATTATAATATGGAAAACCATTCACATGTTTGAAATCGACAAACCTAAAATTGGAATGAGATGATTCTGTAATTGGTTCTTCATTTTGGGATTTAAAAAGGCTTAGATTCAAATTATATCTCTGAGTGGTATAAATTTGACTCCTCTGAGTGGTAGAAGCTTAACTCATCTGAAACACAGAAAGATGAGGAAAATAATTCAAATTATATCTCTAATATCAGAGATCACACACGAGAAATCATAATTTAGATCACCCACGAGAGTATCAAAGTGAAGAATATACATTGATTAAATCTAGTGAAAAGTTATTAAATAAGACAAGGGATAGACAAATTGCAGAACAAGGTGTTAAAAAAACAAGTCAATTAAAGTTAAACGAAAAACAATTTTAGGAAACTTTGAAATTAAGGCGGAAGATAAAAGAAAATAGTGTAAGAAAATGACCAACCTGGGTTGAAGTAAGATGATTCTCCGATTGGATGTTGTGAAATCAAATAACTATGCTCATTCTTGATACTCTTCCTTCTTTGAATTGAAGATTAAGTTTCCATCTATGTAAACTTTAGGGATATGAGCAATCTTTGAGCAGTATTTTCCTCTACCCCTTTTCCACCGTCTTTTTAACAATGGACAATGGTCAATACTTAAATCCAGAAGTGAGGGTGGCATGCTTTGCAATGATTTGAGCTTTGGGCATTTCTTAATGCACAAAGACTCAAGAGAGGTGAGGCTTCCCAGATCTGGAATGGATTTGAGCTTTGGGCATTCATCAATGGACAAAGATTCAAGAGAGGTGAGGCTTCCCAACTCTGGAATGGATTCAAGGTTTTCGCAATTCTCAATCTCCAAACTGTTAAGAGAGGTGAGGCTTCCCAGGTCTGGAATGGTTTCAAGGTTTGGGCACCAATTGATCTCCAAACTTTCAAGAGAGATGAGGCAACTCAAGTCTTGAATGGTTTTTAGCTCTCGAAAATTGTTAATTGCCAGCGATTTAAGAGAGGTGAGGCTTTGAAGACCCAAAGTAGATAGAGAAGTTAGAGAGGAGGTCGTTTCCATGCTCTCTTGAGAAATTGGCCCTGAATCATCACATCCAGTAATATGAAGTTGTCTAAGAGAGGTGAGGTTGTGCAATCCCCCCTCTATTAGTGACTTACAGATTTTGGAACCTTTCTGAACATAGAGCTCTATTAGGTTGGTTGGAACACCTTCTTCTGCAAACAATATTGGACAATTCCTTACACCTAAGTTTTGGAGAGAGTTTGGAAATTTGAAGGATATTTTCATATCCGGACAATTCCATATCCTAATCATCTCAAGAGATGTAAGATTGTGTAGGTCTGAAGGTACCGATTTAAGTTGATCACACAGCAAAAACGTAATCTCTTTGAGACACGTGCTATTTTCAAATGTCTCTATTATTGACTCTAGCTTTGAACAAGAGAAAATATAGAGGACTTCAAGTGCCTTAGGAAAACACTGCTGTCTAGATGATAGCGTTGTGAGCTCTGGACATCCACGAATCCAAAGTTGTTTGAGTGTGTCAGGCAAACAACCATTTGATGATATGCACGTGAGAGATGAACAGTCCTCAATGCGCAAGTACTCCAAACGAGTAGTACTCAAATCCTCCAAATGTTTCAATTGCTTACAATTTCGAATCTCAAGTCTTCTCAAATATAAAGGTAGTATGCCTCCTTCAAAGACTGTTAGAGAATCACAATCTTTAATTACAAGCCTTTCTAGATTTTTTTGCTTCAATCCTTCATGCAAAGATTTTAGAGCCTCCCAATTACTAATCGTCAAAAAACTCAGATTGGGAAGAAAATCGATCTCTGGAAACAAAACAAGACTTGTACAGTTTACAAAAGACAACTCTTTAAGGGATGTAAGGCTATGAATACCATGAAGTGGCTTACCAACACAACTCAAATTTTGCCACGAATTTGTGAGCTCTTCACAGCCAACAATCTTTGAAATTTTTTGAAATCCTTGCTTTATCCAATTTCCAAACTTTGGAGTACTTGAAAGAGCCATAGGATTTAAAGACTGGAATTCAGTAGATATAGTACTACGACACACCACTTCCTTGCAGTCATCAATTTCTATTTCACATAGCGATGGAACACTTGAAATTGAAGCCTTCAACTCTGAACACTTTTCAATAAAAAGCCTTTCCAATGAAGGAAGACTGTTAGGAAATTCTCCAGCAAGTTTCGGACATTCAACAATGGACAACTCTCGGAGAAGAGGGAATATTTCAACATCATCATTTTCTCTCTTAGTGTTCCAACACCACCATTCTTGCAAATTTTCAAAACGAAGAACCTCTAATGACTTGAAAGGCATCTTGAAATCTATTTTTTCTAGTCTCTTCATCCCTTCAATGGTGAGGTCTTTAAGTGAGCTCAACGTCCAGAGTGAAGGCAAACTTCTACAGTTGTTACAATTTTCTAATTTAAGGACGGTCATATTGGAGAGCGATGACGAATCTCCTAACCAAGATGGAAAACATGCACCACCATAGCACTTGATTACAAGTTCTTTCAAATTGCTATGAGGTTTTAGCATCTCAAGAACATGTCTTTCTACTTCCTCATTCGGTAAGCCATCAGATTGAGATCCCCATTCCAACAACAATACTTCTAAATCTTTCATATTTTTTAGTATGTGCTCTCTTATTTGTTTTTGGTGACTAACGTTCTCTAATTTGGAAATGTGAAGCTCTCTTTGAAGAAATTTCAAATTCTTCAAATCATTCAAATTGAAATTCTTCCCTTTGACCACAATAAAATTAGACAACATTCGGAGGTTTATCAACTCTTTCATCCCAGACGGCATCCCTTTTAATGACTCTGCACCTTTAATATCAAGATGACATAAATTGGTCAAATGTCTCATCTTGGAAGGTAACTTCAAAAGACGAGAACAATCTTTTAGTAGCAAAGTTTGCAAGTTAAGTAATGAGCTTGTTGACTCAGGCAAACTTTTGACCATAGTGTTAGACAAATTGAGATACTTTAGATGTATCAAGCCTCCAATTGAATTTGGTAAACGTGTAATGTGGTATCTTTCTAAGGAGAGCACTCTTAACTTCTTCAAATGCGGCAATAAATTAAAAATAACTGTAGCATCTATGTAGCTGCGGTCATACCGCCAATAAGGACTCATAAATACTGGAAAGAATGTTCTTAGACTTTTCAATTTTTCCAAGTCCTTGAACATATCTTTTCCATCATAATGTTTAGAAATATAAGAAAAATGACGAGTCCTTTCAAATTTTTTTGGTAGCATAGAATTGACTTCCTCAAATCTAAAGCCGGTTTCTCCAAATACTGATTGTGCTAGATCATGAACAAGGTCATGCATTACATATTTAAAATTATTGCTACTTGATTTTTGAAAAAATGACCTGGAACATAAATGACGAAAATATTCAGTAGCCAAATTCAGCTGCTTATCTGATTGTTGAATAATGCCTTCGCCCATCCACAAAAGCTCAAGTTCCTCCTCATCGAACTCATAATCTTTAGGAAAAATTGCACTGTAAGCGAAACATCTTTTAAGATGTGGAGGAAGATGGTGGTAACTTAACCTTAACACGGGAAGGATGTCATTTCCGTTAGTTGAATCCCATACTCTGCTGTTTAATATATTCTCCCATGCATCAACTTTCGGCTCATAGTGTAAAAGACCACCTAGAGTCTTTGCTGCCAAGGGCAATCCTCCACACTTTTTAACAACGCTTTCTCGAAATTTTCCAAGAGCATCAATATCCATACCAGTCGAAGGTGCATGCTCCAAAAACAAATTCCAACATTCTTCATCTGACAGACCCTTTAATTTATGAGTTTCAAAGGATCTCATCGTTAATGCAACATTTACAATACGTGTAGTCACAATTATTTTACTTCCTCGTGCACTATCCTTGAATGGAGACTTGAATGTTTCCCACAAGCTATAATTCTCGTTCCAAACATCATCTAAGGCTAGCAAGAATTTTCTTCCACGTATTTCCTCTTTCAACTTATCTTGTACATCATTTAAACTATTTAGATTGCTGGATGAGTGACTTATTGACTCGAGAACTGACTTCGAGATTCTCATAACATCAAAATCGTCTGAGACAGAAACCCATGCTTTTTTCTCGAACTTGAAACGTTCCAATTCCTTGTCATTGTACACCTCCCGAGCAAGTGTTGTTTTGCCGAGTCCTCCCATGCCCACAATTGCTATCACACCAAAGTTGGCATCAATTGGTTTATCACTTGACACCATCTTAATTATTTCTTTTTTGTCTTCACCTCTCCCATAAACAGCTTCTTCAGTTGGCAGACTGGAAGTGGGTGGTCTTGGATCTATTGCTTGTTGGGTAGATGCAGCAGTACTTGATGTCCCTCCAGAAGTCTCGTGCATCAATCCAAGTTCAACTCTTTCTTTATAGAGCTCTTCGAATCTGCCATTGATATCTTTCATCTTGGATCGCATACTGACATCAAACTTCATAGCGCGAGGAGTGAAATTATTGAAACAAGAAGGGGAATCAATGGAGTTCTGAAGTGAAACTTCATAGGAAAACTCTTCCAGTAAATCCTCTACATCATAAGCCAAGTCTTGGAGATCATCGAGCCACAGTTTCACAGCGTCGTTCGTGTGTTGCTTCTCTTCTGCAGTGCGAAGAACCGCCTGAATTTTCTTCAACTTCTTTTCCCACTTCTTGAGCTTTGAACGAACCCCTTCTTCATTTGCAAAATAATTGAACAACTCAGGGGAAGACAGTTTTTCAAACAACAAAGGAAGGGTTGCAGAGAGCAAAAGTTCAGCCATGGTTTTGGTTATCAAAAGAAAAGACCCGAACGATTTGAGTTTGAGAGCAAAGCAAATAGAAACAGGTTAATTTTTGTGTAAGAATGCTGAAAGTTGGATTCAAGATACAAGAAAGACACAGGCTTTGGTTGCTACAATTTACTATAATAATTTACTATTTTTTTAAGCAAACGTAATGTTTTTGAACATCGTGAATGCGTGGAGTGGAGACACAAACGTGCATACACATCTACCAATGTATTGACTAAATTCAACACCTTAATTTCTATGCCTTTGTTTCTTGTGAAGCCATGTGCATTGCATCGCCCTTCACCAACTTCGATACATGCTTATATTAATTAAACAAATAATATCATATTACTAAGTCCAAAATTTTTATTCCCACCCAAGGTTTGGTAAATCCACACTTTTCCCACCCCTTGACAGAAAAACCATCAACGTTCCACCGATTTTGAATTTAACACTTAAAGGGCCTTGACGTCTGATTTGATTAGGTTTTGATCTGACGTACAAGAATTAATCGAACAGATTGCGACTGAGAGGAGGCATTGTGGAGTGAAGAGAGAAGATTTGTCTAATGAGAGTTATTATGTGCTCTTGTTTTATTTTTATTTTTTTCAAAATAATAAATATTATATAATTTTTTTAATTTAGAAAATAGACCAAAAGTTGTTTCGGTTTTTTCATTTTTAAAATTTTAAATTTTTAATATACCAATTGTGTCTATAATCTTAATTGAAATTTTTTTTTTTCAATAGTAAATTTATTTTTGAAAAGGAAACATATAAATTAATAATATATTTGATATTAAAGAATTGAAGGTTTTTGTAAATATGTAAACATAAGTTAAAAAGCAAATCATTAGTTCATAGAGAAATAGAAATTCCGAGTTGCATACAAAACAATAGAAAGATAAATTAAATTAGACAACATATATGATCCGCAAGTGCTTACTTACTCAATTATGAGGTGATCAATTACGGGTCTTTGTTGCTACAATACTTTACTAATTCAATGTGAGAACCACTTGACCAAGACTGTTAAGAAATTTCCAAGAAATTTCCTTGCAACTCATCTGTAATTTCAGCAAAGTTAATTTATTGATGAGGTTGATGAATTCCCATATTAACTTGACAATGACTAACTATTAATTTATTACCAATTTGAATTGTTTAATTATGTAACTCATTAACATGATATCTTTCTAAGAAATTTCCTGACATTTATCAATAATTTCACCCAAATTTGTAATTTCTTTTACCTCTAATGAGTTGAATTCAATCATTTATATTTATGTGGTATGATATTTTTAAGAAATTTCTTTACAATTCATCAATCATCTGACACAGACTAGACATTTCATTTGGACTATTATTGTCATGGTGAACCTAAATAATTGAATCGATCTGTGTTTTTATATGACTTTATAACTGGCTCTATGGGAAAGAGAAGATAATTTCCGCAAAGATGGGTCCTTTTTGTTTAATCACCATTCATGGTGGGGTGTATCACATGAGAGAATAGACCAAGATAAGGTTCTGTGGGGTGCCACCATTTCCATCATCTTTATTCTTTTCTCTGGCTTTATGAAAAGAGAAAATGATTTCTGAGAAGATGGGTCCTTTTTGTTTAATCACCTTTCATGGTGGGGTGCATCACCTACGAGAATAGACCAAGATAAGGTTTTGTGGGGTGCCACCATTTCCATTATCTTTATTCTTCTCTCACTCTCTTTCATTCCAACGCCGTTTTTACCTAACATTTATGAAAATAGAGATCAGTTAATAC
Organism: Pistacia vera; assembly: GCF_008641045.1. NCBI lineage: Eukaryota > Viridiplantae > Streptophyta > Magnoliopsida > Sapindales > Anacardiaceae > Pistacia > Pistacia vera. The sequence continues at coordinate 1,422,865 of NW_022196087.1, forward strand.
TAATTAAACCTAATTACACTTTCCATTTAACAAAAAGTGTTTGCCACTTCTCCTTATTGAAAGTAAAGCACCAAACATCCTCATAATTGCATTTAATATGCAGAAGAGGCAATGTGAGATTATCCAATTCCATTAATTGCTAATATTTGCTTGACCTTGTTAATAATGGTTGGGCCACTTTTCTGTGAACGTCTTTATATATGTTTCATAATGCTAAACCATGTTAGATCTTCTGCGTAGAATAATAGATTTGAGAAAAAACATTAAGTAAACCAGGTCAAAGATTCTTTAACATAAGCTAAAGGGCTTGATTTTTTAACTGTATTATGTTCTTGGGATTATTTATAAGGATTTCTTTAAGCTTGATTTTTTTCAAACTTTTAATTCAATTATCTAATATTTTATTTTATGAGTAATAATGATGGAGTATATAGCATAAGTGATGGGTATGAAATATTAACTTTTTTCAAAAAAAAAAATAAAGGGTATTAATACTCCATGCGAGCCTTCGTAACTCGAAAAAGAAAACCAGTTAAATTGAACAAAGCGGTCTATGGAGTGGGACAAAGCCGTAATTGAACAAAATCCTGGGATTTAATTTGAATTTAATCCCATCAACAAAGTAACAAGCCCGTGGTTTGAAGATCGCTATTACTTGTACAGAATTAATGAATGGCTTTATTACAGTGCCGCCCTAAGGTTTGGCACGAGAACAATTTCCCCCCTCGACTTTGGGAACTAATGCTGTCACCTCAAATAGTGTTTCTGTCAGTTGAATATACACCAACTGTTCAAGTGCTATCAACCCTTTTACTGCAGCTAATGTTTGTCCTGATCTTCTCACTAACATGTGGCCAACCATCGTTCCAAAGCTATAACTACCGCTCATGGATCTCTTGTTATGAGCTTGCTGTTTGAGATAGAGAAATTTTTTCAAGGCCGTTTCTCAATATAAATATATAATTTCAATAATTTAAAGTACATTGATGGAGTGATTTATTAAAATAAATACCGACTCCGTCTCATTTGTCTCTCATCTTTCATATTCTCTTATTTTCAGATTCTTCCGTTTGGAGGTTCAGTTCTTGCAAAATAATTGAACAACTCAGGGGAAGACAGTTTTAAAAAGAACAAAGGAAGGGTTGCAGAGAGCAAAAGTTCAGCCATGGTTTTGGTCATCAAAAGAAAAGACCTGAACGATTTGAGTTTGAAAGCAAAGCAAATAGAAACAGGTTAATTTTTGTGTAAGAATGCTAAAAGTTGGATTCAAGATACAAGAAAGACACAGGCTTTGGTGGCTACAATTTACTATAATAATTTACTATTTTTTAAAACAAACATAATGTTGGACATTGTGAATGCGTGGAGACACAAACCTGCATACACATCTACCAGTACATCGTGAATGCCCTTGTTTCTTGTGAAGCCATGTGCATTGCATCGGTCTTCACCAACTGCGATACATGCTTATATTAATTAAACAAATAATATCATATTACTAAGTCCAAATTTTATTTTCCCGACTTTCCCGCCCCTTGACAGAAAAACCATCAACCTTCCACCGATTTTGAATTTAACATTTAAAGGCCTTAACGTCTGATTTGATTAGGTTTTGATCTGACGTACAAGAATTAATCGAACAGATTGAGACTAAGAGGAGGCATTGTGGAGTGAACAGAGAAGATATGTTTATGAGAGTTATTATGTGCTCTTGTTTTATTTTATTTTTTTCAAAATAATAAATATTATATCATTTTTTAAATGTAGAAAATCGACCAAAAGTTGTTTCGGTTTTTTCATTTTTAAAATTTTTAATTTTTAATATACCAATTGTGTCTCTAATCTTAATTGAAATATTCTTTTTTTTTTTTTCAATTGTAAATTTATTTTTGAATAGGAAACATATAAATTAATAATATATTTGATATTAAAGAATTGAAGGTTTTTGTAAATCTGTAAACAGAAGTTTAAAAAGCAAATCATTAGTTCATAGGGAAATAGAAATTTCAGCTGCATACAAAACAATAGAAAGATAAAGTAAATTAGACAACATATGTGATCTACAAGTGCTCACTTACTCAATTACGAGGTGACTAATTATGAATTACTATGTCAAGAGTGTGAAAGAAACGTTATAAAATTAGGTTACGACCCCACATCACCATCATTTATCTTCCCTGATCATCACTCACCAAAATCCCTCAAACATCTACTCTCGCTAACCTTGACAATCACCAGCAATCGAACGATTAGGGTTTGTGCAGCCGTCTCTCCCAAGTCAAATTCCGATCAATCCCAACCACTAAAATCCAACCTTCCACCAGCAAAAGAATCACCAGCCTCCCCTTTTTAAAGGTCCTAACAGTCTGGATTGAGTTTGCTCTCTATTCGCCACCATAATATAAATTTGGATAATAAAGTGATATTTTAAAAGTTTGTGGGTGAGAAAGTGTCATTAAACCATTATTTGGGTAAAAAAGAGTCATTAACTCTATTACTAAGTCCAAAATTTTTTTTCCCACCCAAGGTTTGGTAAATCCACACTTTTCTAATGTCGGAATCAGAAACAAAATATAAATTTGGATAATAAAATGATATTTTAAAAGTTTGTGGGTGAAAAAATATCATTAAACTATTATTTGGGTGAGGAAAATGTCTCTTACACTTTTTAAAGTGGTATTTTTAAATTTTACCAATTGTGTCTCTAATCTTAATTGAAATAATCTTATGGAAAATTGGGAAATCGATTTTAGTGCATGGGGGGTTTTATTTTTTGTTCCACCCATGATGTTGAGCGGAGAGAAGAAGCAATTCCAATTTATGTTGCTCAAAGCCTTCAAACGGAAAATACTAACAGAAGTTAATTGGTGTCATTTGAGTGCTTAAGACTTGATAACGCTGTTCAGTTTTTCTGTTAGGTTTTTTTTTTTTTTTTTCAATTTCAAATTCATAACTGCTGTTTTAAAAAACAAAAAAAGTTTAAAATATGAACATTTGGGGGAAGCAATAGTTTACATTTTCTTTAAATTTTAGACACTTTCCAAATTTGTCAATTAGGATGGATCTTTACACATTATTTATGTTAATTATAAAAGTATGAGTGATGTTAGGTTGAAGACGACATATGTATACGGAAAATCTTGAAAGTATGACATGTACTAAGATTTATGTGCAATTTACTATCGGTAGGCATACCCATAACAATATATATTAAGATCTGAAAGTATTTTTAATATTTTTAAACAATTAAAATCTAATTTGTGTTTATTATGTAATGTCTAAGTGAAATAAAGTAAATAATATCTTTAAATCATGTAAACAACATCTCATTAGTTAGTATAAAAAAAAAGATGGTGATTGAAATATTGTTCCAAGATATTTTGAAAAGGAAACATTCATAACATTATATTGTGTCTTTGTTCTCTTTTACATTACTGACATTACTATATTTGGTTATCAAATAATAAAATATTTAAATAATTTTTTAATATTAATAATAATTACAGTACGTTATATATGTAGTAATTTGAATATCACTATTTTCTTAGGTATTCTAAAATAAATTGGTAATCTTAATTTTATTAAAATTTTACCCCTAATTCATAAAAATCTTGGACAATAATGTCCTTATTCTGAAAACAATTTATAAGAATATTTATAGACTATTTTATCCTTACAAACAAGATTTTTAAAACATTATTACCTTATATTTCCACCAAATTTTTATACTTTTATTTTGATTGGGATGTTTTAGCGTAATTTTCAAATGTACGAGAATAAAAGAATAATCCAAATATAATATTATTATAAAAAAAAGGGCAACTCAGTATAAAGTTTCTCCCATTGTTCTTTTATCCCTCTTCCAATCAACCATATTAATATAACATACCTACTAATTTATTTCAATCACACCAAATATATTTAATAAAACATTTGTCCCCTAATACTAACGTCATTAAAAAAAAAAAAAAAAAAAAAACCCAAAATAACTGGAGTTTAAAATCGAATTAGTCCACTCACTTTCTAATTTTTCTCTTCACCTCGGCAACTGAAGATCTGAAACTCTCTTTTGATCTGAATCTGAAGATTGAAAATTCAAATTCAATTTCGTTCAAATGTTGAATGCGAATCCGGTCCGATTCCAGGTAAACAAGCAATTAAACGAATACCCTTATTATACGATTTTTTTCCACTTAATTTTGAAGTTCTTTTGAAAAAAATTTAAAGTTTGTGCAGGTAAAGTTGTTGTTGTGCGCGTTTGAAGATGCCGGATGTTGTGGCAAACCAAGTGGTAATTTTTATTTGTGAAGTGTTAATTGCTTTGGCCTTAATGAGAATTGGGATAGTTTGCTTTTGCTGGGATTTTAAATATGAAAATTTTATTGTATGCAGGGTGGTTCTTTTGGTGATGCAAATGATGCCCAGAGAAATGTGTTTGATTTAGGCGCATTTGCGGGGGACTTGACTTTGAGGAAGATGCAAGTGGGTAAGTTAAGAAATGTAAAAGCTTTTTGTATAATTTATGTAGAATTTTGTTCGTTGATTTGTTNTTTCTCCCAAAGTGAAAGACCATATCAATTGTATTTCCATAACTCTACAATCTCTGCAACCAACTCTCACCCAACGGTTGTTCTTGATCTCACCACCTTCTCTCATTTAAATAGACTTAATCTTCAACTCCAAAGATTTTCTTCAACAAGTCTCAAATTGTCCACTCCAACATATACTAATTTCTTGGATTCTAATCATGGGACTCTCTCGTACAATAAGAACCCTATTGGGTCTTTAAATTTAAAATTTTGGAAAGCAACATATTTCCCAATCAGCGCCTTACATGAACAATCTTTAGCAGTCCTTAACTGAGACAACAAAAGTTATCACATCAAATCCGAATTTCCAATTGGCTGTAATCACCACATATATTGGTAATGGAGGCAGTAAAGCTCATCAAAATCAGAGTGCAGGTGATAATTGTGGATTGAACTTGAAGTGGAGTGAATCAGGGCAACTATAAAGAGCTGAGTCAGATTCAAGCAATGTGAAGAAGAGTGTGTGCAGCTCGGAGATCCAGATCGACTGTGCAGCTCCGAGAAGAATCAAGAATGAAGACGATGGATTACGGCGTAGATCGGCGGTGATGAAGAGTGGACGCCAGAGAAGATCGCAAAATGAGCGGCACCCTAGCTGACGACGAAGCAAACCGTTGACGGTGAAGGCTACAGCGACGAGTTTCGACGGTGAAGGGAAGACTCCGACGGTAATTTTCTGAGTTCAGTGAGAGTGAAGCTTTAGAGTTCAGACTTTCAAAGCAAAGGGTGGGAGCATGAAAATGGGTGGGAAACGCTTGAAAATGGGTGGGAAATGAGGGAAAGGAAATGATATTGGGGTTTACTGTTTAAGTTTATATTATTAAATTTAATTATTTTATATTATAAATGTTGACCCGGATTTTTTAAAATGGACTGTTGGACCGGTGGGTGCTACAGTACACCGGTCCAACTGCGGGCGCCAGCGAACAGAACAAAAACACTGGTTTGTAGGCTCATCCGGCCCGGCTCATCAGCGGGGTCCCGGTTCAACCGGTTCAACCGGCCGGGCCGGGTTTCAAAACATTGACCTGAAGTACTTAGCGAACACATCACATCCAACCAAAGTTTGGTCAGCTCTGTTAAAATAGAGATCCGATTAGGTACAAACTTTAAATTTATATATGAGGAAAATGAGTAATATTAGCTTACAAAGAGGCATACAAAGAGATAAATTCAGCCCTTCAAATTCATAATTACCTCTCTTTCTCTCTTTTTATCTTCTTTTAAGGGTTGGATTTGTCTCTTTGTATGCTTATTTGTATGCCTCTTTGTAAGGCTAGTATTACTCGGGGAAAATTTTGTCCCCAAAAGCATGGAACTTTTTCCTCCCAAATGGTTGAAAACATATAAAAAAAAACCAATTAATACAATAATAATTCCTTCATCACAAAAAGAAGCAAAACTACAAACAATAATGCTACAGACGTTGAAGACCTATATCGAAATTTTATACAGAATAACGTGTCAGCTAAGTAGACGCAATCACGTAACATATTGACAAATATTTCGCGAATGAACTATCGTCCATCAAATATGGCCAGACATCTATGATTATTGGATGACCATTCATTTTATATGGACTCCCGCTCATGAGAAAATAACAATGGACAAGCGTCCACCTAGAATGGACGCTCGTCCATTGTTTAAAATAAAAAAAATTTTAAAATAAAAATCATGGACATCTGTCTATATATTATGGACATGCGTCCATATTCAATGAACGTCCGTCCATTGTTTGAGTCAAAAAAATTTACACACAGAAAGAGTTAATACAATTTTTCTTAAGTGGATTATACATCTTTTTTATTTCAAAAAGAAAAATAATTAATATGATGATACGTACTCTTACCTACCATACAACATATATACAAGAAAAGCAAACATATCACATATACATTTTTTAAAGCAACTTGATTAATAAATACATGGTCCCAGATGGCATAGCTTCCAGAGCAGGTAATCAAGCTAAAACATTTGAGTCTCAATTGTGTATAAAATTTTTTAACTCAAACAATGGAAAGGTGTTCATCTAATAGGGACGCCGTCCATTGAATATGGATGGGTGTCCATGATTTTTGTTTTAAATGTTTTTTATTTTAAACAATGGACGGGTGTCCATTCTAGGTGGACGTCCATCCATATAATATAGACGAGAGTCCATTATTATTTTCTCATGAACGTGAGTCTATTTAAAATAAACGGTCGTCCAATAATTATATATGTCCGTTCATATTTGATGAACGACTATTCATTTATAAAATATTTGTTAATATACTACGTGATTGCGTCTACTCAGTTAACACTTCATTCAATGCAAAATTTCGGTACAGATCTTGGGTGTCCGTAGCATTATTAAACTGCAAAATTTGAACTGCAAAAGCCCTCAGTTGTGTCGTCATTTGCCCCCAATTCATAACACAGAAAAGTTGACCAAAACTAAAAAAAAACTTTATAAAGAGATTTAACAGTTGAGATTCTGTAGCAGAGATCCATAGAAAGTGGAACAAGCAGAAGCAAACATTAATTAATTTCAAGTTCAATGTACAAGAACGCAAACCACCTATACAACTCAAACCTCTTTTTTTCATTTCCATATGATCGTATATATATTAATTCCTATCTATCTTCTTCCTTATCGAAATTCATAAAAAGGTTAAAAAAGAAAAAAAAAGAAGGAAAAAATAAAATAAAATAAAATCATATATACTTGGGGATAAAATTTTAAAAAAAAAAAAAAAAAATTAGAAGAAAAGTGTAATTAGTATTGATTCTTACAGGCACAAATCAACAAAGAGAATTGCTCATCAACCCATTCTTTTCCCTTTTGCTTTAAATTCTTCTCTTCCAACCACAACCTGCTATCCAATCCACTCCTTGTTCTGAACAAGAAAATAGCACAACCTGAATTTCCTTCTTTAAAAAACCAGTCATGGACATCCCACATCATGTCCACCAACAAATCATCCAAAAATATCGTCTGGTTTCCTCTGAAATTCCACCTCAATCTCTTCACTTGAAATATTTTCTTCTCATCAATACTCACTGATAGAACTGGATTATTTCTTGATCCTTCCTTTTCTCCCATACACTTTATCAAAATTTCATGAGCGTTTCCCGAATCACAAAACTTCGCCTTTGTTGAATACACAGTCGAACCCGAAAACCTCTCGAATCTTGAAACTAATGAGAATTTCCTAACTGGGTATTTTGATTTCAGATTTTTAACGTTGAGTTCCTCTTGTTCTTCATTCATGTCTCCAAGGATTAGACCAAGTTCAGAATCAACCAAAACGATTACATAAAACTCATGGCTCGGTTCAGGTCCATTCTCATACTGAGCATTGGAAACATCCCAGAAAACTTCAACCTTTGAATTGCAAGATTCGAAAATTTTGCTGCCTTTGTTATGACTCAACTGGTGAGAATTAACATTGAATTTGGAGGGATGACGTGTGTTGTCACAGACGTTAATACTGAGACCATGGCCTAATAATTTATTGCACCAACTTAATGTTATGAGGAGGTGTTTTTCAGAAGAGAGTTGGGTTTTGTAAATACAAGAAACTGAATTTGGGGTTGAAGGGATCAAGTTTGGAGAAAGATAGGATCGGTTTGAAGGGCCGGAACAATATGAATCGGATACTTTAATGGCATGTTCATTATAACAAGTTGCAATACTCCTCATACTTTTGTATGGAGAGAGCAAAAACCAAAGGAAATATAGACGAAGAAATTTGACAAAGATGAAAAATATGCAAAGGGTTTGAAAGAGAATAAAAGAAATGGTTAAATTATTGCATGTGTTAGTAGTCTACCTTACCCATGGAAGAAGAAAGTAGAAGGATTGATTGAAGAGTGAATGTTGCTCTTGAAGAAGAAGATGGAAAGATTGAAGGTGACAAAAGATGGGTACAGTTTTCTTCTTTCTGAGTTCTCCCATGTGAACTGTCTTTTCTGATTTCTAGCACTCCCATAAAATCATAATTGTAGGGGAAAAAAATATTATATGAATGAATAAAAATCATATACGGGGCAGACCCCACCTAAATTAAATATACAATTATCTTAACCTTTAATTTTTTTTTTCTTTTTATTATAATTAATTAAAAAGGACAGACAAGACAAAAAACCTCTTTCTTTAATTTCTTGTGTCAGTTCCTATAGAATATTTATCAACATAATTAATTTATCATTAACAAGAGTTGACCCGATCTCCACTAGAAATAAAAACGGGTTAGAGAAGATTGAAGGAAATATAATTAGTTATTATGTAAAGCATCTTTGAACTAATCAAAGATTTTAATCTTTAATATATTTTCACTCCTTTCTTTTTCTGAAATTTCGCTTTTTGAAGGAACATATAACACGTATTTGTTTTTATTAATTATCAAAAACATATACAGAAATTGATCCAATCTTACATGATTAGAAGATTGAATTAAGAATGAGTTAGATCTTAATATATTTTCATTCCTCTCTTTTTCTGAAATTTCGGTTTTTGAAGGATCATATAACACGTATTTGTTTTTATTAATAGCAAAACTTATAACATGGATCCATCTTATATGATTAGAAGATGAATAATGAGTTAGATCTTAATAGATTTTCATTCCTTTCTTTTTTTGAAATTTCGGTTTTTGAAACATATAACACGTATTTGTTTTTTTATAATATCAAACATATATAGAATTGATCCAATCTACATTATAGAAGATTGAATATGAGTTAGATATAGATATTATTATTAAGGGGTGTGATAAGCAAGCTGATCAAGATATCTTGGAAAATAGCTTTGACAAATATTAGGGGAAACGTGGTATTGGATGAGTTTAAATCAATTGATAAAATGGCGATGACGATTAATGGAGAGTGACGTTGGGTCCATATATTAAAATCTCTCCCAATATCCCCTACTACACTAATCAGACCACTCTATTCAACCTTCAATATGACACTCCTGTCTCTTCCAATTCGACTTATTACTTGTAATTACTACAAACATTCACTCAAAATCCCAAACAATATTGGCAACTTTTCATTCACATTAATACTAAATCACACTTCTTTAAATAATCATCATCAGTTACATTTGGGCCGGGAATTCGAATCTTTTCTTTATTTTTTTTAATTAATTACAGGAGCTTTGATGGATCAAGATTTATTCTTTAATTATTTTATTATTATCATTATTTTAGTAGCCATCATTTATTTATATTTGTTCCTAAGAATAACATATGAGAGAAAGAGAGAGTGTTAAAAGGTGGAAATTTTTAAGGTTGGGGTAGGAGTAAGTTGGTTAATTATTAGTGAGTAAATAATATTTGGGTGACCTCGGGATTCACCTGACTGCAACAACAAAAATTGGATAGGAGAGGGTTCAAGAAACTTTGACCTTAAAGACTGAAAAAGTTAAGTCACCAATCTAATAAAAAGAACTTAGTTAGTATAAAGTTAGGACATGATTAGACAACCTAATTCACTAACTTTCAAGAAAATATTTTAGCAATAGAATCCAAAAATAAATGGATTTCTTTTTGTTTTACTTTTTTTTATCTTAGAATCTCATTTTTCTTTTTCCCACAACACTATAATTTCACATTTTGAATATAATGTATACATATTGGTGACAGAAATAGATATATATACTATTTACATCATTTGACTGAAATAGATAAGTAAAATAATGATTACTTAATTTAATAAGACGCTTGTAAATTGTAAGTGTGAAGACTAAAAACGGTGCCGTGTTACTTAAACCAATACGCTGTCGTTTCAGAATGAATCTGGACCATCAGTCTTCAAGAGATCCAACGGCTGAGTTCAGTCCATCCTGGTCACGATATATAAGCAAACTTTTCTCTTTAGTCTAGGGTATTCTATTCGATTGATACTGTGTTAGGTTTTTGCTCCTAGGGTTCATCTTTTGTTCTAAAATCTTGATTCTGTGTAACTGGTTGAGTGATTGGTTTTGTCATTCTGATTTAGGGGTTTTGTCTCTCGATGGGCTGGGATTCTGAGTGGTAGTTTCCTAGGCTGATAGTTACCAGATAGGGTGATTTCGGGTGTATTGGATCTTTCGATCTTGTGTCTGTAATCTGTAAACTGATTAACAATTAGTGTGTGAACTTCTTTTGTTTTCGGAGCTCAACGTGGACGTAGCCTTCCCAATCTTGGAGGTGAACCATGGTAAAATTGTGGGTGTTCTTGATCTTTTGTGGATGTCTGTTTTATTGGTTATAATCTGTGTTTGAAAGAGTGTTTACAACAGTGGTATCAGAGCCTTTTACCTTAGAGCCTAGAGTGAGTTTAGATCCGAATTTGAGAAAATTAAAATTCTAGGTTTCATCGATTGGGGGTTTTCTAAAATTTCGGTTTAGGGTTCTAGGAACTATAGGTAATCATCAAACCAAATAATCACAAATCGACACGTTTTCTAATTATGAGCACCATGAGTTCAACTCGCATGGAACGCGCAGTACACGGAAAAATTGACTTCAATTCTTGGAAGAAGAAGATGAAGGCCCTACTTTCACATAATAAGTAGGGATTGCACTGGAAAAGGATGCAGAAAAGTGGCCAGGGACATTAAACAGAAAGGCAGAAATAGACGAAGAGGCATACAACTTGATCGTGATGATTTGGCAGACAAGCTGCTGAAGAAGTGGATGGATTGGAGGCTCCAATCGCACTCTGGGGTAAACTCGAAACTCTGTATGCCTTACAAACTGCACCAAATCTGGCTATCTTAAAGGGTGCACTATTTTCATATAGATACAGTAGTAAGTCATAGAAGATAATTTGATGAATTCTTGAAAATGACTATAATCCTAGGAAAATGACTATGATCCTAAAGGGCACTGACTAGAATTAGGTGAAACGAGTTTAGCAATGATCCTGCTAAACTCACTGACAGAGGAATACCAGGTTGTTAAGAACGTTTTAACGTATTCTGGCACTGTCTCTATTAGATCTCATATATATCAGACTAAAGCTAGGGAGTTAAGTTGAAGGTTCAAAAAAGAAGTGGGAACAATTTGTTTGTTAGGTAAAACTGACCTAGGAAGTTTCTCTAATGGCATGCAAAGAAACACTTGGTCTAAACTAAAAGGAAAGGGAAAGGGACTAATAAGAAAATGGAGACTAGGAAGTGTTTTCACTGTAATAAACCAGGGCATCTAAAAAAAGAATTGTTATAATTGGATTAAAAACAAAAATAAGTAAACACTGATAGCAATGTGGCCTTGTGCTGATATAATATTACTGATCCAGAAGTCCTCACTGTGTCTAGGACATCAACACATGACTGGGTGTTAGACTTAGGATGCTCCTTCCATATGAGCTGTAACAGGGATTGGTTCTAGGACTTTAGGGGTGGTGAATATGAAACTGTCTATATGGGTAATAACAACACCTGCAGAGTGTTAGGATTGGCAATATAACCCTAAGGTTGGATGATGAAAACTTATTGTGTTATCAAATGTTAGTACATTCCTGAACTAAAGAGGACCTAATATCCCTAGGCACTTAGATGAATCGGTTGTAGTTATATGCTGAAAGGGGTTGCATAAAGTTGTTTAAGAATAATCATATTGTATTAAGGGGGCTGAAGAAGAATGGGCTGTACCTTTTGTGTGGCAGTTTACCCTGAGAAAGAGAATAGTGCACTGGTCTCCACCCAATCTCAATACTACTGATAAGTGGCATCTTAGGCTGGGCTATGAGTGAAGGGTATGAGCTTCTTACCCAACAGGTTTATTTAGAAAGGATAAAATACTAAACGCTAGACTTTTGTGAAACCCTGTCTTAGGAAAACAACATAGAGTTAGTTTCACCAAAGACATACACTTATCCAAAAACTGTTTAGATTACCTACATGCTACCTTTCGGGACCTGAAAGATTGGATCTCATGAGGAATTCCTACTTCCTTTCAATTAGGATGACTTCAGTAGGAAGGTTTGGGTATACCTACTGAAGTCCAAAGATAGGCACTGTCTAAGTTTAAAACCTGGAAAATACTTGTGGAAAATCAAACTGATAGAAGAGTGAAAGCCTTAAGAAACAATGGTCTAGTTTCTGCAATATAGAGTTTGATAATCTGTAGGGATCAAGGTATATTAAGGCATAAGACAGTTAGGAAACCCCTCAGCAAATAGAGTTGCTGAGAGAATGAACCGAACCTTGTTAGAGAAAGTCATGTCTTCTATTCACTTCAAACTCCCAAAAACTTTGGGGAGAACTTTGACCACTGCTGCCCATCTAATAAACAGAAGCCTCAATAGCTCCATAGGATTCAACTGTCCTGGTCTAAATGGTAAGGAGAGAGTTAAACCTTAGTCACCTAAGAGTGTTTGGATGTGCTGCATATGCACACCCTAGTGATGGGAAATTAAGCCCAGGTCCATAAAGTGTTTACTGTTAGGATATCAGAGGGCACTAAAGGTTACAGGTTATGGGATAGGACTACACCGGGTTAAGATCATTATTAGCAGATATGTAATTTAATGAAGGGGATTTCCCCTACAGTTTGCTAACAGTGATGCAAGTCCTCCAAGCAACAATGTAACACAACTAGATCATCTAGACACTACATCAATTGAGGTGGAGGCAACCATCAGGCAACCAGAGATACCCAGACTGAAGATGATCCTACACCAGAAGAAGGAACAGCACCTGAGGGACCTGACCAGAATGAGGATGAGACAAGGAGGCCCAAGGTCCCTTGCTGGATGATTTACAAGATTACCAACTGGCAAAGACAGCCCAGAAGAGACATAAGGCCCTAAGTGAGATACTCATATGCAGAGCTGATCTACACAGCCCAACTGGCAGGAACTGAAGTACTGAGGACAGAACCAGAGTCATACTCAGAAGCAATTACTTCAAAGACAAACATAAATGGTGGCAAGCAATGATAGAGGAAATGAATTCCTACAGTAAATGGGACCTGGTCCTTGTTCCTAAACCTAAAAATCAGAAAATTATTTAGTGTAAATGGCGTATAAGATTAAGGAAGTGTAACAACTAATGAACAACCTAGATACAAGCTAGATTGGTGGCCAAAGGGTTCAGCCAAAGGGAGGGCATAGACTTTAATGAAGTCTTCTCTCCGTAGTAAAATATAAACCATTAGATGATGCTGTCTGTTATAGCTCACCAAGGCCTAGAGTTACAGCAACTTGATGTAAAACAGCATTCCTTCATGGGGATTATAAGAACAATTTACATGGCCCAACCGTAGGTTTTGTAATATCTTAGACCAGACCATGTATGCAGACGGCATAAGTCCTTGTATGGACTTAAACAGTCACCCAATATGGTATAAAAGTTTGATACCTTTATACCAACCGGTTCACTAGGAGCAAATATGATAACTGTTTTTACTTTGCTTTGAAAGATGCATTGCCTATTTACTTACTGCTTTATGTAGATGATATGCTTTCATTAGTAAATCAAATAAAAAATAACTGAACTAAAGTCTAGACACAGTTCTAATTTGATGAAAGACCTAGGAGTAGCTAAGAAAATACTTGGAATGATGATAACAGAGACAGAAGTAGGAGTACCCTAAAGGCTCATCAAACACCATATCTGCAAAATTAGTTGCCAATTTTGGATGTCTGATTGTAACATGTACAATGCCTCTGATACCATTTTTTCTGTCTAAGTCTCATGTCCTAATGTCCGCTGAACCATAAAAATGGAGATTGTCCGTTATTCAAATGTGATAGGTCAGTAATGTATGCAATGATTAGCACCAGACCAGATTTAGCTTTTGCAATTTCTTTATTGATAGGTTTCATGTCAAATCTAGGAAGTGCTCATTGGATTGCATTGAAATGGGTACTCAGATATATAAACTATACTGCATGTATAGGTTTAGAGTATTGCAAAAGAACATCTACACTTGATCTTGTAGAGTTTGTGGATTCAGACTTTGCAGGTGACAGGGATAGTAGGAAGTCAACCACTGCATACTGTTTCATCCTTGGAGGGAACTGCATCAGCTGGAAATCTCAACTCCAACCTCTAGTTGCCCTATCAACGACTGAAGCAGAATATGTGGCCCTGGCAGATGGTTTCAAGGAAGCTATATGGATGCAAGGATTATTAACAGAAACTGAACTGACTAATAGCAAAGTGACTATCTTCTCAGATAGTCAAAGTGCTATACTGTTGAGTAAAAATCCTATCTACCATGAGAGAACAAAACATGTGGACGTGAGATTTCACTTCATCAAAGACCTGATCACCAGAAGGAAGATTGATTTAAAGAAGGTTCCCACTGAAGAAAATCCAGCGGGCATGGGAACTAAGATTGTCAGTCCAGCTAAGTTCAAGCATTGCATGAACTTGCTATTCCTGAAATAATCAGAGCATCAACAGAGCTATGAGGGAATCAGTTGAGGCACACTGCACTAAAAAAGGGAGTCAGTAAGAGATTTGGTTTCATGTCTTCAAGGTGGAGATTGTAAGTGTGAAGACTGAAACGGTGCCATGTTACTTAAACCAATACGCTGTCGTTTCAAGAATGAATCTGGACCATCAGTCTTCAAGAGATCCAACGGCTGAGTTCAGTCCATCCTGGTCAACGATATATAAGCAAACTTTTCTCTTTAGTCTAAGGTATTCTATTCGATTGATATTGTGTTAGGTTTGCTCTGCTAGGGCTCATCTTTTGTTCTGAAATCTTGATTCTGTGTAACTGGTTGAGTGATTGGTTTTGTCCTTCTGATTGAAGGGTTTTGTCTCTCAGTGGGCTGGGATCCTAAGTGGTAGTTTCCTAGGCTGATAGTTACCAGATAGGGTGATTTCGTGTGTTATTAGATCTTTCGATCTTGTGTATGTAATTTGTAAACTGATTAACAAATTAGTGCAATGAGCTTCGTTTGTTTCCAGAGCTCAACGTGGACGTAGCCTTCCCAATCTTGGAAAGGTGAACCACGGTAAAATTGTGGTGTTCTTGATCTTTTGTGGATGTCTGTTTTATTGGTTATAATCTGTGTTTGAGAGAGTGTTATTACAACATAAATGGTTAAGACTTCAAATTAAAAATGGATACCCATTAGGTTACATAGTATTATTATTAAATTAACAAGTTGTTTGGGGTTATCCTCAGAAGAGTATAGCTTGTCTCCGAGCGTTGAACAAGATAAGAGATAATTATTATAAAACATTGATAATTACATAAATATATATATTTTAACTGACGTGAATGAGAATTATGAAGAATAAATGATGCATGTAGAAACTATGATAATGATTGAAAAGCAAGGTATGTTTGATGAGAATTATATTCATAATGAGATATGAAATTATTACTTCCTCACCCCAATAGGTTGACCTAGCTGTCAAGTATGTTTGTTCTCTTCTTTAAGTTATTGGGTTCAAACCTTAGAGCTACCCATCACAATAATATTATGACTCACATAGTCCTTTGGACTTGTAGGGTGTTCAATAGATCCCGATGATTAGGTTGAGGTGCCTGTAAGCTGGCCCAAACACCCCAATTACCAAAAAAAAAAAAAAAAAAAAAAATTTTTACTTCCTCCAAGCTGAAAGTAGAAACGTAACCTTTTTCCTTTTATAAATTATAAATTATTTCAATTGTCTGAAAATTTATGTGATTTGTATTAAAGGGTGAAAACACATTTCCATCCATATGCCCTGCAAATACTACTACTCATTCATCATCCACTCAACTTAAATCTCTTCACATTTGTGAATAAGGATTATAAAGTCTACATGAAAAGATTTGCTTTTTCTTTTTTGAAATGAATATGAACAATTATGTTAAAAGAAAAAAATATATGTTTTCAGATTCAATATTGAATATGGGATGAACTTTCTACATAAAATCTCATAGTCTTTTTCAAATTGTGTGATGGATAACTCATAACTACCTGTTGTTTTAAATAGACATCTTTAAGATATACTTTTATCATAATGTTAATAGTAGACCCTTCATTGTAAATTCACTAAATGCATTTTCCATCTCTTTGATTTCATATGCAGAAGTAGCATTTTCGTTACGTTAGTTGTCCTTTTTAGAAAACAATGAGAGCCTGCCAGATTATAAAAGAAGAATCAGCTACGTACACAACAGAAGCCAACCAAGAATTTATTCTTTTCTTCTTATATGAATTCTCAAATGCATGAAGCATTAATTCATATTCTTTACATAACCATTAAGGTTTTGTACTTTATGGATGGGCCACCACTTCACATTTTCTACAAGTTCTTCCAACATTGGAATTTATTCTCATCCCTGGAAACTCCAACCAACAAATAATTTTATAAATTTTAAGCACAAAATGAACCCATCATCCATATAATATCGATAAACTCACTACAAGAAAATTACGCTTTCTACACAGCGATATTAAAATCTCGTTGTAAAAGATTATTTTGCAATATTTTATGCGACTTTAATAAACCCTAACATAAAATAGTATTTATAGTAGACCATTTTATGTTATATTTTTACAATATGATGTGTAACCATTAATCGTTCCATCAAGTCAACTTAAACATTAATTACAGATACAATAAAAGATTCTACATTAATTACATCGTACCACGTTGATTAACTAAATTAAAAAAAATACTGTTTAATATTTCAACAGGATTTACACATTTAATTTGACTCCTTGAAGAACGGTATATGAAGCTTCACAGATCCACAATGGTTATAAAATAATTAAGCAATGTCTCAGCAGCAAATTCCAAACTGAAAAAGGAGGTATATTTTATTTAGCCGACTTATAGACATCCAATTATGGAGGAAAAATATAATTAAAGTTTGGGAGTAGATAATAATAATAGCAATAGATTCTCTCCTTTCTTAATACACAAGGATGGTATATTTTATTTTGAGAATGTTGTTAATTTCACAAAGAATATCGTGAAATTAACAACATTCTCAAAATGTTTGCCAAAAATCATACTCAATCCACTCTTGAAGGTAATCAAAATAATGCTGAAATACTAAATTACATGCAATAAAATATATTGGTTTAAAAACTATGCAACTTTATATATGTTAATGCTAGCTTTTGACATTAATTTTACGAATCTAAAACAAAGGCTTTGAATTGTCTTGTTCTTCAAGTTTATATTATCCTTTGTATCTACGAAAATTATTGCATTATTTCACTTTTAGCGAGCTGTCTGTCTGGTCTAGGTATAAGCAAAATAAATAGCAATAATCTCCACAAGCTCCGGCCAGGTCATCATAAGCTGACACAACACAAAATAAAGCTACATTTTCAAACTAAAAGAAGGAGAAAAGGAAGACTATAAATAAATATAAGCATGTTTCCACCACAAGCCATGTCTCTTTGACCTAACTATGAATTCATGAAAATGATTCTATAAACCGACATGATGACTCCTTTTTTATGATTTTTAGCTTTTGGCAAGTCAAACTAGGCTCTACAATGTTTTAATTGTAATCCACTAATTTAGTATATTTCAAAACCATTTATTTTGACTGAATTTGATTTTATACAAAATCATTCTTTGTAACCGATTATTAAAAGAAGTTTTATCACTTACCTCCCCTAAGGTTTTCATTAATTGTTAGTTACACCCATGTGGTATAAAAAAACCATTGGGACCTCCCTTTAAATTAGAATAAATTATCACTCACCTCCCCCACCACATTTTTCTAAAGGGGCGTTTGGATCATATAATGTTTTATTATAGGGATATATCATATTAACGGAAAGAAAGATCATATTGAAGATTACTGGGAATGTTTAGAAAACATGTTTCATTGGTTCGAATAAATTAGTGAATAATATGTTTGGTTGGGAGGATAAATAGGTGGGTATGTTATATAGATTACTAAATTGCCCTCCTTTTTAAATATTAATATAATAGCATTTTTTATTATTATTTTTTGAATCATTTTTTTAACCCCCTACATTTGAAATTTTGCTAAAACACCCTAGCTATATAAAACTTTAATTTGTAGCAAAATCACCCCTACCCACCCCAAGCAACTGCTGGCAGCTAGCCACCACCGCCAGCTGCCACCGACAGTCGACAAAATGGCGCACAACTGGTTGTATATGGTCGGCCATGCGCCAGCAAAGCTGGAAATGGGAAAACAGCCAAATCTATGGCAATTTCATGGCTAGATATAGCCATAGAAACGCCAGATTTAGTCGTTTTCGACCATGAAACGCCTTACCAGCACACGACCAACCAGATCCTGTCGGTCGTGCACCATTACGGCGATTGACGCCGACGGTTGGCGGTGGTGAGTCACGGCCGGACAAGGTCTTGGGTGTTTGGGGGTATTTTGTTAACTTTTAAACTTTTTTGTGGTTGTGGTGTTTTAGCTAATTTCTCAAATGTAGAGGGGCTAGGTAATTGTTATTTGGTAGACATTTGAGGGCAATTGTGTCCGAAATGGGTTTTAGTTAACGGCAGAATAGATAGAAAAATCATATTACCCAAGTAAATGTTTTAACAACACCCTCTAACAAGGTAATAACATTACCCCCACATTACCAACAATAAATACTATTTACAATAAAAGATTACCGTATTATTTTATTACTTGCAAACCAAACATCGGAATCATGCAAAATAAACGAAGATTACCCCCGTTATCTTATATACCCCCAATCCAAATGGCCCCTAACGGTAATTGTTAAATGAAGTTACAAAAAACCAATATTGCCCTTTAAAGTAATGATCTAATTTGGTATTACATATTTGATCTTAACAAATTAAATTTTTTTTGGTATTTTCCTAAATATCATAAATACCCTCAAACACCGTTGTCTACAAAATGTAGAAATATAAAAATAATTTAAAATAATTTTTTCCTATTTTCTAGGATTTTTTTATTGAATTTGTCTTTTTTTTCAATTTTTTTTCCAGATTTTCTTTCAATTTTTAGATTTTCATTTCAACTTGAGTTTTTTATATTATTTTAATTTTTAACTTTTTCGGATTTTTCAATTTTTAGATTCGTTATTTCAATTTTTAATTTTTTCATTTCAACGATTTAGTATTATTTTATTTTTTTAGTTTTTCAGATTGTTCAATTTTCAAATTATTATATTTTTTAATTTTTTTTTTCAGATTTTTCAATTTTCAGATTGTTTGTTTCAATTTTTTAGAAATTTTTTTATTTCTATTGATACAGAAATCTGCACCAACTAGCGAGATCCGATCGACCTTGCCGGGATCAAAACTGATGTGCGCATGATTAAGAATAATCAGCAATGTATGTAAAGGAATGCAATAAAATAAAGACAATGAGAGTTTTAAAGTGGTTCGGTGAGGTTAATTCTGAAGCCTACGTCCACTGTTTTTGTATTTGTTATGAGAGCTTGCAATATAATTCCTATGTGAAATTCGTATCCCCTTCTTCATCGTTTGAGGGGGTTTATATACAAGATTGATACGAAGAAAAGAGCGAAATTAAGAGGATTACAATTGATCTGAATTGCAATTCCAATATTCTCGCGATTGGGCGCTATGATTGCGCAGTGATCGCGGTTGATCTAGTCATTACCGTAATATCTAGGATCTGAAATAATTTGGAGGTTGTTTATAAATATTTATATGAAATTTTTTAAAGTCAAGTAAAATTTTTTTAAAGCTCATCCTTCAATCGACTTCTATTTCCTTCCCTGATCTTACCAGAAGGAAATTGAAAGGATGAGGGTCGAAGCCCGGGGGGAGGTCTATATTTACTCGAACGAATCTGAGGGAGAAAGCGAGGTTCAAGGAGAGGCCGAAGGAGACAAGGAGGAGGCTAAGCCCCAGCCCTAGGTCGAGGATCCGACTCTCCTAAACACGATGCCACCAGCTGAGGTTCCTGATCTCGAAGTAGAAGTCATCGTTCCTCCTATTGACAAGCCATCTCTTCCTTAGGGTGTCGACCTTCCTGAACAAGTCGAGGATGAAGCTTTGGCTTCTCCATCTGCCTGAAGAATTCCTTGTTTTTTTATTTTTTTTTTATTGCCCATTTGTAATTGAGCTTAAATTAATAAAAGAAAACTTTTTCACCATTTCTTTTTCGAGCAATGGTTGTTATATTTCTGCGAAGTCATTTAATTCGTCCTAGTTGAACTTTGGGATCTAAATTTGCTCTAAGTTGTGCGTAGCTCCCTTTTTTAGGAGCTTTTCAGATTTTTGCGAGAAAATCTTTATGCGACGTTTGGTGTCGATTTTTTATTTGTTGTCCTTTTCGAGCTTTTGTCGCTGGCTCAAGGTCGATTTTCCCCGACGTGCTTTTTCTTGGATTTTTCCAAGTTTAACCTTGTCGAATTGGGATTTTGAATCCGATTTTTGCGAGGAAATCTAATGTGACCATAAATTTCAATTTTAGACTTATTGTCCCTTTCGAGTTCTTTGGTCACCGGCTTAGGGCCGATTTCCTTCGACGTGTTTTTTCCTTGAAATTAATTTCAAGTTTAACTACGTCGACTTAGGGATGTTTCACCCTCAATGAGTTGGATTTTGGCGTGGCTTGTTCGAGATAAGCTGCCTTTCTTGGACTCTTGACTCCGAGTTTTTAGAATATCATCGCTTAAGTCACGATTTAGTAAAACGCCAACGGTCTTAAGATGTTAACAACGAATCAAAGAAAATAATGAATAGTACCTCATTTATTAATCAAGTGTTTTGGCCATGAATGGCCTTACAGTGAATACTGACCATAAGAACGAGTGAACCCAAGCTACTTATTGGTAATACCTTCACAAGTGTTCGGCGTTCCATGCTCGCATTATTGCTTCTCCGTTGAGGCATTCTAGGTGAAAGGACCCTGGTGCGAGCTTTTGGGATATCCTGAAGGGACCCTCCCATTTGGACCCAAGTGCCCCCAAGCTCGGGTTTTGAGTACCCTGGATGACCTTTCTGAGGACCAGATCACCAATTTCAAAGTCTTTGTTTCTGACCTTGGTAGTGAAGTATCGCTTGGCTCGCTACTGATACGAGGCGAGCCTTAGCCGGGATTTAGTCCGATGTTCTTAGATTAGGTCTAGCTTTAGGCAAAAAAGGTCTTTGTTTGCTTCTTCGTTAAAGACTTTTCTTCGGAACGAACTGATTCCTACTTCAACTGGGATCATCGGCTCACATCCATAAGATAGAGAAAATGGAGTTTCGCCCATCGAGCTTCTGGCAGTTGTCTTGTAAGACCATAAGGCCTCTGGCAGCTCTTCAGCCCAATTCCCTTTAAGGTTGTCGAGCTTCTTCTTTATGGGTGCTTAATTACTTTGTTCACAACCTCTACTTGTCCGTTGGCTTGAGGTCAATAGAAGGCAGCAAAACTCTTCTTGATACCGAGTTGCTTGTTGAAGGTCCTGAAATCTTCGCTTTTGAACTGCTTCCCATTGTCGGTTATTATTGTGTGGGGAATCCCAAACTGAAAAATTATGTTCTTATAGACAAAATCCTTCAACCTACTTGAAGTTATTGTTGCCAGCGGTTCGGCTTCCGCCCACTTGGTGAAATAATCCACGATAACTACCGCGAACTTAACACCCCATTTTCCTGAGGCAATGAGCCGATAAAGTCGATGCCCCAAATCGCGAATGGCCATAGGCTTATCAGAGTGGTCAATTCTTGTGGTGGAGCTTGCGGAATATCTGCAAATCTCTGGCATCTATCACATCTGAGGACATAGTCCGCTGCATTATCATAAACTGTTGGCCAGTAGTATCCTTGGCGGAGCACCTTGTATGCTAGAGATATGCCCTGTAATGCCCAACATGAAGGTACATGATTTAAATTATGTTTTATAGCCCTTAGTTGATTTTTGTTAGAATTATTTTAAGAGAATATGAAGAAATTGCCTTAAACTTGCATTAAGGGTAAAATAGTATTTTCACTTAAAATTAGTTAAAATTATGGGGAGTGAAAAGGGACAGAATTTCATAGAGAATACAATAAAAATGAGGGCATTATGGTAATTGACTAAGGGACAAAGATGGAATTTTCAAGAAAGAGTAAGGGCAAAATGGGAAAGTGTGTTTATAAAATAAAATGTTAAGGGTTTGAAACCCTTATTTCTCTCATTCCACCGGCACTCTCCTTCTCCATTTTCTCTTAATTTTTCACTCAATTCTCCAAGGATTTTGAGGGCTTTTGAGTGGATTTTAATAGGGTTTTGATCCTAGGCAATAAGAGGTAAGAATTCTTGCTCTTTATCTATGATTTATTTGTGTAAAAGTTGAGTTCTTATGAAGTTTATGCTTAGGGTTAAGAGAAGGTTTGAATCCAACAAGAGTAGAGAGCTTAGTAGAGATTACTCAAGTATAAGGTAAGTAAATTCCACTCAAAATCCAACTTAAATTAAAGTTTAAGAAATCAAGTGAGTAGAGATTTCTTTTAAGCATGCATATGTTAAGATTATTGAGAAATTGAGATGAGATTGATGATTATTTATGCTTGTTGTTGGATATATTTGAGTATGAGAAGTGTATGTGATGGTATGATGATGGGTTGAAATTGGAAGAATTGGAGAAAACTTTTGGGAGTGTTTTTGCCGTGTAGGTATGGTGATGATACAAGAGAGTTTTTCTCTCAATTTGGATGGTTTAAGAAACAAATGGAATGATAATTAAATTAGGATTTGTATATGCACATTTATTGTTTGATGAAATGCCTAAGAGAAGCATGAGTATGAGTAGAAACCTTAATTTTATGCAACATTGCATAATTGCATTTCATGAGTGCATTTAAGTAAGAATTTTAAGCATGAGCCATCCATATGCATATATTTGTATATGTGTAATAATTTAAGAAAGAATGAAGAATTTTTAGAATAAAAACTTTAAGAGTAAAGAGAAAGAAAGAATAAGCATTAAAGAATTAAAGAAAGAAAAAAATGGTAAAGAAGAGAAAAGAATAGGTTGGTGTGATGGGGAACCGTGGGTGTTAAGAAGAAATTCCCACATACACGCCACCTTAATTGAGTGACATAAGAAGAAGAAGAATTGTACGACCCGTAAGAGTGTATGTGGATGAGGGTTGTACCAAGAAGAATTTCCTACATGCACGCCACCTTAATTGAGTGGCCTAAGAAGAAAGAAGAATTTGTACAGTCCGCAAGAGTGCATGTAGATAAGGACTATACTCACTCACACGGCCAAGGTTCCAAATCCATGCATCAACCAAGTCCGATCGGCAAAGAATTAGAAAAGAAAGAATAACGAAAGAAAGAATAAGAAAAGAAAGAATGAGAAAAGAAAGAATAAGATTAAGAAAGAATGAGAAGGCTTGAACAAGCAAAGAAAAGAAAAGAAAAACAAGAAAGAAAAGAGAGGCTTGGGCAAGCAAGACAAGAAAGAAAGAAAAGAATAGAAAGAAAAGAAAAGAAAACAAAATAGAAAAAGAGATAGAAAGAATAAAGAAGAAAGAAAATGCATTTTTATGCATTATTGCATTTGCATTTCATTCATGCATATTACCATGAATTTCATCATGGTTAGAAAGAATAGAAAGAAGAAGAGAATTAAGTAAGGAAAGAATCAAAGAAGGAGAAGAGTTAAAGGATTTACTTACTGAGCATTTTTATGCTCACCCCATTGTTTTTCCATGTTTTTGCAGGAAATAGGTGAGCAACGGTCGGAAGGGAGTCGTCAAGCGAAGAGAATTGGCATTACTGTCCACTGTTACTAAGTTTTTGTACTTGTTAATTTGACATATGTAAAGAATTGTATTTTATAAGTAAAGAAAAATTTGGGCCCAACTATTTTCATATGCTAAGTATGTATGATTTTATTGTATATATTCTAAAGTATATTAGTAGAAAGAAGTCATTACATGCCTCCTGCGTGGTTTTCGAAAATTCTCTCGTGTATTTCCCTCAGAACATAATTTGCATCCTCATGGTCAATACATAGCAACAACGGTACATTGAATCCTCACTTGTACAGTCTATCGTTGATGAGCGTGTACCGAGCTGCCTTCGCATGGAGTGCTCTAGCTTCAGCTTTATCTTTTGGCAGTGTGCCATTCTTCAAGTAGGCAGTGATTGCATTCATCCAACTCTACCTTTGACTTGTGGTTAACACTGGGCCTTGTAGAGCGGGGATGCTTGGTTTCGGGAGGAATTTTACTAGGATCAAATCAGCCTTCTCATTGTTCATTGTTGAGGCCAAGCGAGCTAATGTATCCGCCTGCAAGTTTTTCTCCCTTGGGATTTGGCGAATGGAAAAGGATCTAAACTGTCCGAGCTCGATCTCTACTTGCAAAAGGTAGGATGTCATCCTATCTTCCTTTGCCTGGTATTTCTCGATAACTTGATTGACCACAAGCTATGAGTCGCTATAGATTTTGATGGACTCTGCTCCCATTTCCCTGGCGAGATGGATACCTGCAAGCAATGCCTCATACTCAGTTTCGTTATAAGAGGCATTGAACCCGAACTTTATTGCAGCTTTGATTGGGTCTCCCTCTGGGCTCTCGAGCAATAGGCCCGCTCTTACTCCCTTTTCATTCAAGGAGCCATCTAGTACAGAGTCCATAGCCATAAGTTGTCACTCTTTGGTTTCCGTTTCTCGATCTCTAGTGGGCTTGGCTCAACCTCTGGTTGATAAGAGAACTCGGATATAAAATTCGCTATGGTCTGGCCTTTGATTGATATCCTTGGGATATACCTGATGTCATGCTGACTCATCTCCATCGTCCACTAGATCAGTCTACCCAATGCTTCGGGCTTCTGCATTATCTTTTTCAATGGGAAGTTTGTCAGCACATGGATGGAGTGTGCTTGAAAATAGGGTCACAGCTTTCTGGCAACAACAACGAGGGCGTAGGTGAGCTTCTCTATCGTCGGATACCTTGTCTCTACGTCGAGTAGTCTCTTGCTCACATAATACACTGGCCATTGTATTCCTTCCTCTTCTCGTATCAAAGCCGCGTTGACAGCAGACTTTGACACCTACAATTACAGTAGTAGCAGCTCGCCTTGGATGACTTTTGACAATAGGGGAGGCGTTCTGAGTCATTTCTTCAGCTCTTGGAAGGCTCTTTCACACTCGTCTATCCACTTGAAATCTTTCTTCCCCTTCAAGGTCTCAAAGAATGGTAAACATTTGTCCGTGGCTCAAGAAACAAACCTGCTGAGCGCGGCCACACGTCCAGTCAGGCTCTGTACTTATTTTATGCTGGTTGGGCTTTTCATGTCGAGCAGGGCTTGGATCTTCTCCGGGTTAGCTTTTATACCCAGTTGGTTCACGAGGAAGCCTAAGCATTTTTCGAAGCTCACCCCAAAGGCACATTTCAATGGATTGAGCTTCATTTGATACTTCCTGAGGATCTCAAGCATTTCCCCCAGGTGCTCAATATGGCTTTCGGCGACCTTTGATTTGACAAGCATGGAATGACCGATTTGGTTGGCGAACATCTTGTTCACCAAGCATTGATAGTCGCCCCTGCATTCCTCAGGCCAAACGGCATAACCTTGTAACAATAAATTCCACAGTCAGTTATAAATGACATATGCTCTTCATCGAGCTGGTACATCGGGATTTGTTATATCCCGAGTACGCGTCCATAAAGCTAAGTAGTGCGTTTCCTGCTATCGCATCTACAAGCTAGTCGATTCGTGGTAATAGAAAGCTATCTTTCGGACAGGCTTTGTTCAGATCCGTAAAGTCGACTCAAGTCCACTATTTGCCATTCAGCTTCTTGACTAGGACTGGGTTGGTGAGGTAGTCCGGGTACTTTACTTCCTTGATGAAGTTGATTTCCAAGAGTTTGTCGACTTCATCCTTGAGCCCTTGAGAGCGCTCTGCGTCCATGGCCCTCTTTTTCTGTCTTATGGGCCAAGCCTGTGGGTTGAGGTTCAACTTGTGGCATATTACCTCAGGCTTGATCCCAACCATATCCGATTGCACCCATGCAAATACGTCGAGGTTCTTCTTCAGGAACCCGACCAGACTATCGGCCATCTCTCTGGTCAAGCTACTACCGATCTTTAACACACGATTTGGATCCTCCTTGCTAACACTTATCTCTAGCAGCTCTTTGATTGGTCCCATCGCGGGCTCTTCTTTGTGGATGTGAGGATCTATAATGTCCTCTAACGGTCAAGGGTTCGGCTTGGATTCTACAATGATCATTATTTCTTGATGCAACCATTTCTATGTGGTGTTTATAGCCCGATTATAGCACTCTCGAGATTCCTTGATATAGCTCCTGATCATCGCGACTCCCTCGAAAGTTGGAAATCTCATCGCTTGGTAACGCACCAATGTGACTACGCTTAAATCATCCATGATTGGCCTTCCAAGATGACGTTATACATGGTCGGGCAGTCCACCACTAGGAATTCAACGATCATAGTTCTGACTTCGACTCTGCCCCTAAAGTTACGGGAAGGTCGATAGTACCCTTAGGGACCAGGCTGTCCCCGGTGAACCTATAGAGCGACGAAGGGCATGCTCGTAAATTCCTTTCTGTGAATCCTATTCCTCAGAAGGCTCCCAAAAAAATAATGTTGTCGCGCTCCCATTGTCGACCATAACTCTTAACACCCTTACATTTCCAATCCTACCCGCGATTACAATCGCGTCATGATTATGATGAAGGGATGTTTCGCACTCATCGATTGTGAACCCCACTACCTCGCTTCCTTGTTTAGGCCGCTTGGGGAGCTTCTCTTCGCAACTCATTATTAGAGGAACCGAGTCTATTCTGGCCTCCCGAGTGCTTTGCTCGCAAGCTCGGATAAACTTCCTGTTAGATCCGGTCCTCTGTAGATCATATTCAAGAAGACCTTATTGGGGTTTGGTGGAGCCTGTTGAGCTGGGGTCTATGCCTTACTCGGGATTTGGCTACTTTGCTCGCCAGGATTCTCTCGAGCTGGTTCTGCTTTGACAAATTCTTTCAAATGATCTCTTCTTATCAGATCATCGATGGCATCCTTCAAAGCTCGGTAGTCATTCGTGTTGTGCCTGACATCGTTGTGGTACCGACAATATTTTTGCTGATCTCTTCTGCCTGATGCCCTCTCATCCTCTCTAGAGTGGGCCGCCTCTTTGCCTCTCGGGATACTTCATAAATGTGGGCGATGTCTTGAGTGAGGGGGGTATGCTCTTCATACCGCGGGAAAGGTTGCCTGTCTCCACGGTTATCTACTTTCTGTTTCTTTTGGAATCTGTTACGATCCTTGTCGTTGTGGTCTTGGCCCCCATGCTTATCAGAGGGGCGATCCTATCTTCTGTCTACCCCTCACCCCCCTGCGTCAAGCTTCTGGCTAGTGCAGCTAACGAGCTTTCTACTTGCTAGTACTTCGCAGCCATCTAGTAGAATTTGGCCAGGCTCACATGATCTTCACTCTAGAGCTCTTTCCATAGCTCTGTGTTAGGTCTAATCCCTACAATCAGCAAAGTCCGAATGGATTCTTCGAGGGCATCAACGACCTTTGCCTGCTCGTTCTGGAACCTTGTTAAATATGAGGTCAGTGATTCGTCCCGCTCTTGGCGAATGTTGCTCAAGTAGTTGAGCAGCATTGTGAACTGTCTCCTCACTTGGAATTGCTGTAGGAACAGTGTAAAGAATTGTTGCCAAGAGTCGATGGAGTTCGCTTTAAGCTGCTTGTACCACCTCTAGGCATCTTCGACCAATGTGACTGTGAAACACTGACATTTCGCTAAATCACTAACCTGGTGTAACTCCATCAGGTCATTAAAGTTATCGCGGTGATCTCTAGGGTCTCGTCTCCCATCAAACTTGCTCTATGGCGCTCGGAACCTTTGTGAGAGTGGGGCCTAATGAACTTCCTCCGTAAAGGGGGAACTTACTATTTCCTCCGCCAGGTTGTTCTGGCAAGCTTTTAGATCATCGAGCATCTTTTGCATGCGATCTAAGTCTTCACTTTGGTTGCCTGGTTGGCTTTGTTAAGTGATACCTCGAGCACCTCCAGTGCGCGCGTTGATGTGCGAGGTCAATTCATGATGGCTAGGTTGGTAGGTTTGATCATGCTCGTCAGTGCGTTGTTCACGACGTCGGTCATAACCGGAACGTCGATCATTGCTAGATTGTCACACATAGCTCGCTTCGCGGGCCTGTGAAGATCGATCTGGTTTTAGGCATGGGTTAAAACTGGCACACTAACACTAGGGATACCATCGAGGTTCTCAGTTGTGTCTGTCGCCTTCACTTTCCCTCAACGGCTGCTTCCTTGATCGCCTCCTAGGGTTCATTGTCCCGCAGGACTCACGCTCATGCGTGAAGTACTGCCTGCGAGGTTGGAGGTGTTGATTGCCCCTTGGCGGTGATGAAACAGACTGTCCACCTGCAGAATTCATACCTGTTGGCGTGGCGTTGGCGAAGCGCGACTGATCAAGGTTCCGGGCAATTGTTTTGGTTGTTCATGATGCGTGTTTACTACAACATGCAAAAATAGCAAGTATACTAGTCGCAAAAAGTAATAAAGTGATGAGTGAGTATCGTTCCCACGAGGATAGTGTTACTAATTACCGATTTTTCTAGTTTAAGTCCTAATTGAAGCAACAATAAATTGGATTGATGGAAGATTAACAAGCAAAATATAAATGCAAAACCCAACAACTTAACTAATTAAACAATTCTAAAACAAATGCTAGGGTGTTGAATTCACCTAAATACGCTAACCCAAATCATAGAATCTATTACCCAAGTTCTAATTCCTTGATTGACAAATCGAATCCTTAAGTTGTAAAACATACATTCTCATGCTACATTTCCCTACTTATCCCTATTAAGCTTCCGCACCAACAAAATGAAGATTAATAGTTCAAAGGATTTTAAGCTTGTGGAATTCTATCTAGATTTCATAGATCGCTAAACCTATCTCTAGCGTTTGCTATCTATGGTATTTATCCCAAGAGGCACAATCACAAATCACTTCTCAGTCTCATTGTGAACAACACACATTTGAATGGTGATCAAGATCCAAAAGACATTAAGCAAAGAGATAAACACTCAATCAAAATTAAAACTCAAAGTAATTCAATCCATAAATTTGAATCATTGTACAAGATTACATCAAACCCTAGCTAAACAACTCAGTTCATACTCAAAAACGAAATAAAACAACAAAAACAAACTGAATCAAGATTCATCATTGACAAGCAAACAAAAGATGGAGAAATCTTCTCTAATTTGAAGCCCAAATCTTCAATAATTTTCTCCTTCCATGAGCTGCCTCCCAAATCACGAACCAAGCCTCTTTTTCTTTCCTTTTTGCTCTAATTATACCTCTCTCACTTAAGGACGAAGCCCTAGCAAGCCAAAACGCGTCGTTATTTTTTACAGCTGCTGCAGTTGTCGCCGCGGCGAAGATTTTCCTCGCCGCGGCGAAGAATTACAGGCCCAATTTGAGCATGATAGAGTTCGAATCTGGAAAAGTGTTAAACATATGAATTGTAGACTTTCAATTATATCTGGTAGTTCAAGAATCAACACAATCCGAGGTCTAAAACTACGTTATGGCAGAAATACTGAAGCAGTCCAAAGACGTTTTCCTTCAGTTCCCAGCATACTTTTCACGACTTCAAGCCAGTTTTCAACTTTGTCCAGTCAGAATTAGGAAAAACCCAAAACATGAACGTGTAGCTCTTCTTCTTAGTTTCCAAAGCTTCTAAATTCAGGTCATTCCGAGTTTTCAAGCTCAAGTTACACAATTTACGCTCAAACATGTCATTTATGCTAAAAATCATCGTTTAGGCCTACAAAGACAAATTATAGAATTAGGTAGCAATTATGGCCCAAATTGTATGAAAAGTATCCTAAACCTATCAAAATTCAATGCAAAATCATAGTGTAAAATATGCTTATCAGTTCATCAGCTCAGCAGTCTATTGCACAGCCTGTGCAACCATTGTCTTGATCATTTCCATCAGTTGGCCATTCTCGGGGTTGACGTCCTGGCCCCGGTTGTTTGTGGCATGCTGAGCTGGCGCACGGTGTTAGGAACGCCTAGTTGCGCAGCGGAAAACAAAAAAAAATTTACAACAATGGATCGTTCCTTAGAACCCAAAATCAGGGCACAGAAATTACAGTTTATATATATTCAAGAATCTACAGAAAATAAATCTAAGTTTAGATTCATACCACGTTGGAGGCTCCACCAATATTGTCTCTGAACGTGTTTGCTACCGATCCAAGTATAGGATCGAACCCAAGAAGTCCACACGAAGATAATCACAAGGAACCAAGGAGGGATTTGCTAGATCCTCCTTGGCCTTAAGAAATCAAGAAGAAAACTTTGATTTTGGCACAAACCAAAATGGGTGGGAGAGTGTTTTTCTTTGTGTTGTGTGTGTTTTTTCTCTCAAAAGGCAAATTAAAATCTTATTAAAATCACACAAACACTTTTTCTTTTATAGGCAAACTTAGTTGCCTCATTCCCATATGGAATGGGCTTGGGTCCAACCCAAACACCCCATGTTACCAAACACTCCCAATTAGATATTTTATTAATTCATCATTATCTCAATTAAAATCAATTAATATTTAATTAACATTTAACAATAATGATGATTTAATTAAATATGTGGAACACACATTTAAATGTAATTTCACTTATTTAATTTTCTAACAAATTAAATAAAGGTTACGACCCCAGCAAATTTAATTGCACTGTAAAAATACCAAAATACCCTTTCGCCCAAAAAGACGAAAACGCTATTCTTTCTTCCTGGTCTTAAATTATCTTTATGTGTGTGACCCATATGCTCCTCATCATACCGACAGTGTTAGTATCATGATTAACACCAATTAATCGTTCATAATACACAGACTAAGATTGGCCCCTAGCAAGGCATTATGGCCACCGATAGATTCGGATTCAGCAAAGTAGCTACCTGTCAACGATATGGTTACCGTACAATTCGATCATTTCATCATACTGTAGCTCGACGAGACGAGGCATAGAAATGTGTCAACCTCCGATTACTCAATATTATGTATTCAGTTTCTGGACCAGTGATGTAACGCCCCATTTGAGATACATAGCCATTGTTTATGGTATGGCCTCAAGGTTTACTGAATTGCCCCTAAATGAGTTTGTATATTATTCATGTTGTTTGGTTGGCCCTTGGTTGAGTTATGTTTTGGGTTGGTTGAGTGTTTACCTTGGAATTGGTCAAGACTTGGCGGATTTTGGAGTTGCAGCCTTCGTCAGGGCGAGGAAGAAGCTGTCGTCGCGGCGACGTCAGCTCTGAATTTGCAATGTCGATTCTGTAATTCTTCGCTGGGGCGACAGAGAATTCTTCGCCGCGGCGAAGGGCCGGTTGAGTTCTGTTTTAGTTTTCTAGAGAATTCTTTCCTAAGGGCAAAATGACCATTTTACCCCTAATTAGCAAGAAAAGTGGGGAGTAAAATGCAAGGGAATTTCATGGAGAATAGTGTAGAATGGGGGTGAGTTGTAAAGAATTAAGGATAAAGGTGAAATTTTAAGAAGAGTAGGGGCAAAATGGGAAGAGTGTTATTATATGAGCTAATAAGGGTTTAGTTCTCTAAACCCCTTCATTTCACCCATTTCCACCGCCTCTTCATCTCCCATTTTTCTCAATTCCTCACTCAATCTTCCAAGGGATTTTTGAGAGTTTTGAGTTGGGATTTGACAAAGAATTGATCCTAAGCAAGAAGAGGTAAGAATCTCTACTCTAGATATGAGTTTTATTTATATAAGGGTTAAGTTACTAAGTTTATGCTAGGAAATAAGGGAAAGCTAAGGTCCAACAAGAGTAGAGAGTTTTAGTGAAGACTACTCAAGTATGAGGTAAGTAAATCCAACTCAACCTAAAGTTTAGAAATCCTTAAGTAGAGATTTTCTTAGCATGTATATATGATGCTTGTTGAGAAATTGGTAGAGATGTATGTCTATTTGTTGAGAAATGGAGTTGAGATGAATATTCATGTTGTGTTTGTTGGATATGCTTCCTTTATGAGAAGTGTTGATGTGTGATGAGTTTGAGATGAAGTTGGAGGAGATTGAGTAAATTTTGAGGAGTGTTCTTCTATGATAGGAATTATGTCCATAGAAGGGAGGTTCTTCCCATTTTGGATGATTAAAAATAGAAATAGAGTTGTAGTTATAGAGGAGTTTTTGTATGCATGTGAGTTGTTTGATGAAATGCCTAAGTGAAAACAGTTACCAAACTGCCCTGTCACAGCCGTGACTTTCTGAGATGTTTTGGGCATCTTACGGATTGAACTAGGTTAGACCAAGCATAAAATTTATAGCCCTGTCTCTAGCTTTAAAACGAGACAAAAATCGTAGTAATCCGATAGATAACTCAAGTTATGCCTTCTTGAGTGTGACCTGCACAGAATGACTGTCTTTGATGCAACATTGCATATTGGCATTCCTAAGTGCATTATTGAGCAGAGCCATCCATGTGCATTAATTGTGCATTGAGAAGTAGCTTAAGAAAGAGTAGAGAACTTTGTGAATAGACTACTCTAAGAGTTAAGCATACTATGAGTACTAGCTTGAGGAAGAGATGAGTATTAGCTTGAGCAAGAGTAGAGAATTTTGAGTATAAGCTATACTATGAGTAATAGTTGAGTCGAAAGAGTAGAGAATGTTGAGAATAGCAACTCTATGAGTAAAGAGAATGAGAACACCTAATAGTAAAGAGAAAGAGAGATTGAGCACTAGCGAATAAAAGAGAGAAAAGTGCTACAGAAGAGAATAGAGTAGGTTGTGCGATGGGGAACCGTGAGTGATAAGTAAAGTCCCGAGAGTGGGTGCTTTGTGATCCCCAGACGTGTCTGGTTAGATGGGGCCGTGACCATCACGAAGAGTGGAACATGAGATTCCAGCCGTGCCTCCGGTTAGATGGGGTCGTGACATTCAGAGAGAGAGAATACACTCACGTGGCCAAGGGTTCCGAATCCATGCATGACCGAGTCCGATTGGCAGAGATGAGTAGAAGTCACAAAGAGTGGGTTGGTGCTTTGTGATCTCCACTCAGTCGTGCCTCTGGTAAGATGAGGTCGTGACACGCAAGTGAGAGTGAGGAAGAATGAGCAAACATGAGAAAGAATAAAGAGAGACAATAAGTAGGGTTACGAAGAGTGGGATGAGTACCCAGCCATGCCTCCGGTAGATGAGGCCGTGACCTACAACAGAAAGTTAACAGAAAAGAGTTATGAGAAAGAGAGACAGAAAGAGAATCATAGTAGAAGTCACGTAGAATGGGAGAAGCCCCAGGTGCCTCGGTAAGATGGGCCGTGACATTCAAGAGCTAGTTAGTAGAAATGAATATGAGAAATGAGATGAGACAATAGAGAGAATGAGAAAGCTTGAGAAAGAATGAGATAGAGAGAGAGAGAGTATGAGAAAGAATGAGAGAGTTTGAGTTAGTAAGAATAGAGAGTAGAAGAAAGAAACATGCAGTTCTTTTGCATTAATTGCATGTACATCTCATACATGCATGCACCATGAGTTCTTCCATGGTTAGTGAGAGTATAACGAGAATAAGAGAGAGAACCATGATTTTCCTTCATGGTGAGTATGATGAGAATAAGAGAGAACCATGATTTTCCTTCATGGTGAGTCAGAATAAGAGAAGGAGAAAAGAGAATAAGAACAGAGAGAAAGAAAGAATAAAAAGAGCAGAATAGAGTTAAAGGAGAATAAAAGTATTAGAAAGAAAGAGAAAAACAGTGAGAATTAGAAATAGAAGAACGATAGAGTAAGGAAAGAACCAAAGAGTGAGTTGCGGGGACAGGTAGTAAAGGATTTACTTACTGAGCATTGTTGTGCTCGTCCTATTGTTCTTCCCTGTTTTGCAGGAAATAGGAGCAACGGTCGGATGAACGTCGAGGAGCCGAGAGTATTGGCACTACTGTCCACCAGTTATGATATTTTGTATTAAGTAGAAAGTTTTTAATACATAGTATTTTGTATTTGTAAAGAATTATATTTTATTGAGTAAAGAAAAAATTTGAGCCCACTATTTTCCATACGCTATGTATATCTATAATTTACATAGTATGAACTATAAGAATAGTAGTAGAGAGCAGGTGTTACAAATGACCTATATTATAAACCGGATAGAGCAACAACTCAATCCTACTGTGGCCACAGTTTTAGTGTCATTGCCATCTACTGAATTGCGCCGTGAGATAACTTCTCCCGTACCCGAGAGTGATGAATCCTCTATCAATCCACCATAGTCTTGATACACTCCTTGATGCAGCTAATCACCACCGTATTGACAGCTCTGAATAGAACTGCGTTAGGCTAGTGTCAAACTGTACCAATCGGTGCACAAGGCGCTCTGGTGATCTCAAGTCTAAGGATCACATGTACCACCATTCGTTAGAGGATTTATTCCATACACTGGGGTTACCATCCATATAGAATCCTCTGGTAGGTCAGTCCAGTGAACTTGCTGTGGTATATCCGCCTATAGCAAGCACCCATGTGTTGCACCAGGTTGTCACCAAACAACCTTGACAAGTGAGATTCGTCACTGCCTTTCGACAGGGTCGTTCAACACTATGATAGCCTTACCGTATTATCTGTGCCATTACTTTAGAATAATACTGGGGCTACGGACGTTTCTAGAATGACCACTATATGTGCTCATAGGGTTCTCACTATCAAGATTTGAAACACTTGATACCCTCGTCACAGTTCTATCATTCTAAGGACATATATCAATACATATTGCAATAATAATGATTTACGCGATATAGAATAAAATGTCTTTTATTGATTAATGAACATTATTATAAAGAGTCAATTCTACAATAATTGATTGGCTCTAGGGCATTTACTCTAATACACGGGTGGTCGACGCCCAGTGTTCTCTTGTTGCACCTCGTGATGGGTGGTTTCTACGTTCTCGTGATTTCCAGTGGTAGTTCTTGATCTGGTGAACACCATTTTGATCCTGGAACAAGTAAATTGCGGTGAACGTTTGCTGGACTCTTCGAGATATTGGCAGAGGCCCCTCCTTCTAGCACCAAAATGTTGATACAAAAATCTGCACCAACCAATGAGATCTGATCGACTTTGTCGGGATCAGAATTGATATGTAAAGGAATGCAATAAAATAAAGACAATGAGAGTTTTAAAGTGGTTCGGCGAGGTTAACTCTAAAGCCTACGTCCACTGTTTTTGTATTTGTTGTGAGAGCTTACAATATAGTTCCTATGTGAAATTCGTAACCCCTTCTTCATTATTTGAGGGGGTTTGCATACAAGATTGAAACAAAGAAAAGAGCAAAATTAAGAGGATTACAATTGATCTGAATCGCAATTCTGATATTCTCGCGATTCGGCGTTGTGATTCCTTAGTGATCGCGGTTGTTCTAGTCATTCTCGTAATATCTGAGATCTGAAATAATCTAGAGGTTGATTAAATGATTTCTTGAATTGTCCGCGACTAGCTTGTGTTGGGTCAAGCTTTGGCTCGAAAAGCTTATGCTGGGTCGATCAATCATTGTTGTTAAGCTCATTCTAGGTCGAGTTGGCCCGAGCTTGGCGGAAAAACCACACACAACAATTTCAACTTTTTATATCATTTATTTCTAATTTTCTAGATTTTTTTTAGATTTTTAAATTAATTTTTAATTCCATTTTGTGTTAAAAACTGTAATTACAATTTTGCCCCTTGACTTAACAGTTGATGTTTAGAGAAAAAAAAAAAAAAAAAAACAGATATGAGTGAAGGGTAGTGACAATTTATTCAAATGTGAAAGTTTGCCTGGCCTTAGATGGTTTTTTATACCACAAGGATGTAAATGAGAATTCATACCAATTTTATTCTTAATTAAAAAACATTTCGGACACAAATGTCGTCATATGTCTACCAAATAACAATTAGTACAACTGTGCAAAATGACTTCTATAACCTCATAAATTAATTTTTGGATAGAAATGCCCCTCACTATTTTTATGAATACCACCCAAAATTAATCAACCACTACAAACGGCCACCAGCCACAATCATCGATAGTCACCAGAACGACGCATGACTGGCCAAATCTGGCCGACCATGCACCGACACAGCCATTTTTTATCATGGATCTGGCCAAAAATAGCTTGATCCATGGCCATCTAGCCTTTTTCTACCTTCGATCTAGCCGGATCGGTGTATGGTCGACCATATCCAGTAGGTCGAGTGTCGTTTTGGCAATATCGCCAGCGGCCGACGGTGGTGGTCAGAGGTCGGCAATCGTCTGCAGTGGCTGGGGGTATTTTGTTAAAATTTAAACTTTTGTTGTTGGGGTGTTTTAGCTAAATTCTCAAATGTTGGGGGTTATAAAATAATAATACTATTAAAAAGGTAGGACAATTCAGTAAAAGTCTCTGTCGATAATATTTTGTTCTTCCCAAGCAAACATTTTAATTATTTATACCCACCAATCTAACCTAACATATTAATATAACATTCTCCTATAATCTTCAAGGCAGTCTTTCTCAGTGGTAATCTCACATTTTTAGTAATAAAACATTCTTTGTACCAAACGCACTTTAAGAATAAATTCACAATAAACTAATAGTCACCACTACTGATTGAAGGTGCCCCAATGCGGCTAACCTTGTAAGTAAAATAAGGATTTGAGCTTGAATGAACCAGAAGTAAAATGTTTACAAATTAGTTCAAAAGGATGGTGACAACCTTGTAAGGGAAACTGTTAGATCAACGATCTTCTTTTTATTGGTGCAATTAAAGATTAAATACTCTTTTCATCTTTAAAATGTTATATGAATCATATATCATCATAAGATAAGGACATTTTTGCAGTTTGTATGTTGTACTTATTTTCTACTTAATTTAAACGTATTTGGGCTGTTGACCGTCTTTTTTTTTTTTTTTTTCAAAAACTGCTCTTTTTTGGCTTTTATAGAAAAAAAAAAGTCATTTTCTTGTCATTCTCTCAATTAGAAGTAAACTTAAACAGATATTTAATTTATTAAAAAAATAACCACCATCGTCAATCAACCAACAATGGATGTCGATCAACTCTCAGTCAACTAGCCGTCAACACCAAAAAAATGCGACACATTTGCACCACAGCCAATCCAGTTGGGATTAGACAACAATTTTCTATTGGAATCCAATGGTTCCACCACATTTCAACACTTTATTTGGCCGCAAAAGGCCGTTGAAGATTTTGCCACCTTTTGCAACTAAACAAGTGTCGGAATGTGGTGAAAACCATCAGCTCCGATAAATCATGGCCATCCGGTCCCAATGGGACCAACGGTGGCACAAAGCACCACTTTGCCTAACATTGACCACTTGTTGACTAATATTAACTATCAGTTAACCGACGGTTGACCAGATCATAATGAATAAATAAAAAATTTCATTTTGCCTTATTTGTATTTTTGTCTGATGGTGATTATTCTTAACTAAGTTGTTTATAAATATTTTTATAAAAATTTTTAAAGTCAAGTAAAATTTTTTTAAAGCTCATCCTTCAATCGATTTCTCTTTTCTTCGGTTGTTGATTGGGTGGCAGGTGGTCTATGTTTATAAATATTTTTATGACATTTTTTTAAGTCAAGTAAAAATTTGATTTACTTTAATTTTTGTTTTATAAATATTTTCTTAAATTAAGTTTGGGTAATAGATTGGGCATGGGGTACCGCGAATAGATGGGTTAAAACTGGGACAACCCAATCTCACCCTAATTCTGATTGGGTTGGGTATGGAGTAGCCCAAATGGGTTAAAACCTGCAGGGACCCAACCCATTTACGCATATTACCATCAGTACCTATGAGAGATTTATGTAAACAAAATTTAATATGTTAATCAATGNGAATTTCACTGTCATAGAGGAAACAAAACGAGGAATTGTAGGCCACTAGCCATGGCGATTTATCTGCATAATCGGCATCTTGATTATTTGTAACTTCTCGCCAATTCTTGCATACTGTTATGCCTGGAAAAGTAGGGCTGACGCAAAAGCCTTGTCAGCATGGATGGTCAGAGCTTAAAAAAGTTCTACAACCGCTCAGATGCGGCCACGTTGCGTGATGACGTGAGCGGCATGCTCTTGCTAGTGTAGTAGGTACGTCAGGTTGGCAAATGGTTGGAAACGATCCACGTGTCCAATCCCTGCATAAGTCGAGGAAATCACGCGGGTAGGTGAGCAATGGGATACAGAGATGGATTTGCACGACATCTACCCCACTCGCAGATTTAGTAATCATTACCTTGGTTCATCCCACTATAAATAAAAGACTTCTCTCCCATTTGTGGGATTAGCTAATTTCACTCTAGAAAAGCTTACTCTCTCTCTCTCTCTTTCTCTTGTATCCTCAAAGCTAAAACTTAGCTCGTTGATCGCGATTTGATTTTACTCATTAATACAATATCAATGGACGTAGGATTCACCTTGTGAGCATCCGAACCACTTTAAACGTTGTTCTTCTCTCTTTATTCAATTAAACACTTCCATAATCACATGTGACTTCTGAGCCTGCTCAGCATTTTTCACGTGCAAATAGTTGATGTCAAAATCAAATATCAACACATACAGCCCGAAAATGTATTTGATACTCATAATAAAGATGATCAATGATTAAGCTTATTACATCATCAATTATATTCGACCATGATTGCATCTTTGCAACCTTTGACAATACCTGCACCATTTTTTTTTCTTACGACAAGGGTGTCTTGGCCAACTTACACATACTTCAACTAGTCCACCGAAACCCTGAAACCATTTGCTAGGTAAGAGTTCCAGTGGCTATCCCTATTAACAACTAAGGAGATATTCGAATGTATGACCTCTTGAGTAATATACCCAAGAGTCCCTATCGAATCATTCGGTCATCCAGAAGTAGTTACCTGCACCTCTGTCGACTGTGAACCCTCATATTAGTTAATGCTATATTAATGTGGATGAATGATGTCTCCAAAAAAAGTTGTACCACGCCAATTTGTATTATAAGAGCTATGTAAGACCACTCAGAGTTTATATAGGAACAGAAATCATATAATCCAATCTTTCATTCTAAATCAAGATTTTTAACACAAAATTGCAATATATTGAATGCAGCTGAGGAAATAGGAGGCTGAACCGAAAACTTCTTCAACCATGTGACATTCCATTCAGAATCCCAGTCATAAATTTGTGAAATTTGTGGGCATAAATGGCTGACTTTCAACATTTGCCTCGTCAATATATTGCATATGTAATGTGTTTTCCAATTCACTTCTTTCTTCC
The DNA here is from genome assembly GCF_008641045.1 of Pistacia vera. Classification (NCBI taxonomy): domain Eukaryota; kingdom Viridiplantae; phylum Streptophyta; class Magnoliopsida; order Sapindales; family Anacardiaceae; genus Pistacia; species Pistacia vera. Next base: position 1,462,621 of record NW_022196087.1, read on the forward strand.
ACTTGGATGGCCACAAAGATATGACCCCGAGAACAGTGATATGTTCTTCCAACTTGTTACTTGAAAAAATTTCAGCTTTGACATATCGAACCTGAAAATATGCCACTTAGTATCCTTGAAAGCGTTATGTAATAGGAAGAGTTCGTCATCAGCGTTGAGCAGGCGAGAACTGATCGGCACGCCAAGTTCACTGGTAGGAGGAAATGGGATCCCTTTCCAGTCCTCTGATGCCACAGTGGAGGCGCCAAAGCAATTTATCTGCAGGTTTGACCAGTTTATTATTTACTTCTAACAGTTGAAGGATATCGGAGTCTTTGCCACGTCAAAGGCGCCGATTGCGTTCTCCCAGAAATTACAGTACAGGACTCCATCAACATTCGCATCTGTAATCGACGGTCCATACCACTGCCCACCAGTATCGATCCAAAACATTGTCCAGTTTTTGTACGGAGGTTTGCGGAGATGTTGATACTCACACCTTTGTCATACCTTCTCGCCACCAATACTAAACAATCTGGAGAAATTGGAGTTGCAGAGAATGTTGCCGCACTTTCAATTTTATAAGAAATTGGGGGTAATCCTGGGATTTTAATGATGGGATGGTTAGTAAAAGGGTTGTAGAAGAAATATGAAGACCTTTGGTCGTCGCAGAGAAGGATCCAACCATATTTTGAATCACCTATTCTTGTTTCAGCATGAATATCACTGTTATTAAAAAAAATAGTGTATGGGCTTTTGTTTTTGTGATAAGGTTCCTAGAGGAAGCAAGAAAGAGGAAGAATTGTACGCCATTAACCATGGCGGTTTATCTGCAGGTTCCCCCAGTTCTTTCATACACCTCGGAAACCTATCTGATCACTATAATAAGGACGATTAATGATTAAGATTATGATATCTTCAGGAATTTTTTTGTTGATATTTGGACCAGTTTATGTGCACCCTAGTTAATCTCTCAGACCCTGAAATTATCGGTTGGATAATAGCACTAATGGCAAACCCTATTAACAATTAAAGAAGGATTCGAATTTAAAACATCTTAAGTAATACATTCAAGAGTTCCCATCGAACTACTCAACCACTCAAAGGGTTGGTTATCTTCAGGAATATTCGACCATGACTGCATGTCTGCATCTACAACACTTTCTAGTAAAATCTGACTATCATTAGATGACGCAGCAGGAATTTCAATTCCTGAACGGCTGAGCCAAACAGTTCAAAGGAATGTTATATTATGCAGCTAAATAATATTATCTAGAAGAAATAAGGAAATAAATTTGATTTAAATAAAAAAATTTAAAATATTTTTAATTAAATAGAAAATAACTTTAATTTTTTTTAATTTAAAGTAGTAATTAAATCAAATAAATTATTTTGAGATTATTTTTCCTAGAATACAATAGATCACTCAACCCAATCAAACCCAAATTTCATAATTAATTAATAAATATTAATAGTTTTAATGATACCTTTTTATAGAGTAAACAACATGTTTCCACCCAAGGTTTGATGAAATGGCAAGTTTCCACACCTGATTTCATAAATTACAGATTCTCACTCTTAAATTAAGGTAAAATAGTCATTTCAACTATATTAAATATGAAATAAAAATGAAAACCTTAAAATAACCCTCTATATTTCAAATTTCTCTCACAAGCACCCCAAATTCACAAAAACCTACAAGAAACTCTACGAGATGTCACGACGATTGGGGAGCTAACTTGGTTGGGAATGTTAGCGCTTTTGAAGAGGAGAGGCCAGTGAGTCTATAGGTGGTGAGAGATTGGATTTTGGTGATTGGGTTTGGTCGGAAATGGAGGGATAATTTCGTGAGACACAAATCGGTCGAGAAATCTGGCGATTGGGGTGGTCGGCAGGGGTGGGGTACAAGGGGTTTTGGTGTTTGAGGCACGGGGAAGAGGATGGTGGTAGTGGGGAAAGTCGTTGTCGTCGACAAATGGCAGAAAAAGCAGGTGGTCGTGACCTCTTTGACCACCCTCAGATTGGCCGGAATCCCTCGTCGATGACCCTCCCCATCACCACCATTTTTCTCCCCACTGTCCCCTCACCAAGACCCGTCTCATTCCACACCCCTTTACCCTATCATTCGCTATTTTCCTTCTTGTAATAAACTCCGAGGCAAGTGCAACTTGCTTGGAGAGGGCTGTGTAGTTGGGAAATTGGTTGAGGAGTTTTGTAGAATAGGTGGAGGGTAGGTATGCTGTGGGAAAGGTTGGAGATGATGGGGAGTCACTGGCAACCATGAAATTACACACAACAGCAATAACAAATATCATAACAATCAATAAGAAGCTGCAATAAGTGGAAAAGGCTGCGAGCTACACCAAATCGATGCAAAAATGTGAATGTGGTGTAAAAAAAAGAAAGGGGGGCGGGGGCGTGGCGAACAACGATCAACGAGCAACCACAGTCCGGAGAAGTATAATTTTGAAAAGGAGAAACTGGTGATGCTAATGGTGGTAATAGGGGGAATTTTTTACGTAAAAAACAATTGGAATTCGGTCATGAAAACAAGGAAATCCTACGAAGTTGTAGCAGGTGGCCGACGACAATCGGCGAGCAATGGTGGACACTGATGATATGGATTTTGTTTAGGGGGAAGTGGTGAGTCTGATGATGATGTGCAGTGGGATTTTGGCATGGGAAATCGGTCGGAATCAGCCCCGAAAGATTGCAAATCACGGTGGAGGCGGAGGCGGAGGCAGAGGCAAAGGGGTGGAAAGATTTGAGATATGGAGGTTAAAAAGGTAATTTACTAATTTGTGGCTAAAAATCACCCTTGGTTTAAGGGTGGAAATTGAAATTTATGAAACTAGGGGCGGAAAGTAAAAGTTTTAAAAGTTTCGCAAAACCTTGGGCGGGAACATGTCTTTTACTCTTTTTTAAATTTAAACTTGAAACCGAAATTAGTGTTCGAGGATACAAAAACCTAGCCCAACCGGCCCAGTCCAACAAAGGCCCATCTTTATCCCTCTTTGACGCTAGAATTGTCTTCTTTGTTCCTATTGACATCTCTCTGTATTACGGCCGACCTTAATCACCTCACCCGTCGCTCGCCCACCTTTAACCTGATCAACCTCTGGTAAGTTTTCATTGATTTTTTTATTTAATGTTTGATTTCTTTCGTTTCCCTATGCTTTGATCGGTTTCTCCTCTAATTTTATGTTAAATTTTTTTTTTTTTTTTCGAAGCATAATTGGAAAAAATTGTTGCGCGAACGAATTGCAGTCTTTGACCTTTTTTTTTAGGCAATATGGAATGTGAGTGATGATTAAATCGGGATAGTTTATGATCTTTCATGGGATTAGAAGGAATTAAAATCAGTTGTATTGTTTTCATTTTTTTTTTTTTTTTTTTTTTAGGTTTTTGACATTATTGAAATCTGGTTGTGACTACATTTACAAGCTAAGTTTACCTATGACTTTGGCTCGCAAGAAGGTTAACTATGAATGAATTTTGAAGTTTAGAGAGTTAGAATGGTTTAAGTAACGTTGTTGTAATCTTTCCCCAGTGACATTAACCTAAATAAGAACTTCTCTTTGTGATTATGGCATTTTTGGGAGTGCATTTGTAGATAACATATCGAGTAAAAATGTTTTCTGTGAAATGTCCTTTTGAAAGCGGTTCCGTGCTCTTCAAATCTAAAGGAGATCAAGAAAAAACATCTATCAAGTGTTTATGTAAACTGTACTTTGCTTTGTTTTTTCTAACCCTCGGAATCATTTCTGTCTATTTTGATACATACTACAGGTTTTAGAAATAGAAGTGTTTTTTACCTTTTTTTGTTTGACAATAATGGAAGTACACTCAAGTTCACTATTAGTCTCATTCCTATTTAATGGTGCTGCATTTAGCCTCATATTCTGTATATTCAGTTGATCTAGGTTTACAAATTGGAATTTAATCCAAAATAGGTGCTTAGTGCCATGTCACTCAGAATTTTCTTTCTTATTTTTTGCAGTTGTTCTCTAGTAATAGATATGCTGTATTTGTTAAAAATGCATGATATAATCGCCTTTGTTGGTGAGAATTATCATAATTAGTGATAATTGAGCAAAACTAATGGAAAAGTGTGACGTTAGGCAGCTGATCACAGCAGTTTCATATATATGGATTCTGCAATACATATTTGAACATTCTGTTGTGTTATCAATATCATCCTAGTATCTATTTTGTGAGGGAGAAGAATTGACTTTGATCTATTAAACCTAATTTTAACGTCGTAGGATAAAAAATAGAAGACCGATGAGTGCAACCAGTACAAGACCTTCTGCCTCTGTTACAAACACTGTCACTGTAGAAAATGCAGAGAGCAGTCAATCTCAAACTCTGGTCCTGCGGCTGAATCGAAGGAAGAAGAAGGTATCATGGAAAGATGGAACTGTAGACAACGAATTCATGCAAAAGAAGAGTTCCAAGAAGTGCTGCATTTTCCACAAAGAGAAGCCGTTTGACGAAGATACCAGTGATGATGAGGAGCATGACCATAATCACCATCATCATCATAAGCATGACCATAATTCCAAGGATGCTGGTGGAAGCTCAACCTCTGTATGATTGATTGATTCGACGACGCAATCCATGTTAGTGGACACTGCCAGGTATTGTCCTTGTGTAAAGTTTGGATAACAGGAAGAATTTTATTGATAGGAAAATGATTGGAATATTGATATTCTATTAAAAGCTGAAACTGGGTATCTATGAAATTTTTTCTTTTTCATATTATTGAAATTCAAGCATAATTTGTCAACTGTGTTTTCTTTCTTTTGTCCAAGGAGATAGATGACAGACTTTTGTATCCTGGATTTGATCATATTAGTAAAGGTTTATTGGATGTACATTTCCTACTTTCATTATCAGTCCAGTATGAGATCATAACATCCTTTCTAGGTTTACATACAATTACATTGATCTTTATGTTAGATGCATGCAATTCCAAGTTAATCCGACATAAAAAGGATTTCAGTTCTTATTTTCCTTGCGAATTCGAGTACTAGGTGACCTTGACAAGATGGTACTTGTGATATTTGGCTTGTGATGCTGTTTATTTGAGTTTAATGAATGTTTGAATCTTTCACTTTTTTGATTGGATGGTTGAGAGATTATCTATGGTTTAACTCGAGGTTTTTACATGGACACCCTTAAATTTAGTGAGAGAAACAAGAAGATTCACAGGTTTCATAATGGAATACTTACCCCCTTATAATTGACAAATATTTTGTTAAAAGCGAATTCGGACAAAGGACCTTTATACATTGACTAATATACCCTTATTTTATCTTTTTCCTTACAACAAAAAGAAGCTAATATTTGATCTTTGTCATATGATCAGATTATTAATAAATTTTGACAATTTGATAAGATATTTGCGAAATAAAAAACTTGCTTTTTTGCATTGTGTGTGATGTGTATTACTTTTTACAAACATCATTCAATTACAAAGGTGTAAGTGTTTCATTCTGAAACTTTTGGGTCTCCTTAATTCCCTCACCAAACTGCCAATGGTTAATAATTATTTGGCAGGAATTGATAATGTTTTTTTATAAAATTAAAAGATTGTTATTTATATATAGGATTAGGGATAATGATAGAAAACCCCCATGTGTTTCAACTAGAATTCCTCACTCTTTTCAGAAATAGGAACATAACCCCCATTTGGGTTACCATCCGTTCATAAAAATCTGTGAAATTATGAAATGACATTTTTGCCCTTCAATAGAATGCTAAACTGATTTTTTTTTTTTGTCAATTTTCTTTTTCACTCAAATAAGCTGATTTTTTTTTCAATTTTCTTTTTTATTCAAATAAAATTTCTTAATATATATTTTAGTTTAAGATAAATTGTTTTCATATTTTTAATCCACTTATTGTTTCATCTGATTACTTTATCTCATACCAATCCGAATTGTACTCTCCAAACAAATTTATTATTCTACCTTTAATCTAAATCTACAAAACTCAATAAAAAATACATTATAAAACATAATTAATTACAACCCTTCAATCTCCAAATTCATGGAATCTAATTTCTTAAGAAAAATTAATAACAAATTGAAGAAATAAAAAAATTGAAGCTTCATAGTGGTGGCCAACCACTAGATCAAAAAACAGATAAGGAAGAGAAGAAAAGAAGGAAAGAGAAAGAGGATGAAGGATGAGAACGATGGAAGAGAGAAAAAGAAAAAAAAAAAAAGCGAAGGAATAAGGAGAATAAACTTATTTAGGGTTTTTTTTTTTATAAAATCTGAAAGTCAATAATACCCTTCATAAGATTGAAAAACTACCAATATACCTTATTATATGTTAAAGTTAACTGACAGATTTAACGGAATGGGGTTATGCTCCTATTCTAACAAGAGAGGGGGCTCATTCATTTATTCAAACACATAGGGTTTTCTATTATTATCCCTTTATAAAGATTGAAATTTCGGGTCTGTTTGATAGATTATTTAAAAAATATTATTCTTAAAAACTATTTTAAGTTAAGCTGAGTTGAGTTTGATTAAATCGAATAGGATATGATTCTAAGAATGTATTTGGTATAATATTTAAAAATTATATTAGAATTGAATAAAATACTAAAAAGTTGTTTGGTATATTTTTTGAAAACATTTATATATTTTTTTAACCCTTTACATTTGTTAATTTATCTAAACACTCACACAATAAAACTTTAAAAATTGATAAAAGTACCCCTATCCATCCAAGCCATTGCTAGCGGCCAACCACCATTGTCGAACGACAACCGACAATCATCATAATGGTGCATAATCGATTAGATTTGGCTAGTTGTATGCCGATCTGATAAAAAATGGTCAGATTTATGGTCAAAATCTAGCCGTCGTTAATGGCCAAAATCTGACTATCATCAACAGCTAGATAGATTTAATTGTTTTCGGTCAGATCGGTGCATAATTGATCAGATTCAATTTATCTTGTGTTATTTTGGTAATCGATGTTGGTGGTCTTGGGTGGATAATTTTCAGATTTGAAGAAGTGAAATGTAATTATATTTAGTTGAATAGAGTTAGAAAAATATTTTAGGTTGAATAGAAAATAAGCGATCCCTCTCTTTATTTTCTCGGATTAATTTTTATAATAATGATGTAAACCAAATAAGAAGAACGGAGGAGAAAATTCCAGAAATTAATATTTGGTAAAAGAAAGAAAGGAAAAAAAAATTGCCAGCGAATCAACAATCATTTTGGTTGCAGTACAGCTACTAAAATCCTAATTCTAGGCATGTGCATTAATTAGGGAGCGCGCGTCGTATACGTGGCCGACAAAGTCAGGTGTGCTAACTTCCTACTCAAGAGTTTAAATTCCCGCTATAAAGAAACGAAGATTTACAGGCCTTGAGTTAAGGCATTAACTAGTGACAATTTGTCTGTTTCTGTTCACCGAATTTAATTGCACAGTGTCGTATCATTATACAGCTGTCAGCCACCTGGATGCCTCCAAAAACACAACACGAGGTAATCAATCTATCATAGTGTGCCAGCTCATCGCTAGCCACGCTTAGGTTCCATTGGATCCTGTCATCAAATATTCTGATCGACCATTTTGTTGCTCCATTTTATTAATGTTATAATTTTTAATGTAATCATAATACTTTATTTTATTAATTTATGTGTTTATTCCAATTTTTTCTATAATTTCAAATTAAATATTTACTTTGTCATATTTTACTAGATGAAGACGGGTTGGGTAATACCTTATCAAACCATTTTTATTATGTTCAAATCATTCGTATTGTTCATTTGTTTATACGATAATTTGTATTAATCAAAAATACCCAATCAATTTCGAAGGGAATCAGGCAAGATGTGTGTATAGTTCTTGATAATCAACAATATCACTAAAATGACGTAATAAAGTAAAAAACAAGAAAAATTTTCTATTAGTTTGACGGTATAAAAATCAAATCAAACCTATATCCACTGTCATATTATTATTGTAGGGTGTTACAGGGTTCAATGAGGTTACAAATGAAAGATCGTGAGACTAATGGGATGTACATGACTCTTGCAACTTATTCTCTTTGAAAAAATCAATGTGTTTATCTCTTGAATTTTACTAATGCATAAATCAATCCCCTTGAAACGTAGATTGTAGGCTTCTTTTATACTCATCTCATTTGACAGTGGTTGAGAGTGAGTGCTACAAGATTACTTATTCGCATAATCCCCCTAACTAGGATCTGAGTCAACAATTTTTATGTTTGTGACAGACTAGATATGCTAATGACAGCTGAATTTATACTTATGACAGTAATCACCTTATGACAGAAGGCAAACGTCAACGGAACAACTCATAAGAGGATCTTGGTCGTCAAGGATTTGATGTAGTTCAAGGACATACAACACAAATCTTACCATCCGGGAATTGGGCATATCATCATTAAAATTGGTGATATAAATGATGGTTGTCTTAATATATGCTTTAGAGATGTTAAAAATGCTAAAATACAATATATATAGACTTCTATTCTAGTTTTCTTTTAAAGCATACATAAATCAGTTGCCCATTTTATTATTGATAAATCATAATAATGATTATTGATTAAAAGAAAAGTTATTTTCACATATTAAACTAATTTTAATTATACGAATATTTGGTAATATCGTTCATGAAAATATTTGCTGGAAAAAGGTCAAAAAAAAATAGAAGGAAAAAAAAATTTCAAGGCCCATTGCGCTGTGTAGCTGTAGCATCTTTCTTGAAGTATCCAGGTGGCATACAGCTGTCTGATACTTCACTGAATTCATATTAGCCCTATTGATACGGCACCGCTTTACGAAATCCAAACCTCACGGCTCACACCAAAAATGCCCTCAACTGAACTGACACTTTTATCAACCTTAACGGTCACTTACTTCGCTTAAAACAAGCAACAAGACAAAATACTCAATCCGTTGACTAAGCCCAAAACCGTCATTTCCTAGCCAGCCAAATCGAAGCTCTTGGGGGCATTTTGGTCATTCAGTTAAAACGAAAGAAAGCCACAAAACCACAGAGAGGAAGAAGAACAAGAACAAGAGCAAGAAATCTAACTGACTGAGCTTGCCTGCATCAGATCGAGTGAATCATGGCCGAGTCAAGTGACTCGGTGTCCATAGACATTGACATGGTACCTTTAGGAGGGAAGGTGAACAAGCTTAAATTAACTATCAAAGAAATTACCTTTTTTTTTTTTTTTTGCCCTTTTTACTCTTTATAGAATTGTTCACAGTTTGATTAATGTGTTTTTCATTTCTTTGTGTTTGCTTAAATGTAATTTCAAATGTGTTTGTTTGAGCAGGAATGTTTGGTTAAAACAAGTAAAGGATCAGTGTCTGTGTTTGTATGTGGTGATCAAGAGAAGCCTGCTTTGGTAACATACCCAGATGTTGCTCTCAACTGTACGTTTCATTTTTTTTTTTCTTTTCATTTAATGGTGCCAGTTAAATTCTTGATAAGGGTTTTAAAAGGTTTGATTTTGCTGTTCTTTGTTTGAAAGTTAGGGGGAAGTGGTTAAATCAGTTGAGATTGATTGAGATTTTGGTGTTGAAGGGTTCTTTGTTTTTTAGGGTTTGATGGGTTTTCGGTTGTATAATAAAATCGAAATGAATTTAATTTTGTTTTTTTTTTTTGGTTCTTTTGGGGTTTTACAGACATGTTTTGTTTCCAAGGTCTGTTCTTTTGCCCGGATGCAGCTTCTTTGTTGCTTCATAACTTCTGCATTTATCACATTGATGCCCCTGGGCATGAGGTCTGTCTTTGGGAGATAAGTGTTTGTTTGGCTATTTAATTATGGTTTTTTTTTTGGGTGATATTAATGAATTTTTTTATCACCATTTGTTTAAGAGTTCTGTGCAGTTAGGAGCTCATGAGATTTCTTCAGATGTTCCACTGCTTAGTGTAGATGACTTAGCTGAGCAAGTTGCAGAGGTGCTCGATTTTTTTGGGTATGCAACTCTTGTTCTTTTACCTGCATTTTTTGTATTATTGTCGTGGTAATTGTTCTTAAACTGAAATATTGGGGTTTCATTTTGCTAAGAGAAACCCTAGAAGACTTGGATTTTCTTTGATAGTGAAAACTCAATGGAAGAAAAACCGAGTAGCATGCATGTCTTGTTAAGACTGATGAATTAGATATGATCAGCTTATTGATATTAGTCAATGGAGAATAAATCTTGATAGCTATGTGAATGACTTTAACTTGGTTTGATTATATAGTAGAAAATTAGAAGTATTGATGGTACTTGCAATGCAAAGACTTCTGTGAGAATTTTAAAGAAACAGGCAACCAAATGGAGTAGGATAATATTTTTGAATATAGATAATAGTATGTGGAGGCAAATCAGTTAAGCCAGATGTGACATGATATAACAAGGTTGTGCTTAATCTTATCTTCATTTCGTTTCTTTGACAAAATTATTAAATGTCAGGGTCCCTGTCTATTTGAATCCAATACTTTTGAGATTCTCTTCAAAGTGTTCCTTGCCAACCAGACACATTTCCTTCATAGCAGAATAGTAGTAATCCTCCCCTCACTATGAAAGTGAGTTCTACAGAAAGATTTAACTCCCCTGGCACGTTTCGATATCTCCTTGCAGTCTTTATTTACTGTTCAAGGAGATATAGACAATGACTTTCTGGAGATAGCAAAGGGTAGGTGCAGAAAACTTTTGCAAAATGCTCTTTTTAAATTATCCTATTTAGGATTGAGTATCATGCTGGTGTGAGGATCTGTAAGGGGTCCTGGAGTCTCAAGCCAAGTGTACCCAGCCTCATCATGCCATTAGGGGGTGGGGTGTTTAGGTGTTGTTGCTTAAGGTTTCTAAATGGTTATTTGATTTCTGATTTCTATTATTTTTTAGCTTGCCTACTTAAATTAGAGAAGTCCATGCCATCTATGTTTCCTTTGCATCGTACTAGTGTAAAGATCTTGATATTTGTCCCTACCCACTGTGTTAAGCAAATTTCTCTTCCGACAGCTGACACTTGCATTATTCTTTTCCTGTTACATTACCCATACTTTTACTTAAAGCTCTATTTTTTTTTTTTTTTTTTTTTTTGGTAATTCAGACTGAAAAAGGTACTGTGCCTGGGAGTGACTGCTGGTGCTTACGTCCTTACACTCTTTGCAGTATGTTCATGAAGTTGACTATCTTTTTGTTCTGAAATTTTTCTTCAATGATGGATTTATGTATTTTTACAATTTGGCAGATGAAGTATAAAGAGCGGGTGCTTGGATTAATACTTGTCTCCCCTATTTGCAAAGCACCTTCTTGGGCAGAGTGGCTTTACAATAAGGTTCTCATCTCCACTTATTAAATCAATAGCATTTGTGATTGAGAAAATTAATGGGTCAGCACTCACCAGTTAATTATTATATCATAAAAACTGACACGCTATCTGTATAAAAATGGATATTGAGAAAGCAACTTCAGACAATTCAAGTGTTATGTGTATATGATGGGAATAAATATGCCCATTTGACCAAGAAAAAAAAATGCATCATCCATGATGGTTGCAGTTAAAAGATAAAAATTAAATTTTATTAAGGTTTGTTTGAATTCTTCTTCAGGTGTTAATGAACTTGTTGTACTTCTATGGAATGTGTGGAGTGTTGAAGGAGTGCCTTCTCCAGCGATACTTCAGTAAGGTACATTGGATCGCCTTATATAAGAGTGGTATAATGTATCTGACTGGCTATATGATCTAATAACTTAACAACTTATTCTGATAGGAATTTAGGAGTGGTGAACATGGTGAAGAATCAGACATAATTCAAGCTTGCCGACGGGTAAGATAAACCCAGTTCCTATCAGTGTAATAGTCCAATCACTGGGTCTTTTCCAATATTTATGTGTTGGCAAGGCAAACACTATATTAGTTTTTACTGTATGTTAAAACAAGACATTCAAATTGAATGGATTTTGATACTTTCTGTAATGTGTATACAGGTTTTGGATCAAGGCCAAAGTTTAAATGTCATGCGCTTTCTTCAAGCAATTAATGAGTAAGTTTTCGTTACTTCAATGCGTATAGTTTCGCCATTTCAACTCATACTTATATCTGTCCTACAGGGATGTTGTGCAAGGGATAAAAAACTGTGTATTTTGTTACAATGCTGTCATAAATTGATTTCTGAATTTAATGATAGGAGGCATGACCTTACAGACGGCTTGCAGAATCTGCAGTGCAAAATGCTTATTTTTGTGGGTGAAAGTAGTCCATTCCATGCTGAATCCGTGTTTATGAGTGCNAAACTTTGACTTGCCGCGGTTGAATTCTCTGTCTCCTCTTTCATCTGTGGTGTTGCCTGTGAAGTAACGAATCAACATAACAAGAAGGACCAGCACAGCTACTGCCAATCCAATCTTTCCCCTATAGGAAGTCAGCTTGCTCAGGCGAACTTGCAATGGAGTGTGCTGATCCAAGTCACGGCTAATAGAACTCATCATCTCTCCCCATGCCGTTTCATACCGACAGAAGTGATGATCATAGAACCATAACCATCTGTGACCTTTGTGCCAGAAAGCAACAAAGGATTCTTGCTGCCATTGATCTCAACATGGTCACTTTCACCAGTCATGCTAGATTCATCCAACTTACGCCACCCACTAAAACTTCAAAGATTGACACGGCTTGGCGCCTGCCATCTCTCACTACTTCAACTTTTATGTCACCACTCTCATCAGAAAGCTTTTCAAATTGTCTATTTTGCTTAAAGTTACTCGCGGCAGAGACAATTACAACCAAAAACACAGCAAATATAATACTTCTGCCATCATACCACCCTTCTTTCAAGCCATCTTCTTTAATTCCGAAGGCTAGAGAAAGTACTGCACAGAGTAGAAGTATGATAATGGTAGTATCTTTGAATGCTTCATAAACAAAACTAAAAAATTTTTTGCATCTGGCTTTTAATAACAGTTTTGAACAAAAGCATTCGTTCTATGCAGAAGTTGAGCCTCATTACCTTGGACACCATTCTTTTCGTGGGTTCCAAGAATTGCAGCAACTTGCTTCACTCCTCCAAGATTACTCAAAGATTCGAAGTTCCTCTCTTTCACCATGGCAGTGAGTATTTTCTGAATTTAATGATAGGAGGCATGACCTTACAGACGGCTTGCAGAATCTGCAGTGCAAAACGCTTATTGTTGTGGGTGAAATTAGTCCACTCCATGCTGAATCCGTGTTTGTGAGTGCCGCAATGGGCAAAAAAAAGCTGTGCTCTAGTCGAGGTAGAATGCTATTCACATTGTTGATTCATTTCTTGTTTCTATTTTATTTATAAAAGTAATTTGTCCATGTAAGTGCAATTCTGATCAATAATTGTTTGACTATATAAATAGGTTAAGTTTTCAATAATTTATCATTAATGCAGAGTCACTTGAAGTCACAGGCGTTGCAGAATATGAAATTAGCATGCACAAGGAAATAAATGGGTGCAGATTTTCTGAAATTAAATTTTAAAAGAAACTTTCTTTTCATGTATTTTACTTTTTCAGACATTTCTAGAAATAGGCCAGTAAGGTTGATTAAGTGGAGGAAACTGATTAAGTGGAGGAAACTCTGTATGTTACCAAAGGAAAAAAAAGAAAGAAAAGTAGGAAGTTTGTGTTGATGTTCTTGTTTGTGTTTTTGACAGGTTCAGGCATGCGGCTCATTGGTAACAGAAGAATACCCATTAGCCATGTTGATTCCAATCGAGTTCTTTCTAATGGGGTTCGGATACTATAGACAACCACACTTTGCTTCTTCATCAAGCAATGGCTCAAACCCTACTAGCCCCTCAAGCCACTCTTGCATAGCACCGGAACTTCTTTCTCCCGAAAGTCTAGGTATCAAGCTAAAACCGATCAAAACGCGCGCAGATATTGAAATTTGATGCTCTAGGTACAAGTTTTCATCACACAGAGTGATCTCATTAACTTGCCTTGTCCAATCAGAGGAAGAAGGATAGCTTATTCTTTCATTGTGTTTGTAGATGTATTAATTCTTTGTTAAAATAGTGGCGATGAATGTATTATATTAGCCTAGAGACAATATATATAGTATATATATATATCATAGTTGGAACACCATTCTTTAGAGAGGGAGGATTATTCTTTTTCTGTAACCGATGTCCAAGTTGTACACATTACCACAATACTGTAACTTTTAATTTTTCCAGTACAGCTTATTGAGTGATTGAGAGAGAACATTATTTTCTTACTCGTTGATGTTGTTATTGATAATTATATTTTTCTATATTTTAAATCAAAATTTGGCAAAACAATTTTGGTTCTATCTTCTTGTCTCCTAATGAGATTAAAGGTTGAAGAAACAATATTTATAGAATCCAGATTCTCTTTTGGAAAAGAGTTAATTAAATCTTTTAACAATTCATTATCTTGATCCAATCATTTAACATCAAAGTAATATTTTATTGGAATCACTGGACTAGTATAAATTTTTTACGAATGAGAGTGAGTACATTTGAGCAATGTTTTAATAACCAACCCGGGGTGAAGTCTGGCAGAGTCGTCGAGTCCCAGGTTGAACTGGTTTGATCGGTAGGTCAAACCGGTGTTCAAATGTTTGAAATAAAACCCATCTCACCTGTCTCCTGTTCGCTCCACCAATCCTGACAACATACAGTTGTTTTGGTCGATTGATTTTTGCCTTTTCTAGTCGATTCACTTACCGAAAATTACTCTTTTCACCACCTTTGAACTCACCATACTCCCTCTCCAAAAGTTTCAACATAATTGTCATCGAATACTCGTCAACTGTCATCCATAATTCTACGGTTTAGGGTGAATAGTTGAAAATTATAACCTGCCCGGCAAAGGCCTCAAGTCTCGGTTCAACCGGCTGGGCCGGACCGAGTATCAAAACACTGCATTTAAGTTAAAATTCTGGCCCTTCAGATAAAAATAAATCAATATAAACAAAGATAAAAATGTTAAAAAATCAATAAATCAATAAAAGAAGAAATACAAAAGTTAAAAATCAATTGGCATGGAAGCAAAATCATATTTCAAAGAACAAAAGAGCATAAATTGATTAAAAGAATCAATGAATTTTACATTCGGAAGGCCTTGTTAACAAAGAGACATTAAAGTAAAATTAAAAAAACTCCATCTCTCCTGCATGGGATTGAACGCACGCATAAGCTTGGACCCCCAATTGAAATTTTGGGTTACAGATTCTCTTCCACCTTGCCGTGCATACCTTAAACCTTTCTCTTCATGCTTCCCCGGCACTTTTTATGTCTCTCTTCTTGAAAATACTCTTTCGCTTCACATTCATGTCTTTGAATATGAGATTAAAAACATCAGTAATGAAAGATATATCTCTCTCCGTCTTAGCTTCATGATCACCATCCAAGTTTGCTCCGTCTTAGCCCTGCCATCTGCTGTAAGCTTCCACGTTATCAAAAGTCTCTTCCCTTCATCAGTAGGTAGAACGACGCACTTCATCGCTACGAATAACCTTATTATTATTGCACTGATCTTGTCCTAAAAATTTTATTTATTCTCTAGCGCTTCCTTCTTCTTCCTCGCTGTTTCAGAGTTTTTATTGATCTTCTTGCTGAGTTTACTTCCGAGTTTAATAATTGGGTCGCAAGGAAGTGGAAGGGTTTGAGTACTCGTTGAAGGAGTAGTAGTGCTATTTGAATGTCATTTTTACTATCTATACGAAGTAATAAGGTAGGAAATTCATGAAAAAATGAATACAAAGTTCCTGTCACATAACCTTGTATGGAAGTCTTTATACGTGCACAAAGTTCACTTTGTTGATATCACATATATGTCCCTGATAGCTAGACCACCGTCTACAAGTTGAAGAGGCGTAAAGGGCTCTAACGACACTAACGGCAGAGAGGTGGTAAAGGAGAGTTAGTTATGGGAATCTCCACGTGCGTGGCAGAGTATAGGGATTGATTAGAGTGGGGATATTTTAGTAACATATTTAGTATATGTAGCTAAGAATAGTCTTGGGGAAGGGTCAAGTATTTTTCTTCAAGGGTTTATCAATGGAGGCACCTAACTCTTCGAACTGCTACGAATTATCCGGTTATTGTGTTACTTTGTTGTTTTGATCTGATTTGCACTTCATTTCTTACTTAAATACAATATGGATTAACATAAGAATTGTGGATTCTCTTGTTATCTGTTATTTGTGTGTTTGTTGCTTGGAATTGGTTCATTTTACCAGGTGTTCCTATCAAATTGGTATCAACCAAAATGGAGAATAGAATGGAAGGTATGGAGAAGGAGACACTACAACATTATACACATATAGCTATGAAAATTAGCTACAGAAAGGAAAACTGTAGTAAATACATATTTACAGCTACCAAAGTCAATATTTGTAGCTAATTGAGATAATTTTAGTGATAAAATTTCCTCTCTCGAAGCTAATACTCATCGCTTGCTTTAACTTATTAACATTAGGGGTGTGGAAATTCGGTTAATCGAACCAAATGGGGTGTTTTTTGAATCGAACTTGTTTTTCAGTTCAAGCAATATGCCAAACCGAAATCGAACCAGATTACCCATAAACCAGTTTTTAACTAAATTGATAATTTGGTTCAGAAACTGGTTAACCGATTATTCAAACTTACCCAAAAAATCAAATCCAACCTGTAGAAAGCAGCTTCACCATTAAAAAAAAAAAAAAAACCCACAACCAAGAAACGAATTATAATCATTCACTTCTTTAAGTAACAAGTACTAAAAATATAAATTGATCATTAAAATATTAAACATAATATAACAAACTTCAAAATTTCGCACCCCACACACCCCAAAATCAAAACTTTCAACAAAGTTCAAACCCACCACCAAAACGAATCAAAAGATTCAAAATCAACAAAATACACAAAAATTAAAAGAATCGCATTTGTGAACTTGAAGATGCTTTTGCCTGTGATTTCTAGTAGTGTGCTGTCGTGGTTTCGTGCTAATCAAAGACTGAAAATAGCGACCAGTTCGTTATCGCCATAAAATGCAAGTCAGTGAAGGTAAAGGCGCAGTAAAACGAAAGGAAAATTAACTGATTAAGGGATTAATGTAAAAAATAAAAGTGAGGAAAACAAACCCTAGAAATTTGAAAAGGAAGGAGAGAACTGGAGAGAAGTGAAGGGAATCACCGAATTGGAGAGAATAGGGAGTGGAGTTTGTTGCGTTGACACTTTGACAGTGAGTAAAAATAAATGTTTGGAATCAAAGAGAGTGAAAACGTTGGGGAAAGAGGGAACAAAAAGGAGGAAATTTTTAAGTTTAGGGATTTGGGTATATATATATGCAATCGGTTTTGGTTAACAGTTTTAAATTAACCTTTGAACCGTTAACTGAACTAATTTTTCGGTTTATTCAATTTTGCAAACCGAAATTGAACCGGTTACTCTAGATAATCAGTTTTTCGAACCGATTTCGATCTAGTTTCTCGGTTCAAATTGGTTCAGTTTTTTTTTTTTTTTTTTTTTGCAACCATAATTAAAATCGTGGCAATAATTAGTCATTTAGCTACAATGTATTAGCTATGGTAAAACATTGTAGCTAATTAATATATTTAGTTATTAACATTTTATTTACATGGCATAGAGTATCATTATTAGCTACGAGTTTAACTATATAGCTATTATTTGTACATTGGTTATAAAATATTGAAATTTGTGGCTAATTAAGGTATCTAGTTATACAAATTCTATTTTCATGGTAGTAACAATATTGTAGTATCATTATTAACTATTAGTTTTAATATATAGCTAATATGTGTGTATTAGGCTATTAGCTCTAAATTATTTGAATTTGTAGCAAATAAAGAATATGAAAATTAATTTGTTACAATCCTTATAGTATGAAGCTATAAATATTCTAATTTATCCCGTGAGTAATTATATTTTTATAACTTATGAATTAAATAGTTATAGTCAAACATAGTATTAATCATACCACTAAGGTCAATAGTAAATGGAATCTTCAACCAATAATTAACTTAAAAGAACTCTTCAGCGACCTAGGAATGTGGGTTTTTGTAAAATAAAATTGTATTTTAAAGGATCTATGAGGTTTTTGTGTTTTCTATGATGATTTAAAACTAACACTTTATGAAATATATGTGATTTTAGGTATGAGATATGAGATATTATAAAAATTGGTTATGTTACATATTTGTATATATGGACTTCTATGTATGTTTTAAATGATGATGATGATGATAGAGTTAATAAACTATTTAAATTATTTATACGTTGATAAAAAAATTGTTTGGTTGTATGGAAGATCGATTTTATATAAAACTTGGTGCATATATCAAAATAACCAAAACCACCATTAATATATTTATCAAAACCTGCCTCACTTCACAAAGTATTAATATGTAAAGCAAATTAATTGAATTGTATAACCATAAAACTTTATAAGACTGAAAGCATATTTTGTAAAATAAAGGAATTGAACTCAAGTTGAACAATCATTTAAAATATAAAAACTGCATCAAAAATCTCAAAGCTTTCAAACAAACATCATATGAAAGATTAAAAAAATGTAACAAACAATCTAATAATCTATATGAGCAAATCTTCATCATCAATGTCTTAGAATCTCTCCTTTCATCAATACTATGACCATCATCAACAATTGCACTACTAGAAGCACATATCTCATTTCTCTTCCAATTGATTATGTCACCATCATCTTCAAACATATTTGTAATTTGAGGATCCATTTCAGAGTTGTCTTGTTGGAAAGCTTTTTCATCAATTGATGATTTTTCACCACATGATAGGTCATAAAAGCTATCCGAATGACCTTTTAAAACAACAAGCCAATTAGGATTGGAACCATCGTTAACATAGAATACTTGTTGTGCTTGAGATGCAAGCACAAATGGTTCATCCGTATATAATTTTCAAGTTCTATTAAAATTAACAAAACCATACTTATCATTCTTCACACCTCTTCCAATCCCATGAACATCCCACCAATCACATTTAAATAACACAATCCGTTTTTCATTCAAATATTGAAGTTCAATTATTTCATTAAGAACTCCATAATAATCTATATTTTTATCCTCCACCATTCCTTTTACCAAAACACCACTATTTTGTTTTACCCTTTTTCCTTCAAGTTGCTTAGTGTGAAGCCTAAAACCATTTATGATATAGCCTGAAAACCTTTGTATACCATAAAAAGGACCCCAAGGCAAAGATAATAGATCTTCATTTACACAAATACTCCCTTCTTTATACGATTGTACAACCTATTAAAAAGAAGACAAGGAGAAAGAGTAAGAATTAAATGTCAAAATGTATAAAAATAAAATTTCACGAAGGAAAACCTTACTTGATGATGAAACCATTCATGAAAATCCTCTTGATATATGTCTTGCTCCTCATGTTCACTGCAAACGATTTGAAAAAATAGTATTTTATATATATATATATAAACTAAGCACCAAATAAAAAAATGAACAAGGAAACTATCATACCATAAAAAAGGTTGTACTTCTTCACAATTTTTCAACACAAAAATGGGCTTGTTTTTACGGGTGAGCGGTTCCTGGTACCTTGCATTTTTTGGGGAATCGGAACCAAAATCAGAACCAAAACGTGCAGATTCTTAGAAAAAAGAATTCTTTGATTCCTGGAACCAGAACCTGAAAGCACAGGTTCCTTACCTGAGTACCTTGTAAAAAATCAGTTACCCCCCTATTGGTTTAAAAATGACAAACTCAACTTAAAATTTTACAAATACACCCCTGAGAAATTAAGAAAACCTTAAAATTATAATTATATATATTTTACAAAGTATTGTTATGGAATTAATTTTGGGAATTAAATTTTAATAAACTTTATTGTCCAAAAATAAAAATATTATATAATATTATAATTACTAGAGTGAAAATAAAGTTAAATTAACATTAACTGTGAATTTGTAACAAAAGAATAAAATTAAATATTAATATTAATATGATTTATGAATCTTTAATTAAACAATTAGTATGACTCTGACTTTAAGTTTGTTTAATGATTTCTTAATATATCGTGACTCATGAGGCATGAGTTGTCATATTGTAATGTAATAATCATTTAATTAAGTAATGTAATAATTTAGTAAATTACTAATGTTTATAATGTAATGTTATAATTAATTAAGTAATCATACTATAAATCTATAATATAACGTTATAATTAATTAAATTTCTAATTATTTAATTAAATATTGTACTAATGTTTATAATGTAATGTTATAATTAATTAAGTAATCATACTATAAATCTATAATATAACGTTATAATTAATTAAATTTATGATCATTTAATTAAGTAATATACTAATATAGTAAATTACTAATGTTTATAATTTAATGTTATAATTAATTAGCTAATTATTTAACTATAATATAATGTTATAATTAATTAAGTAATCATACTATAAATCTATAATATAATGTTGTAATTAATTAAATTTTTAATCATTTAATTAGGTAATATATTAATGGAGTAAATTATTAATATTTATAATGTAATATTATAATTAATTAAATTTATAATCATTTAATTAAATAATCTACTAATGTAGTAAATTACTAATGTTTATAATGTAATGTTATAATTTATTAATAATTAGGTAACCATTTAACTAGTCATGTACTAATGTTTATCAATTTATCATATATAATTAATTAATTACTAATTCATTATAGATATACTTAGAACTTGATAATTGAAGTAAATAACTAACTATTATTCAATGAAATATATTATTTTATTCAAAAATAATTCTTTTAATAACATTAAAACACTTTTAATTGGATCCTAATTCCAATTATAATTTATACACTTAATTAATCAAAACTTTAACATTATAATATATTAGGGTCCGTTTGTTTTGTTATTTGCAACCCTATTTCTTATCCTATTTTCAAAGTATGTGTTTGTTTTATTATTCAGAAAACACTATCTTCAAAATTTGATTATGACAAATGTGACCGTCGTCTATCTATTTTGCAGTCTTCTTTTCTTTCTTCACTTTTTTTTCTGTCTTGACTCCTTCACCACCGTCACAACCATCTTCCTCTCAATTCCCAAATCCCCATCCAAACGATCTTCCCTTGAATCAGAAAAAAAAAACCCATCCTCTTAATTCCCAAATCTATCTCCAAATGATCTTCCATCTGAATCAGAAAAAAAAAAAAAAAAACCCCAAGATCTTGCAGCTCTCCTTCCCCAAGATCTCTGTCCCAAAAGCAGTCATATAACAAAAATCTTCCCCAACCACTGCACATTGTCTATATTCCACCACCACTCATCACCGAGAATCTCTCCCAACGATCTGCCACCTGAATCAAAAAAAAAAAACCTAAGGTCCACCACCATCATCGCACGATCTTCAACTTCCAACGTCACACGATCTTCAAGATCCACCACCACTGTCGCACGAACTTGAAGATCCACAACCTTCAGCATCCACCATCACACGACCTTCAGCATCCACCATCGCACGACCTTCAACATCCACCACCACCGTCGCACAACCTTCAGCATCCACCACCACCGTCGCAGGATCTTCAAGATCGATCACCACCGTCGCACGATCTTGAAGCTCCACTGTCACACGATCTTCAAGATCCACCGTCGTCCAATCTTCAAGGTCCACCGTGGCAAGGTCTTCAACAACCACCACCATTGTCGGGTCAACTCATTGGGACAGGCCGTAAGATTGGACATCTGTTGGAGCTCGCTTCTTTGCAGCTTCCATCCCATCTGTCTCGCTCCATTGTTGCTCCTGCCATCTCTTCCCAATTATGGAATTCTCGGCTGGGTCATGCCTCTATACCTCGTGTTCATCTTTTGGCCTCCCAAGGTCACCTAGGTTCTATAGGTTTTGAGTCTCTTGATTGTGTTTCCTATTAACTTGGCAAACACTCATTTATCTTTTAATATAAGTGACTCTTTTTCGACTGCACCTTTTGATTTGATTCACTTTGATATTTAGGGTCCTGCACCCACTCCTACTGAGGGGGGATCTCGTTATTTTGTTATCTTTGTTGATGACTATTCTCGTTATACATGGCTATACTTGTTACAACATCGATCTGAGCTTGTTCGTGTTTACCAAACTTTTCAGTACAAACTCAATTTTCTCGTACCAGTAAAGTTTTTCGTTCAGATAATGTCATGGAATACAATGACAAAACTCTCCTTGAGTTCCTGAATCAACAAGGCACATGGTCACATCGTTCTTGTCCCTATACCTCTCAATAAAATGGTCGTGCCAAACGAAAACATCGTCATATCCTTGATACTTTAAGAGCTCTTTTCCTTTTTGCTTCTTTACCTGAAAAGTTTTAGGGTGAAGCTACTCTTACTGATGTGTACACAATCAATCGAGTACCCTCACCTATACTTCACAACAAATCTCCTTATGAGCTTTTCTATGGTATGGTTCCTAACTATTCCTTACTTCGTGTCTTTGGTTGTGCCTGTTTTGTTACTCTTCCTCCTCATGAATGGACCAAACTTGAACCTCGTTCTCGGTTATGGCTTAACTTAAAAAGGTTATCATTGTTATGATCCTATCTCCAAACGTCTTCGAGTCTCTCGTCATGTGGAGTTTTGGGAACACAAACCATTTACTAGCATATCCACATTCTCCCCTTCCTCCTCTAACCACTCACTCATATTCACTGATCCCTCTTTTGCTCTATTTTCTTACTCTTCTATAGAGATTCTGAGCTCCTCAAACAGTTCCTCCACTGCTGCACCCAATCCAGTTGATGCGTTTGATGGACCACTTGCCACACCACCCATTCCTCAGTCTTCTCCACTCCTTGAACCTCGTCGTTCCAGTCGGGTAAGTGTTCCTCCTACTCATCTTCATGATTATCACCGTTTCTCTATCTTTGCCACCCTCCACGAACCTCACAATTATCGTGAGGCTCGTACTAACCCTCTTTGGTAGCAAGCTATGTCTGATGAATTGAATGCTCTTGTCAAAACACATACTTAGGATCTGGTGGACTTGCCTCATGGTAAAGCTGCAGTGGGATGCAAGTGGATTTATAAAACCAAGACTCAAGCAGATGGATCAGTTGAACGCTACAAGGCTCGACTTGTTGCTAAGGGTTCACCCAGGAGTATGGGATTGACTATGAGGAGACTTTTGCTCCTGTTGCTAGACTTACCTCTGTCAGATCTTTACTTGCAGTTGCTACTGTCCGGCGTTGGGAACTTTTTCAAATGAATGTTAAAAACGCCTTCCTTAATGGTGATCTTACTAAAGAAGTTTACATGCAACCTCCACCTAGCTATGAGCATCCTCCACATAAACCTTGGAAGCCAGTGGTTTGAGAAATTTCAGTCAGTGGTTTCTCAACAAGGCTTTCTTTCTAGCCCATATGATGTTGCACTCTTTCTTCGCATTATTGGGGTAGGTACTATCCTTCTTCTTCTTCTCAATGTAGATGATATGATTATTACTGGTGATGAAATTGCTGGTATTCGAGATCTTCAAACTTTTCTTAGTCAGAATTTTGAGATGAAGGATTTGGGACATCTTAACTACTTCCTTGGCCTTGAAGTTACTTCAAATCAGGAACAAATCAGGATGGTTATTATCTCACTTAAGAAAAATATGCCTCTGATTTACTTTCCAAAGCTGGGTTGACAGACAGCAAGATAGCCACTAGTCCACTTAAGTATAATACTAATCTTTTGGCCACTGACGGTTCTCCACTTGCAGATGCAACTCTTTATCGACAGTTAGTTGGCAATCTCACTTATCTTACTATCACTAGGCCTGACATTTCATATGTTGTTCATCTGGTCAGTCAGTTTATGAGTGCACCTCAATTTACCCATTTTGCTGCGGTTCTTCAAATTCTACGCTACATCAAGGGTACTCTATTTCATGGTCTGCACTTCTCATCCCACTCCTCTCTGGAGCTACAGGCCTATTCTGATCTGGTGATCCTACTGATCGTCGCTCCACCACTGGTTATTGTTTCTTACTTGGTACTTCTTTGATTTCATGGCGTAGTAAGAAACAGTCTGTTGTTGCCCATTCTAGCACTGAGGCTGAGTATCACGCTCTTGCTGATACGACATCTAAACTTTTGTGGTTATGCTAGCTTCTGAAAGATATGGGTGTTCCTCAATCAATAAGTTCTCCTCTTCACTGTGATAATCGTAGTGCCATCCAGATTATGCATAATGATGTGTTTCATGAATGTACTAAACATATTGAGAGTGATTGTCACTTCATCTGCCACCATCTTCAGTAGGGTGTCCTCCAGTTACATTCAGTTTCTTCTGAAGATAATCTTGCTGATATTGTTATGAAATCCGATCCACCTGATCGACTTGGTGATCTTGTTTCCAAACTCCAGTTGATTTCGCCACCAAGGGTTTGAGGGGGGATGTTAGCATATATATTAGTATCTTATAATATCCCTAAAATATATGATTTTTCCTGTAATTATGTTAGGTTAGAATCTTTCCATATAGTGTATTTCCTTATTAACTTTGGCCTTCTCCAGTATATATAGAGGCCTCATTTGCATAGTTTAAAATACACAGAAATATACAATCATATGATTCCTCAAAACTCTCTTAAATTCAATATTTGTGACTCTGACAGTTCAGGCATTTAACTCGTTGGTAACAAAAGAATACGTAAACCACCACAAGGTGGCTTATGATAAAAGGGCAAAGGGTGATCTAATATGGTCTCCTCAGTTCGAGCCTCCTTGATGGTAAAAAAGCAAGAGAACGATCTAACATAGTCTCCCGAGTTCGAGTCTCTACTTATTGGAGCTCTTACTCAGCTGGTAGTTTCATGATATCACAGTGAACAACCTCAGTCTTCAACCATGCAATCTTCTAGTTTTTCACAACACAACCCCACTTTTGGACTTAGCCACAGCTAACTTGTACATCCAGCTTCTAGTCAGTTTATGAATTCAGCACAAAGTCAATTTGTGAATGCTGTACCAAGTCAGTTTGTAAATCCAGCACCACAACTTACCTTTTTTTCTCCTCAATTTGTCGGAAATAGAGGAAGAGGACGAGGAGCTAGAAGAGGCAGGCTTATTTGCCAAGTCTGCGGTAAAACAAGGCATTTAGCTCTAAATTGTTATCATAGATTCGATACAAGCTTTACCGGAGGAAACAACTCCATGATGCAATCTAATTTTGCTCCTAGTTACTCCACCAGACCACCAGTTGGTTTTCCAGGATTGTTGCATTCCTCTCCAAATTCCCACCAACCTCCTTACAATCCTGCATTAATGACTTCACCAGTTGGATTTCACTCAGGTCCAATGTCTACCTCAATTGGTTATTTTAGAGCACCATTTCACAATAACCCTGGAAGCCAGAACTCTACTCAAGTCAATCAAGTCAGTCCTCTAGCGGGATCTAATTCAGCAGTCTCGAGACAGCCTCAAATGATTCATGATCCTAGCACATCATGAAACGCTCATAATCAGGTGATTTTGTCACAAAATCAGCCATCACATTATGCTAATCCCACTGCCAATTATGTTGTAGTACCCTCCACAGTCCAGGATGCCTCCTGGTATATGGATTCAAGCGCCACAGGTCATATGATAGCAAATCTCTCTTAGCTCACTGGCAACTCCACTTACTCAGGCAGCGAGCAGCTTCAGGTTGGGAATGGTGAGCTTCTAATTATATCTCACACTGGCTATACCTCTTTACCATGTCATTCTAGGTCTCTTTATCTTAAAAATGTCTTATGTGTTCCCCATATTACCAAAATTGACTTTGTTGTAACAGCTTCAGTATTAGGCATTAGTTTCAGTTTGGCTGAAATAGCATCAGTATCAGAATTCACCAAAGTGACTCTTAATATTTCTCAATCGTCAGCTCAGCTTACGAGAGGATGTTAGGAAAAGAGTCAAGAGTAAGAGTCAGAGCTGTCCAGCTTAAGGGAGGAAATTAGTAAAGAATTAGAGTGAGTTGAGTTAGTCAATCTGCCGTTTACTTTCAGTTTGTTTTAACAGTTAGTTACTGTTATATCAGCACTATAAAGGTGCCATTTACTGTACCATTTTGTTTTAAGCAAATCGATAAAGAATTCTTGCTTCTTCTTTTACGTTTTCTCTCAGTTCCAGAGCTTAACAGCTCACAATTGTGCGTATAATTGATTTAATATCAACAGAATATACGAGTATCAAAAATTTGCAATCTAATTGTAGAGGATGTTGAGAAGAGAGACTCTAGTTTTGATCAAACGCCTGCTCAAGGACTCGAGTCCGTCTTCAAGATGTTGAACGTTTGACTCCATTTCTTTAAGCTGGTTCTGGATGTTTTGAGATTTGCTTGTCTTGTGACCGATGAGGATAGATAATTTAGCATCCATCTCTTCAAACCCATTTGTGTTTGTTTCCTCAGATGCTACCTTTTTTGGGTGCATTAGCTTGGAAAATACTGACCAGCTGCTTAGCTTCCTTGGCCCTGAGATAAGGGACAACAAAGATTTAATCACATTGAATGTGATTGCTTCAACCTCTTTTAAAATGCTAGTTGTGGCGTGTTCCTCGTTGATTGGGTTTTTTATGACTTTCAAATTCTTCAAGGCCTTTTGGATTGTCTTTTTCACTGTCTTCCTGGAGGTCAGGTATTTCTTAACCGCACTTGTAAGTTCAATATCATCGCCCCTCCTTCTGCGGAAAATTTATTGAAGTTCCTGTACAGCCTCTTTGGTTTGTAACAAGGAATCCTTAGCAATGCCACAGATATCCAAGAGTCTTAGAGATCCATTCAACAACTCATCAACCAAATCCTTTTGCTGAATGTGGGACAGCTGTAGCAACTTATGAGATAAGGAAGACGAGAGGAATCTCTTCTCTTATTTAATTAGGAATGTGATCTAAACATTATATCAGCTACATTTATGCAATGTCTCCCACCTGCTACCCAACTCTTTTTCTTTAGCTTCAAAATCATACTTAGTATCTTCACGTTGCTAACAATTCATAAATTTTTTTTTCTTTCTGATTCAGAGGCTGTGAATTGCGTTGACTCTGTCTCCTCTGCAGCAGTACATGGGATAGCAATCCAGTTTGGCTTGCCTTCCTATATAAAACATGATAATTGTATATTTATCGGTTCATGTAATCAGGAGACAAAGTCTGTAAACATAACCAATTGATACTAGAACTACTATAATTTTCAGCATACGAGGGCGGTTGACATCAGAATTGCAAATATTTAATAAAAAATTTGAGGTCCTATGCTGATTAATTGCTTTCCTTGATGTTAGAAATATTAGTTATTACATATTGCATAGTGCACTGTAACACCACGACAGCCAGCTCATTTTTCGTTGCTTAAAACGTGTAAGAATTGAATCTACCATTTGAATTTCATTAATTGATGGTTTTCAATATATTTGGAGACAATTGGAATCTTGACAGCTCTAATATATACTTAAAATTGACATAAACTAATGATCCAGTCTCATTATTGATTTATTTCAAAACTAAGGCTTTCATGGGGTAAATTTTGTGAAGCATTTGAAGATTAACTGAACTTATTCACCCAAGTTACTTTTTTTTTTTTCCATTTTACTTCTGAAATAGAAGAAATATCCAGAGTTGCTTATGATAGAATGTTAGTTTCGTCTCCAAGCAAGTAGAAAATCAAGTATAATCTACAAAATATTTTAGTTGCAAAAGAATACGCTCTCAGATAAGAGGGAAGATTGAGATATCAGAGAAAAAATTTATCTGATTGATTTAGTATCAATAGGAATATACAAGTGTATTTGATTGATGTACAAGTATAGAGTATCAAAATTTTGTAATCTAATTGTTGAGGATGTTGAGAAGAGAGACTCTAGTTTTGATCAGACGCCTGCTCAAGGACTCAAGGCCATCTTCAAAATCTTGAATGCTTGACTCCAATTCCTTAAGCTGGTTTTGAATGTTATCGGATTTGCTCGTCTTGTGAGCGATGATGGTAGACAATTCAGCATCCAAATTTTCAAACTCATTAATTTCTGTTTCTTCACCTGCTACCTTTTTTGAGTGGATTAGCTTGGAAACTACTGACCAGCTGCTTAGCTTTGATGGAACCTTTGGCCCTGAGATAAGGGACAACAAGGATTCGATCACATTGAAAGTGACTGCTTCAACCTCTCTTAATATGCAAATTGTGGCGTTTGACTCATCTTTCTCACAGATTGGAGAGATTCTTTGGTTTTTCATGGCTTTCAAATTCTTCAAGGCCTTTTGGATGGTCATTTTTACTGTCTTCCTGGAGGTCAAGTATTTCTTAACCTTACTTGTAAGCTCAATATCATCACATCTTCTTCTGCGGAAAATTGATTGAAGGCCTTGCACAGCTTCTTTGGTTTGTACCAAGGAATCCTTAGCAATGCCACAGATATCCAAGAGTCTAAGAGATCCAGTCAACAACTCGTCTTGGGCTAAAGCTTGTTGAATCGAAGCTAACTGAAGCAACTTATCAACACAATCATGCAAATCTTGAAGGCCATTTATCCCATGGCTTATTGATGATGTAGAAGTAGCTTGAGAAGCCCTTAATCTGCTCAGATGCTGATCAACTCTGAAGTAATTGGGTGTGGTCGGAAGGAAAACTGTTAGAGCGAGTTGGTAAGAAGGAGCCATTTTTTCTTCCTTTGGAATTGAAAATGCCTAGAAATTGATTGTTCAGTTCAATCTGCCTTCATTTTGTGACTATATGTCTATATATATATAATGAATAAGAGAGACAAGAGGAATCTCTTCTGCTTATTCAATTAGGTACATGATTTCAGATTTGGATCGAACATTATATTAGCTGCATTTATACAATGTCTCCCACCAGAGCTTCAAAATCACACTAATATCTTCTCATGAGAAAAAATATTACTTTTCTTTCTCAATGATCCGCAAACTATGTGACCCGTCTCCTGAACAACTAGTTTCCTGTAGGAAACATGATGGTTGTGCACTCGTGCATATATATTTAATATATAAATTTGTGTAATCAGGTATTAACAATATGCAGTACAAGCAGGAAATGAAAGTTAGAATATGCCTTGTGTGAGAAAGTCTAGAATAGAGAGAATTTAACCCAGGTACTTTGCATACTCATATTCCCCCTAAAACTAAACCATGTATCTTCCAGCACTCTGTGCACTTTCCAGGACTTTATTGATCAGCTGATAGTCAACATTCCCCCTCAAATCAAACTGTACTTTAACTCTGCACATCTGATGTTAAACTGCGTTGTATTCTGCACTGGACTGCATTTTAACACTGCACATCTTATGCTGGACTACATTTTAACTCTGCATATCTAATGCTACATTTCAGACTGAACTAACACATCTTCAACTATTCAGTACAAGAATCAACCATTCAGGACATCAATGGAACGAGTTTTGCAGGCTGATGTTACCTGCAGTCTGCATGTAAATTTCAGCACAATGTTACCTGCAGCCGCATGTAAATTTCAGCACAATTTACTTAGTAAGCAGACTTTCAATTATTCAGTATACCAACTACACCATCAACAAAGCCACAGTAGCTAAGTATTTTTTCCTGAAGACTTGAACCACAGTCAGCACCAACAAAGACACAATTGAACCACAGTCAACCACACAAAGAAACACATTCCTGCTTATACAGAAAGTTCGTTGTACCATTGCACCAGTACTGCATCTTCCAGCACTCTGTGCACTTTCCAAGACTTTATTGATCAGCGCATAGTCACACACTTGCAGGGATGATGATATCATGAGAATAGATTTAGACCTCCAGTTTGCAGTAATTCAATTAATTTGAGAAATCAATAAGAATTTCTCAGAGAATGGAAAAAAAAAAAATATATATGTAATATATATAATATATATATATTGCAGGGATCTGTGTAGCTAGCACTGCTAAAGATGCATTGTTGCAAAAAAAGGAATCAACACAAGAACTTCTGTCCATCATGTGCTGAAGATGTGGAAGTGACAATGGATTCACAAGTGAGGCTAGGAAGTACCTGGCCTCAAGGAAGGCGGCGAAAAAGGCAATGCAAAAGGCCTTGGGAGATCTGAAGGTCATGAAGAATAGAAATGCTTTCTCTAACAAGACAATGAGAGCATTCTAAAGAAGGAACACAAAAGATGGCTTGTGTAGAGAGAGAAACACAAGCAAATGAATTTGTGAAGGTGGATGCTTCATTGCAGTTTCTCATTGGTAAAAACACAAGACATGCAAATCTGATAACATGAAGCAAGTCGCAGATTTGCAGAACAGCTAAAGAACCTGGAGTTGTGCATTCAAGATTTTGAAGATGGACTTGAATGCTTGTATAGAAGTTTGATCAAAATTAGAGTCGCTTTTCTCAATACATTCTCAACCGCTAGCTAGCTAGCATACAAATTAAAAAAATATGTCATATACTGGTTGTACTCTCAATACATCCAATTCTGATAAGACATTGATTCAAATGAAAGAAAATTCAAATTGTATGCTGAAATATATCACATGTGTGCTTTAAGTTACAATGAATATGCTGGCTGTCTTACTGATATGATGCTCATTTCCATACTTATACATCCTCTGCCATATAGGCTAATATGCAGAGACATGGCAATACCAAATATATATGTCCATGTTACACGTTATCTATAATTTTCTTAAGAATTGAAAATAGTCAGAATTATCACTGTTAGTTTTTAAACCTGTAGAATGCCAGCGTCATATATAAGGATAAGGAAAAGATAATTTCAAAAGCTTTGGTTATTTTACCAAACTAAAGTAATTCATATTAAGTAAAGGAGTGGGCATATTTATATATATGGCAATTTCCATGAACCTTTTTGAGCTATGACTGAATGAGGTGGTGAATGTGGATTCGCTCTTTACCTAATTATTTGTAAAAAGTATCTGGCAGGCTAGCAGCTAGCTTAGATACGTGGTAGACCAACATTCATGATTCATCAAAAGAGGCAAACCAATTCCAAGTCCAAGTGCAAGGCACCAAAACCTAATTATTTAATTCACGCATTCTCTAAGATGAACACATGCCATGGATATTCTTCAAGGATATCCTACTTTCATATATATCTCTTTCTACACAATTTTCTTCAAATTCATTTCAAAATAAATTAAGATTTCATGTAATAATTAATAGAGTACACGATAACTAGCACCCCAAATACTACAAACTCCATATACATAACAATTGTTACTTATAATAGGGATTATATTAATGAATAAAGACAACAAGTTAACATTAACTCCGAGCTTATACATGTAAGATATGATAAAAATAAATAAATAAAACCTATGAATTACTTCAACTTTGTTTCTACCATATATTGGGTAAAAACCAACGCATTTGAAAATCTGGTAAATTCTTGAAACTTGGGAAAGCACGTAATATTTTTTTATCTTTAAAATAAAAAATACCCGATTCGCGAGAGGGATGTGGTTCACAAAATAGAAGATTTCCTCCCAGATCATAATCTTCCTCGTAAACATGACCATTCTCATCCAAAAAGAAAATGCAATTCCCTTCCAAGTAGTTGAGATTTCTATCTAGAATGTATGAACTCTGTTGTGACACAAATAATATTGATCATCCAAGCTATTTAACCCAGTTGTATCGATGGATGGATAGTAGGATAACCAATCTTCAACACATAAAATCCGAGTTGAGTCATAATTAAATAGACATCTAGTATCATAATGATCATAGTAGTCTATTTGAGTAGCTGTATGTTCAAGCATCTTTTGAACAAGTAAAATTTCACCTTTGGACTCCACCAAATATGACTCGAGCCCTCCACAAACCGCTGTCGATCCTAATTCAAATTCAATTTCATTATATTGTTGGATATCAGGACAAGGGACTGATATATTTTGAGAATAACATCCTCATCCCCTACCCTAATGGATGTGTTCAAGAAAGGTAATTCTGTGTGGATCAAAGCATGCAATATTCCATTAGAATATAGGATGTCTCGTAAATAAGTATCATAATCCCAGATAGTCCAACTCTTGTCTTTTGGCCTGCAAATTGCCAACTTATCATATGGAAACATGATTCCTGCAACTATAACATTCGTAGAATCTGTCGACGATAATTCAAATTTAACAAAAAATTGATCAATATCTCGTGAAACTTTCAATTCAGATTGGTGAGTTAGGTAAGTTTGAAAAGATGGAATTGTCGTGAGAGGAGGTAGCTGAATATGTATACCTGAGATTGGATTGAAGAGAAAACTTCGGGGATTGCGTTGAGGGCCATTAGCAATTATAAGCCAACCTTTGGAAGATCCAAAACACCAATTGACTCTTCCTAATTTCTTGGGGAGGTTGAATTTATAAAGAAAGCCTCCAGACAAATCAAAGAATCTCACACAGTTGGTTTCCCTTTCATAAGGTAACATCATCCATGGGAAGATGACAATGTTTTGGACATTGTTTTGCAATGCACATCTCCCTGACATGCAAGTCCTACTCATACTAAGAGCATCACGTAAACTTAATTTGCAGATAATTTCGCCTAATATATCTTCTGAAAGTGACTCCCAAATCCTCTTTTCATCCTCATCATCCCTATGGTCTTTCTCCTCTTTCTTTTCGAATTTGCCCTGTAACAGAGTTAACATCTTCTTCAAAAGGTTTGCCATGGAATTGAATGGGAAATGTCAAGAAATTTGATGCAGGGAGGGAATTATGGTTTCTTATGTCAAAGAAGTATACTAGTATTTATATAATAAGTTTGTGATATGCTTTTACTAGTAGGAATAGAAATTTGATTAAGAGTTAAATTTATTAATTTCCAATACCAATAGGATACTGATTCTACTGATAGAGTAGGAGTAGGAATTTAAATAAGAATAAATTTATTGATTTTTAAGAATTTTAATAAGAGTAATTTATTAATGAGTGATACTATATACGCATCCCAACAATGAAACTATTAGCCCCTATTTCTATGTAATATCTAAAATTACCCTTTTAATTTTGTATTTTTCTCTTTTCTTTTTAAAAGTTTCAAGACATTTTTCAATTCATAATTGCTCTAAAACTAGTGTTTCTCAATACTACTATCTATATAAGAGTTAAAAATTACTGTAGGTCTTTTTATATTTATTTTTGGCAAGGATTTAAATTGATTTAGGGAATTATGGTTTCTTGTGTCAAAGAAGTATACTCTATTTATGTAACAAGTCTGTGATATGCCTTTACGAAAAGAAATTTTATTAAGAGTTAAATTAACAAATTTCCAATACCGATAGGATATTGATTCTACAGATTTCAGATAATTTACAATTTCACTCAAGAGTAGGAATAAGAATTTGAATAAGAATTAATTTATTGATTTTTAAGACTTTTAATAAGAATAATTTATTATGTTTACAATATTACTTCAGCTTTGTTTGTGACGCTGTAGATGGTTGGTGTGCTCGAAAATTCAATCAAGGTTAGTTTAACTTTAGGNTCTACAGATTTCAGATAATTTACAATTTCACTCAAGAGTAGGAATAAGAATTTGAATAAGAATTAATTTATTGATTTTTAAGACTTTTAATAAGAATAATTTATTATGTTTACAATATTACTTCAGCTTTGTTTGTGACGCTGTAGATGGTTGGTGTGCTCGAAAATTCAATCAAGGTTAGTTTAACTTTAGGTGTGAAAATCAGTATTTAGTTTCATGTTGAGTGTATGCACGTTTTTGTGTATTGAATTCTTTTATGTTATTTCGAACAATGGAAATGAGAATGACTTTATTTCATGTTGACAGTATATGTTAATCCGGAGTTATAGTCGTTCTTTAAATTAATGTGTTGTTGCCCAGTTGAATTGAATCCTTGTTTGGCTTCTTAATCAATCCAGTGTGCTACCTACCATATATTTCAATAATTTTTGCTGTTGTGTTTTTTTTCGCTTGCTAATTTTTGATCAAGTGACTTCTATCTGAATTACATAGAATGTTTCGTGGTTATCATCAATAGAATGAATGAGATGGGAACTTCAACCTTTCCTAACATGGTATCTATAAATTTATGAACACTATACAAAGGTATGGGTTCCCAACCTATTGTGTTTTTGGGATCTATCTTTGATGGAGAAGATGATATCTTTATATATTGTTAGGCTAGAGACCAAGTTACTCCTTTCCATTGCCTTTAACCTTCCATCAAAGATCAAGAGAGGCAGTTAAATAACTCCTTTAAACCACTTTGAACTGCACTTTGAACTGCATAATTGCATAATTATGGCATGTAACCGCATCAAGTCTTACGAGTCCGACTTCTTTTGCAAGTTTCTGTCAGGATAAGTTTAGTCCATGGCTGGTTTTGGAGAGTTGCAACAACAAACTCACATGCATCCTCGTTAATTCCTTTTCTCGGCTCTACTGGTACACTGTTGATAATCAGAAGTTAAAAGCAAAGGCAATGCATCGCAGGCTCTTAGCTGCCATACCCTTATTAATTGTTCCAATTTGCATTCTTTCTTCACCATCAATGACTTTCATCGTACCACTTATGTCATAATAATGCGAACACATGGCCAGTATTATCTCGGCAGCTCCCATCCAGTGTGTGTGAACAACCTTTTCGTTGATCCTCCTCATCAAGACACCACTTCTCTTTTTCTGATCTGAATTAAAGGCCTCTACATGGATTATGTCACAATTTTGTTTTGACACATCCAGGTTCATTTCCTAGTCTAACACAGCCCAGGCAAGTATTGCTTTCTCAGTTTGGACTACTAGATATCTCAGGCGGTGTTCTAGAGTTTGACTGATAAACAGTACCCATTGTGTTTAGACCAACCCCTTCTTGTAGCAACTCATAAATGTTAGCAGCTATATCCGTATCCTTCAATGCTTCTTTTCCAACCCAAAACCCTGTCACTTTCATTTAATTCAATGTAAGCGTGCCTGCTTTGTCTGAGCAGATTGTTGTGGCGGATCCGATCGTTTCGCAAGCAGAGAGTTTTCTAACCAATGCATTATCTGCCATCATAAGCTTCACAGAGTATGCCAGAGTGAGAGTAACAGCCAGAGGCAAACCTTCAGGGATTGCAACCACCACTGTTGTGACTGCTGCAGCAATAATTCTCAGAACTGCATTCATTACATCGTCAACCTTTGACTTGCCGCGGTTGAATTCTCTGTCTCCTCTTTCATCTGTGGTGTTGCCTGTGAAGTAACGAATCAACATAACAAGAAGGACCAGCACAGCTACTGCCAATCCAATCTTTCCGATATAGGAAGTCAGCTTGCTCAGGCGAACTTGCAGTGGAATCTGCTGATCCAAGTCACGGCTAATAGAACTATCATCTCTCCCCATGCCGTTTTCATACCGACAGAAGTGATGAGCATAGAACCATAACCATCTGTGACCTTTGTGCCAGAAAGCAAAAAAGGATTCTTGCTGCCATTGATCTCAACATGGTCACTTTCACCAGTCATGCTAGATTCATCCAACTTCAAGAGTGACCATTTCAGAACAACCCATCAGCCGGAATTTGATCGCTGATCTTCAGACACATAACATCACCCACTAAAACTTCAAAGATTGACACGGCTTGGCGCCTGCCATCTCTCACTACTTCAACTTTTATGTCACCACTGTCATCAGAAAGCTTTTCAAATTGTCTATTTTGCTTAAAGTTACTCGCGGCAGAGACAATTACAACAAAAAACACAGCAAATATAATACTGCTGCCATCAAACCGCCCTTCTTTCAAGCCATCTTCTTTAATTCCGAAGGCTAGATAAAGTACTGCACAGAGTAGAAGAATGATAACGGTAGTATCTTTGAATGCTTCATAAACAAAACTAAAAAAAAATTTGCATCTGCCTTTTAATAACAGTTTTGACCAAAAGCATTCGCTCTATGCAGAAGTTGAGCCTCATTACCTTGGACACTATTCTTTTCGTCGGTTCCAAGAATTGCAGCAACTTGCTTCACTCCTCCAAGATTACTCAAAGATTCGAAGTTCTTCTCTTTCACCATGGCAGTGAGTATTTTCTCATCAATGTCGAGAAAATTAACTCCAGCGTCTACCGATAACAATGGCAACATAAGAGAGGGACCGCAAGATTTGTTTGTTGCTATCTTTGACAAAGAAGCAAGAGCCCTGGTGAAGCGAATGACATCAAAAGCCAATCGCCGCCTTCTTTTTTGGAGTTTTGCCAGAGCCAAGAGACTTCTTGGTCACATATTTCTGGTTCGTTGGGTTTTCGAAGCTTCAAAGATATGGTAATGGAGGGCTGAAAATGAATACCCCTGACCCAACCAAAAAAAGAAAAAAGAAAAAAGAAAAAAGAAAAAAGAAAAAGAAAAGAAAAGAAAAAAATCGAAAAGCCAGGAAAATGCAAAACCAAGAACAAAGCAAGAAAGAAGATGAATTCAAGAAAAAAGAAAGCGAGTAGCTTTCAACAAAAATATATCAAATTCAATTAGTTGGCCAGTAAAGGATTTTGTAAAATCAAGAAAGAAAAGTGCAAAGGAAGTTTCAGTAAGAAGAAAATACGGAATCTGGAATTTTTATTAACTAAATTCTGTTACAGTTCATAAGCACTTATATAGCCATTGTTACTTATAAAACGGCAGTGCTTTTAAATTCTATAATTACACTTAAGCCACGTAGCTTGCACAATCATTACAAAATAGACCCAGCTCCTCTAAAACTACTCTGTTTCACTTTTTCCTCTTGCTTAACATTTCCCCTTAAACTAGATGTCTACTTTGTTTAAACTTTCTCAGCACCTTTGCTTAACATTTCCCCTTAAACCAAACATTTTCTAATTTTTCCATCACCAAAAACACAGAAGTTCAAACTGAATTTTCATTCAACTGCAGACCACTTCTTATATTACAGCATCAGACCACTCCTTATATCATAGCATTAGACCACTCTTTATGTCACAACATCAAGTAAAAAAGAGCTGAATTAACAACAATATGCAGTAAAATATGCCTCTAATTTACTTTCCAAACCTGGGTTGACAGACAACAAGATAGCCACTAGTCCACTTGAGTATAATACTAAGCTTCTGGCCATTGATGGTTCTCCACTTGCAGATGCAACTCTTTATCGATAGTTAGTTGACAATCTCATTTATCTTACTGTCACCAAGCCTGACATTTCATATGTTGTTCATCTGGTCAGTCAGTTTATGAGTGCACCTCGATCTACCCATTTTGTTGCAGTTCTTCGAACTCTACGCTACATCAAGGGTACTCTGTTTCATGGTCTACACTTCTCATCCCACTCCTCTCTGGAGCTACGGGCCTATTTTGATGCAGATTGGGCTGGTGATCCTACTGATCGTCGCTCCACCACTGGTTATTGTTTCTTACTTGGTACTTCTTTGATTTCATGGCATAGTAAGAAACAGTCTGTTGTTGCCCATTCTAGCACTGAGGTTGAGTATCGCACTCTTGTTGATACGACATCTGAACTTTTGTGGTTACACTGCCTTCTGAAAGATATGGGTGTTCCTCAATCATAAGTTCTCCTATTCACTGTGATAATCGTAGTACCATCCAGATTGCACATAATGATGTGTTTCATGAACGTACTAAACATATTGAGATTGATTGTCACTTCATCCGCCACCATCTTCAGCAGGGTGTCCTCCAGTTACATTCAGTTTCTTCTGAAGATAATCTTGCTAATATTTTTACGAAATCCCATCCACCTGGTCAAAATGGTGATCTTGTTTCCAAACTCCAGTTGACTTCGCCACCAAGAGTTTGAGGGGGGATGTTAGTATATATATTAGTATCTTATAATATCCCTAAAATATATGATTTTTCTTGTAATTATGCTAGGTTTGAATCTTTCCATATAGTGTATTTCCTTATTAACTTTGGCCTTCTCCACTATATATAAAGGTCTCCTTTTTATAGTTTAAAATACACAGAAATATACAATTATATGATTCCTCAAAACTCTCTTTATTTCAACATTTGTGACTCTAATAGTTCAGGCATGTAGCTCGTTGGTAACAAAAGAATACGTAAACCACCACAAGTTGGCCTGATGATAAAAGGGCAAAGGGCTATCTAACATGGTCTCCTAAATTCGAGCCTTCTTGATAGTGAAAAAGCAAGAGAACGATCTGACATAGTCTCCCAAGTTCGAGTCCCTACGGTTGCTAATAGGTGAGGTCATTGGAGTTCTTATTCAGCTGGTAGTTTCAGGGTCTTGAGAGATTAGTTAAGATGTGTATAAGTTGGCTCAGATACCCCCGATCATTTAAAAAAAAAAAAAAAAAAAGAATATGTACCCATTAGACATGATGATAACAATCGCATATTTGGACTAGTTTTCTTGGAAAAAAATTCGTTATGATCGCTGAAGTTTTGGTTATAAGACTATTTACAAGTTTAATTACAAAATGCTCAAACTTTTTATTTTATTTTCAAGATCTTTCTCCATGTCGAAACATTAGATATATGTTGTATAAGAAAAAATAATTAGTATTATTTATAATACATGTTATATTAGACTAAAAAATTTCGCTAAGTTCCCCCTTGCAATCTGAGTTCTTTCAAACAGAACTCAGTACTGTAGATAACCAGTCAACCACATTATGGTTATTAGTATCATATGATATGCGATATATATCCTATGATATGGGTCGCTAATGATACGTATTAGAGAATATATCCAAAATCTTTCAATACGTTGATATGTATTCTATGATACAATATGTATTAGTTTTTATCCTTAAAGATATCGATATGACTTTGTTAATTTGGGCCAAAGGCTCAAAAAAAAAATTTGGAGTTGGAGCTGGGTCACCCAACCCATCTAAATTTACCCATTTTGTATGGAGAAAGTGAAGAGAAAGATATGTTACCCTTTTGCATGATAATAATAACACAAGTGAAGATATAAATATTGGCATTGATCTTGGAGATGATTTAAATGATTGAAATAGAATGATATAAATTCTTAATTTTGTGATTAATTTTATTATATAATACTATAATTTAAAGCCAATAATATTACAAAATTCGTTAATTAATCTTGGTGATGATATTAATTTTTAGAAATTTATTATTATTTTAAAAGACATATCTTACGATACATGATACGATTCGCGATTTGACAACTATGAACCACATGACTTTGTTGATCTTCATCAAATAATGGTTGGAACCCTATTAACCCTGTAAGCCACACTTGCATAAATAGCACCAAAACTT
The DNA here is from genome assembly GCF_008641045.1 of Pistacia vera. Classification (NCBI taxonomy): domain Eukaryota; kingdom Viridiplantae; phylum Streptophyta; class Magnoliopsida; order Sapindales; family Anacardiaceae; genus Pistacia; species Pistacia vera. The sequence continues at coordinate 1,501,847 of NW_022196087.1, forward strand.
CTTTCTCCTCAAAATCTTAGTGATTTCATTAACATGCCTTCTATAGATATCTGTATACTTTATTCCTTCAATGTGTTGGCAGATCTATGTATTTCTCAATTTGTTAAAATAGTTCTGTTGAATGTAATCTATTAATTAACCTAGATAAAACTACATATTAATAGTATATATTATTACAATAAAGATAGATTGACAAACTCTTCTCACAAACGTGACGTGGTAGTTCGTAATTGATCATGTAGGACCCATTGTTGGGCAAACAGGATCCATTGGTCAGCTACCACGTCACGTTTGTGAAAAAAAGTTAGTATGAAGAGTTTGTCAGTAAAGTATTACCTATATTATTATTACAACACCATTGTTTAGAGAGAGGATTATTCTTTTAGTTTCTATAACCTATTATGTATGTCCAAGTTGTACACCATTAACCACAATATCTTATAACTTTAATTAATTTTTGCGGTATAGCTCATTGAGAAAGAGACTATCATTAATTATTTCTTAGTCTAACCAAAAGTTTTTATTGATCGATCAAGTACTATATATCTCTTGATATCGTCATAGGTAAATATGTTTTTGCTATATATTTTTTGTATGAAATTTTGGACAGATTTAGTGGAGATCCAGATCCTCTCAGAAAATTAAGAGACATTACAATTTGCTAATAACAAAATTAAAGAACTTTCGTGTATGCAACTGATGAGCGTGAGCATAACCCTGGAGCCTCAAGTGAAATTCTGGGTTTGCCGATTGGCTTCCACCTTGGTGTGCATATCTTAAACCTTTCCCTCGATGTTTCCTGCACAGCTTTTCTGTCTTGCTTCTTGAAAATACTCTTTCCTTTCTTGTTCATATCTTTCAATATCAGATCAAGTACACCAGTTATAAAAGATATATCTCTCTCAGTCTTTGCTTCATGATCACCATTACCTTCCAAGTTTGCGCGTGGCTCGCCATTCGGATTCGAATCTTTGATTATCTTTGTCCTCCCATCTGCCGTAACTTTCCATCTTATAACTAGCCTCTTCCTTTCACCCTGATCAGTAGGGTTTTGATCAGAACCCACTTCATCATCGAACCCTTTGACTTCAATGGCAGTAGTGTTTTGGAAACCTTTCTTCACCTCAGTTTCACTGGAATCCACTTTATAGCTACTCTTGGCTTTCTCGAATGTGTGTTTTGCAGGCTCAAGGGCTTTCTTTTTATTTCTTCTAACCGATTCAAAGTTTTTGTTGATTTTTGTGTTGGGTTTGGTTCCGGCTTTACTTGGGTGGCATGGAAAACGAATACTTTTGCCGGCGGTGGCAGTGCCAGTGGCTCTGTGTGAATTTGATGAATGATTCTGAAGAGAAAGAGAGGGATAGTGAACTTTTATCTTCACCATTCTGAATTTGCAAGAAGAAGAAAATAATGATGAGAATCAATTAGGGTTGTCGTGAGATTATGGGAGTTGTTATATGTATATATATAGATAAGCTTGATGTTTCCTAAACCTAATAAGATACACATTATTGTATTTTAGTTAAACTCAAAATCAATATTTAACAGATAATTTATTAATTTAATTATCTGAAATTTGATCAAATAATAAAAATCTTATCGAAGTTTCTGAAAGAATTCTATACGAAAGATGATTCCAATCGTGTAGCCCTGAGAAAACTAAGGTTGGGCTAGTTTTTGAGAAAAAGAATGGCTATATTATTACTAAAGTTTGGTTATATGAGACCATTTAAAAGTTAATTAATTACAAAATTCTTTAAATTTTTTTATATAATTTATACTTTCTTTTTAAACTTTTTATTATAATTTCAAGATCTTTCTCTATCAATAAACATTTAAAAGACCTCTAATTGTAAGAAAATCTATTATTTTTATGAAATATATTTATCATAATTCTTTTTTGTATATTTAAGTTTTTGTTATAATAATAATAGAAAAAGTGTACAACATACGTTGTATTATATATTTTACCCTAGATAAAAATAAATACGGATAGTATATTATGATTAGAACACTATCCTTCAGAGGGAGGATTAAAAAGCTAGATTTGTCTTGCATGCAACTCAAAAAACAAAAAAACAAAAAAAAAAAAAAAAACAAATTACGAATAACATAGTTTATTTTATTATTTTGGGTAAGATTTTTGAAAAAGTTGAATTAGGTAGTTATTACGAGTAGCATGTGAAAATTACAAAAACACCTCCCAAGTTTGTTAATTAGCTAATTATAAACACCCTTATAATAAAATATTAAAAATTAACAAAAACACCTCCACCCACCCATTAAATGTCTACAGCCGGCCACCACTGCTAGAATGTGATTGGAAGTCACCGTAATGATGCACGACCGACTGGATTTGGCCTATTGTACGTCGATATTGCAACATTCGGTCGTTAACGATGGCCAAAGATCTGGCCGTAAATGGTGAAATTGGATCTTAAGCCTTTGATGTGAAATTGGTGGTAAAAGGTCAAGGAGAATCAAGAAGCAGAAAAGGAGAGAGAACCTTTTTCCTTAATACACTTTAAGATTTTGTATCTTTAGGATTACTTGGATGACCACTTTATGGATCCAATTGGTAGTTAGTTCAATCTGCAATTTGGATACAGTATTCTATTATTTTGCCAAATTGTGATTCATAGTATAGGCTCAATTAACACTTTTTAAATTGTTGTTCTAGTTGTGTTTCATCAATATAACTTTTTAAATTGTTGTTTTAGTTGTGTTTAATCAATATAATATATTTGCCTGCTAGCTGTTTCTGGTTGTTGTACTGCTTTTCATCCATTCAAATAATTTTGACCAACAAATACTTTTTTTTTTTTTTTTGATGCAGAATGGACACTGTATGAGCAGGTATCAATTGCAGCTATGGACTGTCAGTGTCTTGATGTTGCGAAGGTTTGTTCTTCCCTTTTTAAGTTTTTCCTTTTTGGATTCTTTTCAATATTTTTTGTGTACTGTAACAAAGTGATTATAGATTTGGTTTAGTTCCATGATTTAGTTTCTCAGAAATGCTAGTTGAACCACAAAAGTGGTTTCTACTTCTGGATATTGTGTTGCAATGGCTATCTGCTGCTGGAAATGCATTGTAATCATAATTTCACATTGATTTTTGTATTGTTTGGACAAAATTTCTACTTCAAGCCTACTTCCTTAAGTTAGCTTTTTGATTCTGTAAACTGGTCCTTTTTCTTTATCATTGCCTTGATGTTGCATTTTTCCAACTTATGTACTTTGCTTATTGGTAGGTTGTTTTTATGAGATTCTTTCTTTAATTTCACAGGACTGCATTAAGGTTTTGCAGAAGAAATTTCCAGAGAGCAAAAGGGTTGGTGAGTTAAACAACTATTTTCTCCAAATTATTACATTTATGTCTTAGATTTAGACTGAACGTCCTCAAGGATGTCAGCCCATCGGTAGGCTTACCGGCCATTAAAGGCATCAGCATCACCCTTCACTTTATGACGAGTTATTAGCCCCTTAAGCCACTCTTGCATAAATAGCACCAGAACTTCTTTCTCCTCAATGGTGGATTCTAAAACCTTGGTAGTTTCAATACCTTGAGTTCTTTTTCTACAGTAATTTTTTTATTTACATTGTCTCTTCAATTTCATTATTTTAGACTGAAAATATAATTTGTTAAGAATAAATTAAACTTTCTAGGCTTTGCAATCCTTGTGGGTTCGACCTCGTTGCTTATATTTCTATACCCCGATAGACTCAGTAAGCTTGCGAGTACTGATAAGTTGCATAAATTTAGTGTTTTTAGGTTTGTTTTATAGCCTTCTAGTTAATTTCTCATTTGTTTTCTGTGTTTTGATGTTAATTTTTGTTAAGTTTGAAATATGAATGGTCAGCTATTGATTTGAAGAATTTTTGTAATTTTCAGGCATTAATTGAGTAGATTGGAACATTGGAATGAAATTGGAATTCAAAGCTTGAAAAAATTGAGATTAGCTGACAAGTTTGAAGGTCATGGCCTTGCCTTGGTGGTTTACCACGGCCGTGGTGGTGGAATGAAGATAAAATAATGAGGACAGGAAACACTATAGCCTAGGCTGTGGTGACGTACATTTAGACACGGTCTGGGTCGTGTCGGGCACTTTTATGGTTTTTATTAGTTTTTCTTTCCTTTTTCGTTTAGGACTCTTTTGGGTATTTAAGGATAATTAAGATTACTCCTTGGGAGGCTGAATTTTACCCATTCTTGGAGAGAGATTATTGTGTAACAAAAGAGAAAGGAGAATCAAGAATAAAATTCATCAAAGAGTTTGTTTTTACTTTTTCAATATGATTTATTTCTTGGATTATATTCTTGTTTCTTTTATTATGAACTAATTTTCTCAGGCTAAGACTAGGGTTAGTCTATCTATGGATCTGTGATCAATCTTTTACTCTTTGGTCAGTGAATTATTTTTCTAATGATGAGTTTATATTATGTGCTTAATGCTATTAGGAACTTGATCAATTTCTGATAGAATTGTTTTGTGTGATTGAGACCGAGAGGAGATATCACATGAGTGCTCTAGTAATATAGGTTATGGATTAATTGGATAGAGAGATATATGAATTGATACATGCAATAGTCATAGGCATGATTAACTTGTGTTGAAAGCTAGAGGATTTCACAAAGCTTAATGCTCATCTATTTCATTAAATCTATATAGAGATATCTAGGTTGTGAAATAGAAGTAGAATTAATATTGCTTGAGAAAGAATATTGGTTAATCTAGGAAAACCCTTTGTCACATTAATTAAATAAATTCATTGACCATAGTAAATTGAGCGGTGCAGAGAAGTCATAGATGAGCCTGAAGTCTTAGCCATTTTCTCTCATTGAATTCTTAATTTTAGTTTTACTGCAATTCGTTTCTAATATTTTAGATTTTAATATTTTTAGTTTTAAAGATCACCATTCTAAGATTTGATTATCTAGATAAACTTAAGACTAATTAATTTTTCAGTACTTGTTTACGCAATCCCTTGGGTACGATAACCTGTATTTTATTATACTATATTACTTGAGACTAGTATACTTGCTAGTAGTTGTTGCAAACGACACAACAAGTTTTTGGCGCCGTTGCCGGGGATTATAGGTAGGCAATATTGAAATCATTAGTTTAGCTTTACTTTAGATCTTGTTCCATTTTTTTTTTATATTTATATAATTTTTTCTTTTTCAAGTTCTCTTGTTTTCAGATTTTCCAGTGTATAACACACACTAGACGAAGATTGGAGATTCTTGAACCTTTTGATCCAGAAATTGAGAGAACAATATGAGCATTGAGAAGAAGGCAAACAAGGAATATGACAGACAACAATAATAATCAAGAGGATCCTCTACTTTTGGAGAATCTCGAAGACGGTGCAGCTCCACGTTCTTTAATGGATTATACAATGCTGTCATTGAGAGGCACTGCTTCTAGCATTAGAAGGCCAGCCATTGCAGCAAATAACTTTGAAATTAAATCTACGATTATTCAGATGATTTAGTCAGCCTACCAATTCAGTGGTTTAGCCCACGAGGATCCAAATGCTCACATTGGAAATTTCTTGGAGATATGTGATACATTCAAGCAGAATGGTGTCACAGACGATGCAATTAGATTGAGACTGTTCCCTTTTTCCTTAAGAGATAAAGCCAAGAATTGGCTAAATTCTTTGCTTGCAGAATTTATTACAACTTGGGATGCATTGGCTCAGCGCTTTCTAGCTAAATATTTTCCTCCCTCTAAAACTGCAAGGATGCGTAATGATATCACTAATTTTATGCAGGTAGATGGAGAGTCATTATATGAAGCATGGGAGCGTTACAAAGAGTTGTTGAGGAAATGCCCGCATCATGGATTACCAATTTGGTTACAGGTACAAACTTTTTATAATGGTTTAATTCCTGCTAATCGTTCTATAATTGATGCAGCTTCAGGAGGCACTATAATGAAGAAGACACCAGAAGCAGCGTATGAATTATTGGATGAGATGGCTTCAAACAGTTACCAATGGCAGTCTGATAAAGCGCCACAAAGAAAGACAGCAGGATTATATGGAGTGGATGCAATCACAACAATTTCTGCTCAATTGGAAGCATTGAACAAAAAGATTGGTAATATGAGTGCCCCAATCATGCAAGTGAAGAGCACAAGTTGTGATCTATATGGAGGAGACCATCTTAGCAATGAATGTCAAGTAGGTAACCCTTTTGCTAATTCTACTGAAAGTACTAATTATGTTGGTAATTTTCACAGGCAACAACAGGATAATCCTTACTCCGGTGCTTACAACCCTGGTTGGCAAAATCACCCCAATTTTTCATGGAGCAATCAAAATGCAATGAAACCACCACCTCCGAGTTTTCCTCAAGAAAAGAAGCCCAATTTGGAGGAACTTGTGACAAAGTTTGTAAGCTCCACTGAAGCAAGATTTCAGAATCAAGAAGCTTCGATCAGAAATTTGGAGACTCAGATGGGGCAGTTGGCAAATTTGATATCAAGGAAAGCCCAAGGAACGTTGCCTAGTGACACAGAGAAGAATCCAAAGGAGCATGTGAAGGCAATTACACTAAAGAATGTCAAAGAAATTGGGCATAAAGAACAAGAGAAAGAGGAAGCACCTAAAGTGCAACCAGACAGCATTGCTGAGAAGTTGTTTGTACCTAAGAAGATAGTGATTCAGCCTCTTTTCCCTCTTGCATTGAAGAAGCAGAAAATTGATCAGCAATTTGCAAAAATTTTAGATATTTTTAAGAAATTGCACATTAATATTCCATTTGTAGAGGCTCTTCTTCAGATGCCTAGCTATGCAAAGTTCTTGAAGGAGATCCTTTCCAACAAGAGAAAACTGGAAGAGCAAGAGACAGTAAAACTCACTGAAGAATGTTCAGCAATTTTGCAAAATAAATTGCCACCAAAATTAAAAGATCCAAGGAGTTTTACAATACCTTGCATTATTGGTTCACTTTCATCTTCCAAAGCTTTATGTGATTTAGGTGCTAGCATTAATCTAATGCCTTTATCTATTTTCAGAAAATTGGGACTTGGAGAACCAAGGGCCACCACAGTATCTCTACAACTGACTGACAGATCAATTAAATATCCAAGAGGTATTGTGGAGGATGTGCTTGTCAAGGTAGATAAGTTTATTTTTCTTGCAGATTTTCTTGTGTTGGATATGGAAGAAGATGTTGATATACCTCTCATTCTTGGATGACCATTTTTAGCCACGGGTAAGGCATTGATTGATGTGCAAAGAGGTGAGCTAATTCTTAGGGTAGGAGATGAAAAAGTAAAAATCGATGTTTTTAAAACTGTAAAACACCCTTTAGAAGATAACACGTGCTTTAGAATCGATGCTTTTGATCCTTTGGTTCATGAGTATTTTCAAGATAACAGGTATGAAGATCCATTAGAAACTTGCTTAATTGATTCAAAAGAAGATGGAGGGGAGAATAAGCACCTAATTGAGATTGTAGCAAGATTGGAGGCCGGTCCACTTATAAAAGGGTCATGTTAAAGGATAAAAAGCTTGCAGAGTCCAGCCTTCACCACAAGGTACCCCGTGTCACTTTACACAACCGTGGCATAAAAAAAAAAAAAAAAAAAAAAACCTAAAGCCTATCATCACAATTGTCAATGACTGCTTGCTCATTCGTGGAGCCACATTTGACCACCTTATGAGCCCAAATTCCTAGTAGTTTTGTCCTCCGCTTTAGGGAAGTTTCTGTCTCTCATTTTTCAGGTTTTTTTTTTTTTTCTTCTTCTTCTTTTTGTTTTCATGCACTGAGGACATTGCATCTTTTAAGTTTGGGGGAGTGGGGGTTTGTTTTTGTGTCGCCTTATTGATGGTTTATTTCATTGTTTGGTGTGTTTGTTTTAGGAAGTTCTTATTTTTTTTTTTTTTTTTATCTTATTTTTGTTTGGTTTGTATTTAGTATTTGTTGTATGGGTAGTATGCTTATGCTGTTGATACAATCCCAAACGAAACTTTGTGATATCCCCAAGAAAATTTTTTTTGCTCTTTGTATGAACTTGGTAATCACTTGGAGTAGTGATAGTATCAAGTCTGAAAGGATTCAAACATGGTCATATCTTAGGAAATGCTGAAGAGTATGCAATTCTAGATGGTTATGCAATTATGGTTGATTACATGATTTTGTTGTGTACCAGCCGAGCCTTGTCTTCACTCCTTACCCTCTTAAAAAAAAAAAAAAAAAAAAAAAAAAAAAAAAAAAAAGTGTGCATATACAGTCTTGAAATAAATTAACTATGCTTATTTGTTTTTTTTTGAATGAACTACTCCGCTATTCGAGCTACTTAGTAACCAGAGTATTCATAAGACCCATGTTTGCTTTTGCGTCAAACTGTAGCTTGAATTATGAGTATGCAAAACACTTTATGTGTTGTGACGTGCTGAGTAACGGGGGCATTCATCACAATGTGTGCATTCGGTGTAAAAAGGTATGCGACAATCTAAAGAAGCCTAGGAAAAAAAAAAAAAAAAGAGAAAATAGCAGGGGGTAAAATATAAAGTCTTGGTGAGCACGACTGGGTTGGGAAAGATAGAGTTGCACAATTAGCTGGATTGTATGTTTGGATGCATGAAATTATTTAAAGCATGTTTGCCTTCTTCCTTTATTTTGAAGTGCTGCGAATCCTCGATGATTATTGAGTTTTTTTTCTGATATTTCTTTACTCGGGACGAGCAAGTACATTTAAAAGTTGCACAACAACCCCTTAAGCCACTCATCTTGCTAAAATAACATGCCTTCTATAGATAATTCTTTCATGTGTTGGTAGATCTATGTAATCTCAGTTTGTTAAAATAGTGATGCTGAATTTAATACAATATCAATTAGCCTATATAAAAGCATATTAATAGTATACATATTATTATTACAACACCATTGTTGAGAGAGGATTTTCTTTTAATTTCTATAACCTATCATGTACGTTCAAGTTGTACACCATTAATTACTACAATATCTTTAACTTCATTAATTTTGCAGTATAGCTCATTGAGAAAGAGACTATCATTAATTATTTCTTTGTCTAACCACAAGTTTTTATTGATCGATCAAGTCTATATCTTGATATCGTTATAGGTAAATATGTTTTGCTATATATTTTTTTGTATAATTTTGGACAGATTTATGGAGATCCAGATCCTCTCAAAAAATTAAGAGACATTACAATTTGCTAATAACAAAATTAGGAACTTTCGTGTATGCAACTGAGAGCGTGAGCATAACCCTGGAGCTCCAAGTGAAATTCTGGGTTTGCCGATTGGCTTCCACCTTGGTGTGCATATCTTAAACCTTTCCCTCGATGTTTCCTGCACAGCTTTTCTGTCTTGCTTCTTGAAAATACTCTTTCCTTTCTTGTTCATATCTTTCAATATCAGATCAAGTACACCAGTTATAAAAGATATATCTCTCTCAGTCTTTGCTTCATGATCACCATCACCTTCCAAGTTTGCGTGTGGTTTGCCATTCAGATTCGAATCTTTGATTATCTTTGCCCTTCCATCTGCCGTAAGTTTCCATCTTATAACTAGCCTCTCCCTTTCACCCTGATCAGCGGCGTTTTGATCAGAACCCACTTCAGCATCTAACCCTTTGACTGCAATGGCAGTAGCGTTTTGCAAACCGTTCTTCACCTCAGTTTCACCGGAATCCACTTTATAGCAACTCTTGGCTTTCTCGAATGCCTGTTTTGCAGGCTCAAGGGCTTTCTTTTTATTTCTTCCAACCGATTCAAAGTTTTTGTTGATTTTTGTGTTGGGTTTGGTTCCGACTCTACTTGGGTGGCATGGAAAACGAATACTTTTGCCGGCGGTGGCAGTGCCAGTGGCTCTGTGTGAATTAGATGAATGATTCTGAAGAGAAAGAGAGGGATAGTGAACTTTTATCTTCACCATTCTGAATTTGCACGAAGAAGAAAATAATGATGAGAATCAATTAGGGTTGTAGTGAGATTATGGGAGTTGTTATATGTATATATATAGATAAGCTTGATGTTTCCTAAACCTAATAAGACACACATTATTGTATTTTAATTAAACTCAAAATCAATATTTAACAGATAATTTACTGATTTAATTATCTGAAATTTGATCAAATAATAAAAATCTTATCGAAGTTTCTGAAAGAATTCTATGCGAAAGATGATTCCAATCGTGTAGCCGTGAGAAAACTAATTAAGCTTGGGCTAGTTTTTCGGAAAAAGAATGGCTATATTGTTACTAAAGTTTGGTTATATAAGACCATTTACAAGTTTAATTCATTACAAAATCTTTTTAAACTTTCTATTATAATTTCAAGATATTTCTCCATCAATAACTTAAGTGTTTGGAAATGGATTAAATCTTCAGCAATTTATTAAAGAGTAAACGACTTTTTCCCACCCAAGGTTTGCGTTAGTGACACTTTCCCACCCAAAGTTAATATTCCATTACTACCGAAAGCCGATTTTGACAGATTCCGGTGGCGAAATTCTTTCTGTAACCACTATTTGAAACTTGGGTCTCTTCTATATAAAACTCATCTTACTCCGACATCTGATTTCTCATCGATTGTCGGCCACTGTAAAGTTAGAGTTTCCTATTCTGAGCTTATTTCTAGTGACGAATATTCAATCGGTTCCCACCATTTGATCCACCAGCATCAACCCTACAAAAAACCTCTTACCCTAGTTTCTGGTAACTTGCCGATGCCGACTGAGGAAATGACGTGTATTTTGAGTATTAACGGAATATAAACATTGGGTGAAAAAGTAGTATTTCGAAACTTTTTTTATGAGAAAGTATTATTAGGTAAGAAAAAGTCGTTTACTCTTTATTAAATAAAAGAAGAATCAACGAGTTTAACATCTTCCCGCCCCAACCCCCAAGTGAAATTTAGGATTTGCCGATTGGCTTCCACCCGGGAGTCTATATCTTAAACCTTTGTCTCCATGTTTCCTCCTCAGCTTTTCTGTCATTGCTTCTTGAAAATACTCCTTCCATTCTTATCCATGTCTTTCAATATCAGATTAAACACATCAGTAATAAAAGATACATCTCTCTCAGTCTTTGCTTCACGATCACCATTATCTTCCAAGTTTGCGCATGGTTTTCCATTCAGAGTTAATCTTTGATTATCTTTTCCCTCCCATCTGTTGTAAGCTTCCAACCTTATAACTAGCCTCTCCCTTTCACCCTAATCAGTTGGTTTTTCAGAACCCACTTCTCTTTTTATAGCAGTTTCACCGAAATCCACTTCAGAGCTACTCTTGCCTTTGTCAAATGTCCGATTTGGAGGCTCAAGGGCTTTCTTTTTATTTCTTCCAACTGATTGAAAGTTTTTGGTGATTTTTGTGTTGGGTTTGGTTTTGCTTTTTTCTTTTTTTTTTTTTTTTTTTTTAATGAATGGCTTTCGCGTGTCTCATGAACTAATTCTCCGAGTCCTTAGAAGTATTAGTCGGTAAAAACTTCAGTGGGTACTCCTATTAACAATCGAAGAGAGACTCGAACTCAAAACTTCACTTAACATAGAGCCTCTACGACTACTAGTAAAACAATTCATTTTCCTAGCCACTCAAGGTAACGCGGAAAACTATCTCTAGATAATCGAATGGTACGATAAAGACTCTTAAGTGTATCACTCAAGACTTAATTGAGTGATACATTTAAGAGTCTCTATCGTACCACTCGATTATCTAGAGATAGTTTTTCGCGTTACCTTGAGTGGCTAGGAAACTAGCAGTCATAGAGGCTCTATGTTAAGTGAACTCATTACTGGGTAGGTTTAGAAACTTATTGTAATTGGTATTTATTAAAACCAAAAATTTTAAATATATAATATGATAATTATGCGTTTCCTAATTGTAAGATAATTTGGTGCGTTTGGTTTAATATTTCTATCCATATTCCCAATCTTATTCTCAAAATATTTGTTTGTTTAATTACCTAGGAAATATTATTATATTTTTTAATTACTTTTAGACCCCTAAAGTTTATTAATTTCATTAAATACCCCCAGAAAAAAGGTTTAAAAATTAACAAAAACACCCCTACCCACCCATAGTTGCCAGATTCCGGTAACCACCGTCGGTGGTAACAGGAATCTGTTACAACGGCTTAAAAACGATCAGAAATTGTCGGTAATTCGCCGATCTGGCCTTTTCGGGCTAGATCCACAGTGGATCTTACTGACGGCCAGATCTGGCCTTTTGCAGCCGTGGTGGATCTGGCCGGAAAATGCCAGATCGATGCACATTCGGCCAGATCCACGTAATCTATGTCATAACACCAGATTCCGATCAGATTCCGTCGGTGGTGGCCGGAATCTGGCACTGTTGGTGGGTGGAGACGTTTTTGTCATTTTATAAAATTTTTATATATTGGGGTGTTTATTTAAATTAGCAAATCTATGAGATTTTTTAATAAATTTTTAAATTTTACCTCGTAATAATCACTTTATTCAATTATCCAGTACTATCTCTAAAATTTTATCCAAAATAATAAACTAAACGCACTCTTGGTTTCCTAGTTGTAATGGTATCACATTGCAAATAAACTTGGCAAATAAAAGCGACGGGTTCTCTAGACTAATTTTTTTTTTTCCTCCAATTTTTCAAAATTAATAGTATTTATTATGACTTATGAGGCTGAGATTGGGCCCGGTTCTGGGCCCGGGTTTACCAAACCCAAGAAAAAAATTAATTTCTTCTTTCCCGCCTTCCCGCCTCTCGAAACGCTTTTGTGTAGAAACTAGAAACTAGAAAGTAAAAGTGTTAAGCTGCGAGTTTCAGTGGAAAAATATGCAGAGGAGGAGCTACAGCAAGGACTTAATAGCAACTACAGATGGATACTCCAGATAAGAACCGAATTACTGCTACTTCGCTGTCCAAGTTTGAGGTAAATTTGTCAAACCCTTCCATTTTTTGTTTTGGGTTTTGTGAATTTACTTCAGTTTCGAGAGAATGACACAATTTGTGAGGTTTTGGCGTTGGGTTTTTGTTTTGATTATGATTTGGCATCTGGGTTTTTGTTGGTTTTTATTTTTATTTGAATTTGATGAGGCTTTTGAAGTACAAGCTGCTTTAATTGTGTGTACGGTTAAGGTCTTGTCATCGTTGATTTAGTTGAATTATTCTGATGCGATAAGATTTTTTGTGATTTAAGCAAACGAAAATGTTCGTTTTCAGGTTTCATGCACAGAAAAAAAATTTGAAATGCTATGATGAATTTCTATAGTGAGGAAACCTTTAAATGTGCAGGATGTTTCTTTTGTGCTTTTTCTTGTGGACATTCCCATAATTGCCTTTCTGTTACTGTGTCCTATTAAGCAAGCATTAATTTAAAATGGGCCGTTTTTCTTTTGCCTTGTCCGGCTTGGACCCATTTGATTTTTGCTTGGCAAAATTCATATTTCTGTGTTTGTGATTAGGATTTGTTGTTAACTGTTAAGATAATCTATTGCTGACTATGTTTTTAAGGCTATGTTGTGATAGAAAATGCTTGTCAACATGTAGGATTCTCCTGTCTTTAATTACATCAACAATCTTTCACCCATTGAGCCGGTTAAATCCGTACACACTGGTCACTCATTCAACTTGCTGAGTTTTACTTCTCCTTCATCTGCGTTTGCTTCACCGCAGTTCAGTTCCTTCAGAGAATCTAGATTTTTACCTAAAAGGTAAAACTAATTATTCATTCTTGCTTCATTTCATCCCATAATAAATAATCGTTTTGGACTTTCAACTGATGTTGTTTTTGTTTATAGTAATCAATCCCCAGATCCATTGAAGCCTGAGCATACTCTCTGTGGAAATGAAAACAAACCAAGTGAAGGGGATTCAGAAGTTGCTCAACCATCTGTTAGGTGTGCCCAACAACTGGAATGTCTTATGCCACAGAATCCTGCTAGAGAGATCACTCTTGAGCCACTTAATGAACCCTTGGGCTTAGCTATTGAGTTGTCAAAAACAATGAAATATGATTGTAGTAGCCCCGTTAGTAACAAGGTGTCTCGTGATGCAATGCAGACAAGCAAAGAGCCAGAAATGGCAGCTGGACCATCATTTATTCAATCCAATGAGGATGACTTGAGAGGGAGACACCAGTTTGAAACGAAAATAAATTTGCGTAAAATTCTTCGAATTGAGCAAAGTGAAGAAGTAGCAGAAAGTGATTGGAGCTCATTGATTTCTGATGTCTCTGATCTTCTAAACTCTAATCCATCCATTGTTGAGTATAATTTTGAGGAAAAAGACCAGACGACAGTGGATCCTGGAATGGTGTCTTTCATCTCAACAGCCCTACATCCCCCTCATGATAATTCCAATGATTTAGAGCAAACGGTATCTACCGGTCCAAGTGGTTCTTGCAAACAGAGTGAAATAAGAGAAGCAGTAACTCAAACTGGAGAAATCGGGGAACTGAAGGATTTGGATCAGACACCTGATTTTCTTTCTAGCACTCTTCTGAATAAGTTAGTTGTTAGTGAGTCCAGAACAGAAGTGGATGACAAGGGAGAAAAGTGTGGCCAGTCTAGCTGCAAGGTAAAAAGATAGATTTATTGTAAACTATTTTCAAATAGGAGTTGCACATCTTATATACAATTTATTCTTGATAGATACCACCTTCTATTCGTTATATTTTTCCTTGTGACAATTCAATGGTGAATTTACTTGCATAATTACCTTCATGAATGGTCTAAACGGTATAGCTGTTGTATTGATGAAACAACAATTTTCAGTGTTACAGAATAGGAAATTATCTGGAATATCTTTTGTTATAATTGACTTATCATTACTTTCCAAGTGTAATTTTTATTTTATTTTCATTTTTTATGACTTTACTGTCCCTCAAGAGTGTTTTATAAAAAACGATATCTGACTTCAAGAACAGTTATTGTGGCTCTTCTGTTGCCTTTTAGAGTAGAAATGAATTGTGAGAATTGTGTTTTCTGTTGATTATATCTAGCAGAACCTCTAATAACAATGCCCTATTTGTCAAAATAAAAAATAGGTCAACCAAAATCATTGTCAGTGTATGGTAATTGCATTGAATCTGTTTTAATATTAAGAGTTGTACCCTCTTTCAGTTCTCTGGATTGTTGATATTTAATTAGAAAAATACACTATCTAGAAGTAGATCTATAATGGAATGCAATGAAAGTTACAGTAGTTTGTATCAGGTGAATTATGGGAAGAGAAATTAATGTGGAAATATGAGAGTTCTCAAGTCTATACATGCATAGCAAATTTTTTACTTCATAATTAGAGGAAAACTTGAACAGGTCCCCATGTAGGAAAACAGTCAGCCACCTCCACATGATTTTATCATATATGAACGCAACTTGGAACTTTTACTAATACCAGCTAATCATGGTGATTTGCTTCTCAAATATCATGTTTTGTACTACTATAATTTGAAATATTACTAGCAATGAAGTGGTCTGAAAGTCAATTTAATGCTTTCTCAAGAGCCTTGCATAGGGGAACGCTTATTGGCGGTCACAGTGAGTGTATCAATAATTTTTTCCCATGTTTTACCTGATTTCCTGCAGCAGCTTAAGATACGAAGGCGTTGCCTGGTTTTTGAGAAGGCAGCGGGTCTCAAAAAGCAAGCTGAAAATGAGTCTAACTGTACTTCAATCCAGTTACAATCTGATCATGAAGTTGCATGCGTAGGAAAGCAGTTGGTCCCAGGTAAGAGGGAAAGTGGTTACTCTTCGTCCATATTACCGGGTGTTGGATTGCACTTAAATGCTCTTGCAGCTACTTCAAATAATGGCAAGATTGTCAAGTGCCGAACTCTACCTTCTGGAAGGCAACTAATAAGTATGACAAGTTCCATGTCCTCTGTTGGTTCTGTGACATCCAGTCAAAATCTTAATGAATCGTCGACTCTGCACTCCATGGAAAGGGATTCATTTCCCTGTGACCATAAATTTAAGGTGATGGAAAATGCTCTGCAAACATGCCCAAGTGATGGTGGTGAAGAATTCAACCATTCTGATCCCAAGATAAAGAGGTATGTATAGCAATAACTACTTTTGGACATCTGATCAGAAATTCTTTTGCTCAGAATTTAGAATTGAACTACTATAATTTTCAGATACAAGCCAGAGCCTGATGATGAAAGTAAGGCCTGCAAGCGCTGCAATTGTAAGAGGTCAAAATGCTTGAAGCTGTAAGTTTATTGCTTTTTGTTTTGGTTTAGTAGTCTATATGTGTGTGTAAGATAGTTTTCTTTTTTCTTTTGTTCAAGTTTGATTATGTTTCATCTTGCAACTTGTCACTGTTATCATGTCAGTTTCCATCAATTTACTGGGTACTAGGCAGTCATTTTCCCTTTCATTTGTTATTCATTTATTTATTTATATGATTCATGTTCTTTGACACAGTTACTGTGAATGCTTTGCCGCTGGTCTCTACTGTGTAGAGCCTTGTTCATGTCTAGATTGCTTTAACAAGCCTATTTATGAAGATACTGTGATGGAGACTCGTAGACAGATCGAATCTCGCAACCCACTTGCATTTGCTCCAAAAGTGATCAAAAGTGTTGACTCTGTTACAGAATATGGGGTTAGAAGTTATCATTGATTATTCTATTTTCAGTCATCGTAGCACTAGTCACTACAATCCATTCTTTGCATGGCCTCATTCTTGAGTGCACAATGTAATACCACATTGCTAAAATTCGTGAGCTTGGGGCTGTGATGGCTTTTCTGTAGACCTTTTTCCCATGAGGTTCCTTCAACAATTAACAATTATCTTTAATAATTCACACTCTGTATTCATTTATGCAGGATGAAATTAACAAGACTCCAGCTTCAGCCAGGCATAAGAGTGGATGCAACTGCAGAAAATCAAGCTGCTTAAAAAAATACTGCGAATGCTTTCAGGTTTTTGTTTTTTAGCTCAGTATAAGTTCTAAAAGGTTTCCATCTGATATCAACACTGTTGTTTGTGCATGAAGGGCGGTGTTGGATGCTCTATAAGCTGCAGATGTGAAGGATGTAAAAATGCTTATGGAAGAAAGGATGGTAAGTGCTAATCTGGTTCTTTTATATTCCCATGCATCTGTTAACGAATCGTTTTATTAATCTGTTCAATTATCTTATTATAACATTGTTTCCGGAACAAACTTCTCTCCCACTCTTACATAATAGGTTGCTACTTGCTAGTAAACGCATTTCTGACTGCAGTTTCTTATTTTGCCTTTCTGTTCCATTAGGAGGTGATGAAACTGAAGACGAAGGGGAAGAATCAGAAGCCTGTGAAAAGAATGAATCAGACACAACCTTAACTGATAATGTGGTCAAAAAGGGTGAAGAGGAGTATCCAGATCTTCTGATGATACCTTCTGATGTTACCAGGTTCCCTATCTCAGCAATCTAAATTAGTTTTCATCTGTTGTTAATTATTTGCCATGCTATCGACTTGACTGTCGTTCATCTTTAGGGGTAAACGCTCAGGATCATCTCTTTCTACTTTTGGTCCATCTCCTAAGCTGTCCACCAGCATAAAGCTTCGAACATCTAATCTTTTCCATCAGCCCAAATTTGAAACACATCTTCAGGTGATTCCAGAAGAAGAAACTCCCAAGAATCTTGAAAGCAATTACTCACCTACTGGTGGTGGTGGTGTGCACTCAGCCTCTCCAAACTGTATGAGGATTTTACCGCCTAATAACAAGACAGGATCATCACAATTTAGGTATAGAACTAGGAGGTTGACTCTGAGACAGATAACATTCCCATCAGCCACCCCAAGAGAACCTCAGTAATAATCTAAAAGCTCAAGTTTTCTTCAAAGATGCTGAGGTTTGTTCTGGTTGTGCTGAGTGTGAGCCAATTAAAGGTTTTAAAATATAAGAAAAGAAAAAGCATGCCTACCTCTGGTAGGTATCAGGTGTGTCATCTTTCGGTGCCAACCTCATAATACTAAATAATTCCATAAAATTTAATATCATGTATCATATTCCTATGTCTTCTATTGTACAACTTAAAGAAATTCCTGCACTGTTGCTGTATTATTTCGTGAGTTTTAATTCACAGCTTTCATGTGATCAATTTAACCCTGCAATTTTTGTTTCTATGGAGCAAAACTGGCCTAAAGGTACAATAAAAGCGGACTGGTAAATCAGAAAAAATCCTGAAGGAGAAGGAATTCGTACAAAGGATCCTGATACATATCAGGTATGAGCACCCATATTTAGGTGCATACATAAACAAGATTAACTCCACATATGAGAGGCAGAGAAAGCAAATGAATATAACCTTTGATCTTTATGCAGGGGAAAATTTTTATCTCACAACATTATCAGTTTGCCAATGGAGCATCTAAAAAATACATAATGTCCTAGTCTTAACGACCTTTAGAAAAAAACAAAGAAAGAAGATGCTTCAATTAATGACCATCTAATGTTTTTGCCAATTCACTTCTGTTCTACGCTGTGCCGGTGACCCTAGTTAGAGTTGAAATGAGAATCTTGAACACCAAAGGCAATGTGAATTATGAAATTTTCAAACTTCTTAAAGCAGAAGCAAGCAGGGGAAGCTTTCCAGGAGCTCTCTGTTTGTAGTCTTTCTCCAAAGCAGCAGCTGCCAAAGATTGCAGCTCTGGACCCTCCTTATCTTCCTTGTTCCGTCCTTTCGTTAGTTGTGCAATGGCCGAGGTACACTGGCAACCAGGATTTAAAACTCAGTCAAGCAAAGTTAATTACTACAGGATGACAACAGAGGAGCAGAGAGAAATCAACTATTAAGACACAAGATTGTATAAAAGAAATTAAAGAGCCAATAGGCCAGTCTTGTACCGAAAACCTAAAGTATAATATCAAAGCCAGCACCCAGCAAAAGAAGTGCCAAACAGAGATTAATGTCCCCAATACACACAAAGTTCATCTGAAGAGTATGTGCCAAGAGAAAAGCTCACCAAGCAGAGGCCAAAGAGTGCTCTAGTATTCTTGCCCCCAGTCAAGTCTATCGTGGATGCATAGTATTTCTTAGCTGTCTGAAGGTTTTCTAGTCCACCAAGTGTGTATAACACCTGTTCAAGAAATCAAAAGAAGCATATGTTAGATTTACACCTATATTACTGTTCCTTGTGCAAGGATATAACTTTTTTAAGTCGGAAACAATGCATGAACAATAAGTCTATCTAAATTGTAAGTTGGAGCACACCAATAATTTTCAATCCACATACTTATTCTCCCTTTCTTCAGTGGAGGGGGAAATGCTCCAGAAGAAAACAGAAAATATTGAAAACAATAAACAAAAGTAGTAAGCTCTTTCCCCCTCTTTCTGTGAGCAGAGAAATGCTCTCTGAAGGCAAAAGGTATTCAATGCACAAACACAGAAACATAATTCATTAAAGACTAAAAACCATTTTGTCATCAATCACTAAATTTCTAGAAGTTGTTCCCCATTCAGATGATGGATTAAGTTTTAAGAGATAAAAGAAAAGAAGTTTGTTTAAGAGGCAGTTGCTTTAGCGTACAGAACACAAGAAAACTTTCTTAAACTATTCAAATACAGGATCTTTGAACTCCCCAGTAATATCTCTATCATAAAAACCAAAAAAAGAAGGAAATATTTCATTAAACAATCAATAACTGGTAATAAGAAATAAAGAAGGCACTCACATCAGCATACGCTAGGTGATGAAGTGGAACAGTTGGCTGCGATAGTATGAGCTCCTCATAGCAAAAAGCAGCTTGTTTGTACCTAATTTACAAACACAAAGAAAACTAAGCTATGGGAGGAAACAAAGAGTAAACACAAGATAGAGGAAGGACAATTTAGGGGGAGTTGGAAGAGCACTCACATTTGCAATGATATATATATTTCGGCAAGTTCTCTCCAGGCATCATGATCTGCCATAAATCTGAAAAGAGTGGAAATACAACAGCTTAGCCATATCTGTTTTGTTTATATATTATCAGAAAAGGAAGGGAAGAATAGGCTTGAGAGAAACTCACATTTCCAGATATTTATTAAGCAAATCTATGGCTCCTGAATAGTCACCTTGTGCCTTTGCTATAGATACTCTCCTTTTATGTAATACCTGTTTCAGAAACATCACATTGTTCGGCATTAAACAGTTCTTCACTTTCCAGATAAAAAAGTATTATATTTCTCACACAGGAACGATAGAACAGTCAATATACTCCATTCTTACAGAAAAGGAAATTCATTTATGCAGAATCAGTTACAGAATTTACCTGATCAAGTGGATTATCCTCTAAAAGGCCTGAGTAGGCTTTCTCTGCCTCTGCCCACAATCCCTTTGCTTCAAGCAAAATAGCCTCTAACCTTCCTGTGATTCATGCAAATAAAGAACTAATATATGAGCAAACTTGCCTATGCACATGTTGATAGGCATTAAGCTTTAAACACTTATGGACTGATCAGCAAGGCAGCCAATTAAGAATCTGACCATTCATCTTCAAAATGTTTGCAATTTACAGAATGACCATGTCAAGAAGAAAAAACTAAGCACATTTATTGATACTAAAGTGTGTCTGCAGTAATAAAAATAGATTTAGACTGAAGGTCCTCAGGGATGTCAGCCCATCAGTAAGCTTACCGGCCATTAAAGGCATCAGCATCACTCTTCACTTAACAATGACCAACACAGCAAGCTTATGCATGGATAATTTTCCCATAGAAACTAAGACATAAATGTAATAATTTGGAGAAAATGGTTGTTCAACTCACCAACCCTTTTGCTCTCTGGAAATTTCTTCTGCAAAACCTTAATGCAGTCCTGTGAAATTAAAGAAAGAATCTCATAAAAACAACCTACCAATAAGCAAAGTACATAAGTTGGAAAAATGCAACATCAAGGCAATGATAAAGAAAAAGGACCAGTTTACAGAATCCAAAAACTAACTTAAGGAAGTAGGCTTGAAGTAGAAATTTTGTCCAAACAATACAAAAATCAATGTGAAATTATGATTACAATGCATTTCCAGCAGCAGATAGCCATTGCAACACAATATCCAGAAGTAGAAACCACTTTTGTGGTTCAACTGGCATTTCTGAGAAACTAAATCATGGAACGAAAACAAATCTATAATCACTTTGTTACAGTACACAAAAAATATTGAAAAGAATCCAAAAAGGAAAAACTTAAAAAGGGAAGAACAAACCTTCGCAACATCAAGACATTGACAGTCCATAGCTGCAATTGATACCTGTTCATACAGTGTCCATTCTGCATCAAAAAAACAAGTATTTGTTGGTCACAAATATTTGAATGGATGAAAAGCAGTACAACAACCAGAAACAGCTAGCAGGCAAATATATTATATTGATAAAACACAACTAAAACAACAATTTAAAAAGTTACATTGATGAAACACAACTAGAACAACAATTTAAAAAGTGTTAATTGAGCCTATACTATGAATCACAATTTGGCAAAATAATAGAATACTGTATCCAAATTGCAGATTGAACTAACTACCAATAGGATCCATAAAGTGGTCATCCAAGTAATCCTAAAGATACAAAATCTTAAAGTGTATTAAGGAAAAAGGTTCTCTCTCCTTTTTCTGCTTCTTGATTCTCCTTGACCTTTCACCATGAATTTCACATCAAAGGCTTAAGATCCAATTGGTATTTCCAACAATAGTTCCAATGCTAGCTAATTATATCAATAAAAAAATTAATTACTCAAAATTCAGTCAATATAATAAATTAAAAAAATTAAAAAACCTAAGCCCAATGACACATAAAAGTTATCGATATTGAAAAAGAAAATATCTTACTGACCAAATTGAAATGAACTTCAACAATCAAAAACACACACAATCGAACAAAACAAAACAACAAACCACAAATTCTCTGTTCAATTCAATCAAGTATCAAGGCTTCAATGTCACATGTGACAAATCAATCAAATCAACTAACTCAAAAATACCTAAACTTTTATAGACTGTACTGCCACTTCCTTCTCATACCTAATTGAAAACAAGCTTCAAAATCTCATAAACCCAGTTCAACAAATCAACAGAATTTTCACTAGTAATTACATCTGCAAGCCATACGAATCACATCCAATCCAAATCAAGCTTCGAAATCTCAAACCCACCACAGAAAACCGTTGAACAGATCAAAAAACTTAAAAGTCGAGCTCAATGGAACAATTCCAAAAACAAAACAAAACAAAACCCAATTGAAGAAATCAAGAGAACTAACCATCTGGGCCAAGACTGGATCGCTTCTTGGGGTCATTCAAGATCGATAAGCCATGCTTCAAGACCTTCTCAGGACGTCTAACCTTGAGCTTCTTTACTAAACAAAGATACTCCCAAGCCCCTCCTCCGCCATTATCAACCTGGTTCTCCAATCTGTTCAATTGGGTCTCTTCTGTCTTGGTCACCATCTCTCTGTGCGTGTCTGTGTGTGTGTGTGAAAATAACAATGTGAAGTGGTGTCTCTTTGCTTTTGGATCTCTTATTAGTTTGATGTATGTTTGTTTGTGATTGTTAATTGACTTGGGAGTTCTTTTGTGTGTTTTGTTGGTGTACCCGCTTCCAATTATTGTTGAAGGCCAAGTTGCGTTTGGTCGGTAGATTTTTTTTAGGGAAGTACTTTTGAGTAAAACCGTAGAACTGAAAAAGGGCCATGAGCTTATTTGTTTAAAATTTCAACAAAAGGGTTATTAAAATTTTACAAAGCATGGGCTATTTTGATATTATGTGTGCAGGCATTAATTTTCTAATGGTAATTTTGATTAGATTCTACAAGTACCGAACCTATATACTAGTAAGAGTAACACTAGTCTTACAAAGAGGTATACAAAGAAACAATTCATATCCTTAAAATTCATGATTCTCTCTCTTTCTCTCTCTTTTTCCCTTCTTTTAAGGGGTAGAGATTATCTATTTGTATGTCTCTTTATAAGGCTAGTGTTACTCTAGTAGTAAAGTATAGAGGTTTTATTTGATTTTACAGCATAAGGGTGCATTTGATATCTAGATAAAGTACAGGGCTTACCTTAAATAAACTAATATAGGGTTCTCTTTTTCAGTGTCAAGCTCGAGCTCCACACCTCAAGCTTGACCAAGCTTAAACTCAAACTCGAGCTTTAGCTCGATACTATAGTAGTCGAGCTGAGCTCGAGTAACCAAATACTTGGCTCAGCTCGGCTCGATTACACCCCTAAGCCCTATGTGATTATCTAAAAATCTAGTTCCTGTATGAGCTTAAATAGTATTTTACATATTGAGGTAGCTTCTTGTTATTGTAGTAAAGTCAATATGATATTTGAAACATCAAGGGTGTTTTGAATCTTTCGGTAAAATGGATCTAATAATAGTTACACAAGGGTACTTTTGATGTATATGTAAGTACATGGGCATGTACGATATTTGACATATCAAGGGTAATTTTGAATGATTGATATTTACAGTACCGAAGGTGTTTTGGAAATATTTGTAAACTGAGGGAATCAATTTATATCAACCAAGGGTGCTTTTGATTTATTGGAAAGTAGATGGGTCAAATAATTTGGTTGATATTTCGGCAAGTGAAGAGGCTGAAGCACGAGGACGTTGATTTTGATAAATTTTTAAAAGAATAGGCGAAATAAAATTTCACAACCCAAGGGTGCCTTTGATATAATGGTAAGTACATGGGCTTAAAAATTTGACAAATAAAGGGTGCTTCTGATATTTTTTTCAAGTACAGGTGCTGAATGAATATTTGGCAAGTTGAGGTTGTTTTTGATACCCTTGTAAGTTACGGGTTTTACTGATATTTCACAACATAATGGTGCTTTTGATGTTTCATCAAGTAAGGGGACTGAATCAATAGTTAACACGTCAAGTGTGTATTTGAAATCTTTTTGAAGTAACAGGCTCAACTAATATTTGACTTCTCTAGGGTGCTTTTGATATATGGCTAAGTACATGGGCTTACCTAATAGTTAACAAGAGTGCTTTGACATTTCGTCAATTAAAGGGACAAAACGATACTTGGCACGTTGAGGATGTTTTGATATATTCTTAAACTGACAGGCCTAACTAATATTTGGCTTTTCAAGGGAGCTTTGATACATTGTTAAGTGCATAGACTAAACATATATTTAACATGTCGAGGGTGTTTTTGTTACCATTTTAAATTAGCCAGCGTAGTTGATATTTGACAAAAAAAGGAGTGCTTTTGATACATTTGTAAGTACATGGGCTCCTAATACACATTGAGGGTGCATTTGTAATTTGTCAAGTAATTAAGCCTTAATTCTTTAAAATATTTTGCACACTGGGCGCGTTGTTATATCTTTAAAATTAAATGGCTTCATTGATATTTGTCTAAGAGAGGGTGGATCTTGCATTGTTGACCTGTCAAAATGGGTTTATTCCCGTGGGTAGACCTGTACCTATCAATTATACATAGGGTACGGGTATACTCTTAAGGACCCGTGAATAGTGAACCCATACTCGGACCCCCGCTTTTGTAGCGGGTAGACCGGGTATACCCACATTTAAAAAAAAAAAAAAAAATTAATAAAAATTCCTTTATTCTAAATTTCTAATTCTTTTCACACAAATTCATTCCAAGTCTACCCAAAACAGCCTCACAGCTAGTCTAGCCACACCCATACACCCGCATCACTGTCAGCCGCACAGCCCTTCTAAAAGATCCAAAAGATCACCATCATGAAGAGACCAATCCATCAGATCACCATCGTTAGCCGTTTTTCTTATTGTGAAGAGACTAGTCGATCAGATCACCGCCATCTGCCATTTTTCTAACCATGAAGAGACTAGCTTATTAGATCACCATCGTTTCCAAAAGATCAAAAAGTGTCGATCCCATTTTGAAGAAACTCAAAGCCCTCAAAATAGATGTGAAATTGAGCTGGTTGTGTGTTGAAAACTTGAAATGAATTTGCAAGAGTTGTTTAAATTGTGGTGGTGTGATTTTTATAGAAAATTGAAGTGTTCAGCTGATATTGTTCGTATGATTGATTGTTCCTTTATAAAAAAGAGCAACTGTTCTTCCCCATGTTTTGTTTACTAGCAGTTGGCTTGAGAATTATTGAGTTTGATGAATTGGTGGTGAAAATTATGGATGAAATGAGGCCTAAACACAGAGATTGATGTGCGCTTGACGGAAATTTTTTGATGCTAAGAAGTTGGATAAAGAAATAGAGAAATGAAAGGAAAAGAAGTTGTTGCATAAACGGTACCCGTGGGTCCACCCGTACTCATATAGGGTAGCATACGGGTTTAAATTTCATTACCCGTATAGAATTAGGACTTTTTGGATCCTTACCTTTTTTACCCGTATCCACGATGACTCGATCCATACCCACTTGGTTCACCTAGTGTGCCAAGTATATGCAATGGTGATTACGTGTGTGTAAATGATATCTAACACATCGTAGGTGCTTTTTATTTTTTTCAAGTATGGATACTTAATTGATATTTTGCACGTCGAGGTTGTTTTGGTATCTTTGTAAATTTAAGGGCTTTAATATATTTGCACCATATGGGTGCTTTTTACATATTTGGTAAGAACTTAGTTTAAATGATATTTGAAATATCAAGGTTTCTTTTGATATTTTTGGAAGTAAAGGGGTTTCTTTTGAAATTAAGTATGATTTGATTTTGTTGCAAAATGGGGCTTATTTGATGGATTTCCATAAGGATGCGTCTGGCTGGAGGGTATTTGACATTACTTCAGTAATATCATCTTATACTACTTTATATTACCATATTTGGTTGTCAAATAATATAAAATTCTAGTAATCCTCTAATACCAATAGTAATCATTGTTAGTTATATAGGCGGTAATATGTTTATCACCTCTTTCTTAGATATTTTGAGATTATTTATAATCTAATTTTTGTTACAATTTTACCCCTTATTAATAAAAATTTAAAACAATAATGCCCTTATTTTGAAATTAATTTACATGAACATGCCATTACAATTTTATCTGTAATTAATTAAGTTTTTGGACAATAATATCCTTATATTTAAAACAAATTGTAGGCTACCCAAGACCATCGCTACTTGCTAGCTACCAACACTGGCCCGACGTGGTCGGAACGACGTATGACCAATTGGATATAGTCGATCATGTTTAGATCTGGCCGTTTTCGGCCAAATCTATTTGGCTAAATCTACGCATGAGCAACCAAATTCGGTTGGCCATATGCCGTTCCGGTGACTGCCAATTGCCGTCCGATGGCCGGCTGTCCTGTTAGGTAGTTGGGGTGCTTTTGTTAATTTTTAAATTTTTGTTGTGAGGGTGTTTAGTAAATTCTTAAATGTAGAGGGTTAAAAAAATATAATCTAATAATAATATTATTATTAAAATAAAAGGGCAAATCAGTAATCTATATAACATACCCACTAATTTATTTCAAATTAACCAAACATATTTTCTTAAACATTCACAGTAATCCTCAAAGGAATCTTTCAATTAATATAACATGTTCAGTAATACAACGTTTTCTGAACCAAACTCACCTTAAATAAATAGGCTATGTTACAGGGGTTTATGTGTAATTTACCTGAATTTAACTGACAAAACGAGCGTTTCTTAGCAAAGTGAAAATGTGGAGAAATCCTGTATCGTTGTCATTCTCAGCTCTAAAACCCTACTCGCTCTGCAACTACGCTGTCTCCAGAGTATTGAACAAAACCCTAACAACAGTAAAAATGAAAACCCTTGATGAATCTGACGTCGGCATTTTCTGCTTCATCTCCAACCTCCCTGGTTTTCGTGGCATCCTCAAACAAAGGTTGTCACCATCTCTGTAGTGCACACACTTGGCTGTCTGCATTTATAGTAGTGTCATATTTTAAATTTTTTTAGTATTTTACCATCTGGATATGTTTGGTTTGGGAAGAAAATTCAAAGAAATGAACGTTAATGTGTGTTTATTTGAAAGAGTGAAATAAAAATTAAATGGATTAAAATAGAATATGCGGCAATGGCTGCCGTATCATTTTTAACAATTGCAGTGTCTTTATGACTAATTTCTACCTTATATGCTGGTTTTATTATAAATGAAGAGTTTGTAGTGGATTATGATGAGGGAAAAGTTCATTAATCTCCCATGAGATTTGGTTAAAATATAGACTACCTCATTAATTTCGAAAAACTCTTAACATGGTCACAGATTTCTCCTAAAATTATCAGAGGCCTCCCTTGAAGTTTAAAAAATTTTATCAGAAAATTCCTTAGAGAGGAGGTCTCTGTTTTCCAAACAAGACAGCTCTACCTATAAAAAAGTCAAACCCCCTGAAGGTAAAAAGGGAACTTATCCTCATAATTAGATAATTTCTAATTTTGGTTTTGTATTTGTAGGTATTCTGATTTTATTGTCAATGAAGTAGGTACTGATGGAAATGTTGTTCATTTGACCTGTTTAGATGCACCTCCAGAGGTAAGCAACTTCACATTAATTTTCCTATCGGTTCGTTGTATGTTACATATAAATGTGTGTTTGCTTGTCTATTTATGTGAATGATGGTTGGTTTTGTTGTCCATTCAGGCTGTGGTGGAGCATAAGGAAATGAAGAGATCTGATCAATTGAATAAAAGCTATGCATCTGAAATTGAATCGTTCAGATCACTTGCAGGTGATTCTGATGCAGATTGTTTGAAGGCTCTGATTAATCAAATTACTTCTGGCAATAGTGAAGACAGCATTTCGCCTGTTGTTCTTTCTGCTAATTCAGATAAATCCCATCGAACGGTTAGTTTACAAGTATCAAAATTTGTGCATTAGTGTATTGCATTGAGGATGGTGTGGTTTTAGTTTAGTTTATTGTGGTTCTCTGCCATTTCAAACTTTCAGACTTGGTCTTGAAAGAGATATCCGATACAGGGTTGATTCAATCTTTGGTTTCAGAGAGAGGCACTTATCTTACGTAACCTGAATTTATTTTGGTCTCTTTGTTCTTAAATAGTTAATTTAAACTTTTTGGATCTGTCAGGCAATACATAATTTCTTTAAGGAGAACTTCAAATTCCTGGTCACAGACACAATTGATGGCCCGGATGCTTCATCAAAATGCATACGCGTGAGATTGAATTCAGGAGGGAATAATGGCAGTGGTCGAAATTCTAAGAAACGGAAAGAGAGAGGTGATAACCCTTTCGATAGCAGAGGTTCAGAAAATTGGCCTGAGCATCAAGGCAAATTCCTCAGGTAGTGGGTATATAGGGTGGCTCATGCTGCCTGTTCAGCTGAGTCAAAGCTCATAAGTTATCCTTTTCTCATCAATACCTATGCTAATATAGAAGAAACAGATTTCGATTATTTGCTAATAGAAGAAATGGATCCTGCATGATTTATTAATGCTATTATTTGGTCCCCCAGACTAATTATTGACTATCCATTGCTTGCTTGTGTAGCAGGGAAACATTACTCTATATCTTTAAAGAAATTAGTGAAAAAAGTTAATTAAGAGATAGGATATATCTATCTATGCATGAAAGTTTTCTATTATCCTTGCGCAATCTTTCATGGAGTGAAGTTCTTATCATACTTTAACAGCAT
This sequence comes from Pistacia vera, assembly GCF_008641045.1. Lineage (NCBI taxonomy): Eukaryota > Viridiplantae > Streptophyta > Magnoliopsida > Sapindales > Anacardiaceae > Pistacia > Pistacia vera. The sequence goes on from NW_022196087.1 coordinate 1,530,370, forward strand.
CTGAAAGGCACTCTCATTCAGGTTTCATCTGTACAAAGAGAACAAGGATACGCAGGAGGCTTTGGGGCTGATAGGAAAGATGCTTGGCATCCAGGTATGTTCTACTTGTGTTTCAGAATCGCTAATTTGTCTGCCCGCTAGTGGGACTGTGAAAGGATGTTGAAGTTGAAAATCATTTCTTCTTTTGTTGTTGGTGATCAATTAGGTTTCTATGATTGGATTCTCTTTTTTCCCACTCTAAATAATTGATCTTCATGTTTTGGATTTTTTTTTTTTCACCTAGCAACTAATACTTTTTCACCCTTAATCATCATTATTGTTGGATAATTATCCTTTTAACTGATGTTTTTGTTTGGCAGTCAAGATCATTTGGTTTTGCAGGTACAAAAGATAAGCGCGCAGTCTCAACACAAAGGGTGTGTAGTTCTGGTCTTTGCCCTATTTCTGCTGCTTCTTTTCGGAATCTTAGGTTTATCTATTAATTAAGATGAGAGGATTTTTTGCTCCAACTCGAAGCAAATGATTCACTTTGTGAGTTTATGTGATTAAATTCTCAGAACCAGAGATACACATTAGCTACTCTTTGTAAATCTTAGTTAGTGGAAAAAATATGTTAATGTTGTAATATATTAGTTGAATCTCAAATTGGTACTTTATACTGATTCTTCTTGTACTTCCAGGTAACTGTTTTCAAGCAGCGTGCAAGTAGATTAGCTGCTCTTAATAAAAGGTTGATTGGGATCCAAGTTGGTGATTTTTGGTAAGATCAATGAGTCCTGGGATCTTTGTTTTACCACAAATTATTTTTTGATGATTCATAAGTTTTGCCTGCATTATTTTCCAGTTATGTCAAGGAAGGTCTTCTTCTTGGGCAGCTCCAAGGAAATCGATTCACGGTCACATTACGGTGAGAGTTCTTCTGTACAACATGGATTCCATTTTTACATTCTCTTTTGTTATAATCATGGCTAACCTTTTTTGCCAATGTCTCATGGTGTGTACTATCTCCTCAGAGGAGTTGTTGCAAATTCTGAAGATGTCATCAAGGCATCTGCAAACTCATTAGGAAGGCTTGGGTTCATCAACTACTTTGGTTTGCAAGTACTTGATCATCTATCTCTCTCTTTCTCATTATGTTTTACTTCCTTTTGATTAATACTTTCTTCATTTGAACCACTTCCATTTGGTCATAACCTCTATAACAATTTTTTTTAATTTAATTTTATTTTTTGTGTTGAAAATATTATATATGTGAGGGAGCTTATCATGTGATGTGTGCATATTTGTGTTAAATTGAATTATGGCTTTTTAAACTCTGCTTATCCACAGTGTATAATTTTTCTCAGCGTTTTGGTAGTGGTTCTGTGCCAACTCAACTTGTTGGAGCCACATTACTTCGAGGAGAGTGGAAAGCTGCCGTAAGCATGATTCTTGACCCAAGGGAAGGGGATATCCTTTTTATTGTTTTTGAATCTTGCTAGGAGGATGTTTCATATGCTTGAATTCATTGTCATTTGAAAAACATTTGCTGTTTTTCTTGACTTATAATTTTTAATTACAAAGAAATGAGATAAGCAAGGCAAGAGAATATTATAAGGAAACTGATGACATTGACGGGACTCTAAGAAAACTACCTCGCCATTTGGTTGCTGAAAGGGCTATTGTAAGTTTTTGATTCTGGTTGCTTTTGCATAATCTTGTTTGGGTGTCTGCTAAGTTCTAATATGTATTGCTTGCATAAGATCTTGTGAGAATTACTTTCTTAATTTTCGATGTCTTTCAGAAACTTGGTGTTTTACTCTTTATTTGCCACCTTTATTGCAGTTTCTGTTGATCACGTCCTTGTCTCAGTTCTGATCTTCATATTTTCTGTTACTACTGAAGATTAAGTTAATACTTGTGTGCTTTGATTAACATCATCCTTTTCCCTTTTTATTCTTATGCAGCTGCAGTGTTTGAAGAAATGTCCTGGGAATTTCTTGCAGGCCCTGAAGGCTATACCTAGGACGTTGAGAATGATGTGAGTGAATTACTCAGTATATATGAGTACATAATTTCATACACTTGATCTGTGAAAAAGCTTGCCTCAGAAAAAAAAAAAAAAAAAAAAAAAAGAAATATTAGTGAAGCTGGTCTACCCTGAAACACTATAATGTATCTTTGAGTTATTTCTTTGCTACATCACATTAAAACCATGGCTAACTTTGCATATATGCAACTTATGCCTGCAAATGAGTTACTAAATACCTTATAGCACAGTGTTGTGGGGCAATCATTAGAACTTACAGCAATATATACATGTTTGCATGCAATCAAACAAGAGGCAAAAGGAGATATCTTTCTATAAATTTCAGTTAACAATATTGTTGCTGCTCTATTGTTTAGGTATGTACATAGTTACCAAAGCTACTTGTGGAACCATGCAGCAAGTATGAGAGTGGAAAAATACGGTATGCTTATTTTGTTTTTACAAATCTAAATTCCTCTAGCATTCTGTGCACATAACTACATCCGCTGTTGTAATGGTTATTATCAAAGCTTTATTGTGTCATTTGGAAGTGACATCTGAATTCTGTTATGTTATTACTATACAGGAACTGAGCAAGTTGTGGTGGGAGACTTAGTATATTCTAAAGCAGATAATACTGAGGAGCTGACATGTGTTAATTCTGAATGTGAGGCTGAGAATTGTAATGACATAGATGATTGTGGTCAATTAGATGAGGTCTCAGCTACAGAACTTCCTGTAGGAAGGAATAATCTTGTTAAGGTCAGGTTTATATCATACTGCTTGCTTAAATTTTTTGCTATTTCTGATGTAGAACCAATCTCATAGGGTGTACGTAGACCAAGTAGAAGAAAAAATTCAATATAGGTTGTTCTTTGGGAGCATCTGCACAGATCTGATCAGCAACCTATTTTTATTATCATCTCTTGTAGCATTCTGCTGTTTGACCTGCCTTTTATGTATGATGTCCTTGAAGATATTCTTTCAGATGTGAGAAACTATGTAGAAGAGAATAGGACATGTCTCTCTTTATTGTAATTTATTTGAATAAAAGTATAAAGGAAAATAGTTCCATTATTTGCTGCACTGTTGGTGATTCATTCATTAATAAAGAATTAATTAGTCCCTATCAAAAACCTGTAATCAGTTAGTGAGAATTTTGGAGGCGTCCGGATTTATTTATATGAATTATTACTGTGGAATTTTCCTACGTAAAAATCATGAACTAGATTCCATATATTTGGTCTAATTTGTGATGATCTATTAAGGGCATGATGCAGTGTCATTTCATGCCTATTTTATTTTTATGTCATGTTAGCATGACAAAATCCTTGTAGCTTAACAAATGGACGAGAGTTAGCTTGATATGACAAAAATCTAGTTTACCAAGTTATGTTAGCAGTGGAATCTTATGACATGAATGTAGAAGGAAATACTTCGTTTACATTTAACTTCTGCTTAGAATTGATGGTATAGTAATGTTTCTGTCATCTAACATGTAAATGTTCGCCTAATTTCTTTAATTTAAGAATGATAGCTTCTTTTGATGTTTCAGACTGCAACTGCAGAAGATATCCATACTGGAAAATATACTATTGATGATGTCATTCTTCCTATGCCTGGGTAAGGGGAGACGTAAATTATGTTCTTCATTTTGCATGTTTCAGTTGTGAAAAAATATTTCTTTCTTATCCAACACAATTGTTTTCTTGTTTGGCAGTTCCCGAGTGATTTATCCCACAAATGAAGTTGCTGAAGTTTATCATCGTCTGGCAAAGAAGGTATGGTGTATTCTAGATGCTGCTGAGGCCTTTATGGTGCCTGTTCTTTTATACTTTCTATTTCCCTTTCTTTTATCTTGGTTGATTAGTGTATGCACACAGCTCAGTGAGAGAGAAGGCCTAAAAGCTAGCATGCATATTCATGCCTAAATGAGGTTAGGTTTAGGGACAAAACCATGGGGCGATGGTGACTTGTCCCAAGGAAAAACTGCTAATTATGGTCTCATTGAAATGGAGGATTACAACAGGATATAATTAAATATAAGTATAATTTCACTATAAACCCTAGAAATTCAGTTGTGAGGCTGCCTATCTGCATTCTGCTGAAACAGATTTCTGGAGACAAACACAATCAGATGCATAAATGGATGTGCCTACATTGATTTGCTTGACAGAAACAATATATTTTTGTTTGGAGGGTTTACTTTTCTTAATTCACCTACATTACCTAAAAGCTTTCTTTTATTCTTCTTTTTCCTTCTTTTCTAGTGTTAGTTATTGTTTATTTGCATTGAGCAGGATGGGATCAACTTGACAGAGATTGTTCATAATGTCAAGTATGTTGCAATACATGTCCCTTAACCCTGTCTTTCTCTCTTTTCTTGGTCATGTCTTTTTTTATGTAAAAATTTCTAATTGAAATTGTATGTATGCCTATTTTATAAGGGAATTCTCAATAACCAGTATGACTGGAAGTTACCGGCAGGTGTTTCAAAAGCTGTTGGATTTTGAATGGTATCATTTTTTGTGTTCTCACATTATTATTGTTATCATTTTCTTCTCTTGATTTTTCTTTACTGCAAAATTACTGGATGTAATTTCTGTTGTCTCAGGGAGTTACTCAAGTACACTGATGCCAGTAAACCATTGGCTGAGACAGATTTGGACAAAATTGCCAAAGCTAAACCTCTGAGCATAATAAAAGAAGAGGAACTGGTCGGTGGAGATGAGAAAAAGGATCCCTCTGATTGCATAGAACAATTTGAAAGCTTAGAAAATGTAATAAAGCTTTCAACAGACGATAATGAAGCAGATTGCGGCAGAGAGTTAAGAGTGCCACAATTCAAATCGCTTCATGGGTCTGATTCTCAGGAAGTCCAGATGGCACTCAAGTTGGGGTTTACTCTTCCGACTTCATGTTATGCCACAATGGCCATAAGAGAGCTTCTGAAAACATCAACATCTGTATGTGATTTCATTTCCTTTTGTCTGTCTTTATGACATTAATCTTCAAATCAAACATTTCAACTAAACCATTCCTTCTGTTTGCCTAACTTCCACTTTCCTGTCTTTTTCAGGTTGCATTCCACAAAACATTAAATCAGTGAGCACATCACCTCTTGTAGAGATTTAGTTATTTGGGACAGTCAGATGTGTTATCTAGAAAGATTGTAATCCATGAGAATCAAGAATGAAGTGCGAGGAAATTAGGTAGAGTCTTGTTCTACGTATTAGTAATTTTACCTTGTTGATGAAGTTTATGGGTTTTTTTCTCCCCAAGTTTCCTAACTTGATGCCCAGTAAAGTTTTAAATGCATTACCATTTGGTTCAGTAACACAAATTTGAAAGATTATGCTTTTTTTTTTCCACATCAGTCAATTGACAAAGCCATATATTGGTTATTTGACTTTGTACATTCTCCTGTTTAAGGAAATTGGAGTCGATGAAGTTTAGTTGTTACCAATTCCATGAGACATGCATGTAACATATGTTTTCTTGTTTATGGAATTCCGTACACATGCAGGTGGCATGGAGATTATACATTACTGAACTCACTGTTATTGGTATATGCTAGAGATACATGGAGTCCCAGATATACAAATGGCAATACAAAGAAGATTGTGTCCTCTTACATACAATTTTGTATTCGTCCTTTTGTTGCTACATATTGTTCTCTTGAACTACCCTCACGTTGGAGTTTATGTGTTAAATTCTCAGACAGAGATACACATTACGTACTCTTTGTAAACTTAGTTATTGAAAAATAGGTTCATGTTGTAATATATTATTTTGAATCTCAAATTGTACTTTATACTGATTCTTCTTGTACTTCCAGTAACTGTTTTCAGCAAGCAGCATGCAGTAGATTAGCTGCTCTTAATAAAAGGTTGATTGGGATCCAGTTTGTGATTTTTGGTAAGATCAATGATCCTGGATCTTTGTACCACAAATTATTTTTTTTGATGATTCATAAGTTTTGCCTGCATTATTTGTCCAGTTTGTCAAGGAAGGTCTTCTTCTTGGGCACTCAAGGAAATCGATTCACGGTCACATTACGGTGAGAGTTTCTTCGTACAACATGGATTCCCATTTTTAAATTCTCTTTTGTTATAATCATCGGCTAACCTTTTTTGCCACTGTCTCATGGTGTGTACTACTCCTCAGAGAGTTTGTGCAAATTCTGAAGATGTCACAAGGCATCTGCAAACTCATTAGGAAGGCTTGGGTTCATCACTACTACTTTGGTTTGCAAGTACTTGATCATCTATCTCTCTCTTTCTCATTATGTTTATCTTCCTTTTATTAATCTTTCTTCATTTGAACCACTTCCATTGGTCCTAACCTCTATAACAAATTTTTTTGTTTTTTTTTTTTTTAATTTTTTTTTTTTTGTGTTGAACATAGTATATATTGAGGGAGCTTATCTGTGATGTGTGCATATTGTGTTTAATTGATATGGCTTTTTAAAACTCTGCTTATCCACGTGTATAATTTTTTCTCAGTCGTTTTGGTAGTGGTTCTGTGCCAACTCAACTTGTTGGACCACATTACTTCGAGGAGAGTGGAAAGCTGCCGTAGCATGAATCTTGACCCAAGGGAAGGGATATCCTTTTTATTGTTTTTGAATCTTGCTAGGAGGAATGTTTCATATGCTTGATTCATTGTCATTCGAAAAACATTTGCTGTTTTTTCTTGACTTATAATTTTATTATCACAAGAAATGAGATAAGCAAGGCAAGAATATTATAAGGAAACTGATGACATTGACGGGACTCTAAGAAAACTACCTCCTTTTGGTTGCTGAAGGCTATTGTAAGTTTTTGATTCGGTTGCTTTTGTCATAATCTTGTTTGGGTGTCTGCTAAGTTCTAATATGTATTGTTTGCATATGATCTTGTGAGAATACTTCTAATTTTCGATTTCTTTCAGAAACTTGGTGTTTCTCTTTATTTGCCCCCTTTATTGCAGTTTCTGTTGACAGTCCTTGTCTCAGTTCTGACTTCATATTTTTTTCCGTTACTACTGAAGATTAGTTAATACTTTGTGCTTTGATTAATATCATCTTTTTTTCCTTTTAATTCTTATCGCGGCATGTTTGAAGAAATGTCCTGGGAGTTTCTTGCGGCCCTGAAGGCTATACCTAGGACTTGAAGAATGAGTGATAATTACTCAGTATATGATCTATATTCATACTTGATCTGTGAAAAAGCTTGCCTCAGAAAAAAAAAAAAAAAAAAAAGAATATGTGAAGCTGGTCTACCCTGAACACTACTAATGTATCTTGAGTATTTCTTTGCTACATCACATTAAAACCATGGCTAACATTTGATATATGCAACTTAAATGCCTGCAATGAGTTCCAAATACCATATATCGCACAGTGTTGTGGGCAATCATTAGAACTTACAGCATATATACATGTTTGCATGCAATCAACAAGAGGCAAAAGGAGTACTTTCTATAAATTTCAGTTAACAATATTGTGCTGCTCTATTGTTTAGGTATGGTACATAGTTACCAAGCTACTTGTGGAACCATGCGCAAGTATGAGAGTGGAAAATACGGTATGCTTATTTTTTTTTTTACAAATCTAAAATTCCTCTAGCCTTCGGTGCACATACTCATCCGCTGTTGTATGGTTATTATCAAAGCTTTATTTGTGTCATTTGGAAGTGACATCTGATTGCTTGTTATGTTATTTACTATACAGGAACTGGAGCAAGTTGTGGTGGAGACTTAGTATATTCTAAAGCAGATATACTGAGGAGCTGACATGTGTTAATTTCTGCATTGAGGCTGAATTTGTAATGACATAGAGATTGTGGGTCAATTAGATGAGGTCTCAGCTACAGACTTCCTGTAGGAAGGAATAATCTTGTTAGGTCAGTTTATATCATACTCTTGCTTAAATTTTTGCTATTTCTGATGTAGAACCAATCTCATAGGGTGTACGTAGACCAAGTAGAAGAAAAATTCAATATAGGTGGTTCTTTGGGAGCATCTGCACAGATCTGATCAGCAAACCTATTTTTATTATCATCTCTTGTAGCATTCTGCTGTTTGACCTGCCTTTTATGTATGATGTCCTTGAAGGTATTCTTTCAGATGTGAGAACTATGTAGAAGAGAACTAGGACATGTCTCTCTTTTGTAATTTATTTGAATAAAAGTATAAGGAAAATAGTTCCATTATTTGCTGCACGTGGTGATTCATCATTAATAAAGAATTAATTAGTCCCTATCAAAAACCTGTAATCTTAGGTAAATTTTGGAGGTGTCGTCGATTTATTTATATGAATTTCTTAGCAAAGTGAAAATGTGGAGAAATCCTGTATCGTTGTCATTCTCAGCTCTAAAACCCTACTCGCTCTGCAACTACGCTCTCTCCAGAGTGTTGAACAAAACCCTAACAACAGTAAAAATGAAAACCCTTGATGAATCTGACGTCGGCATTTTCTGCTTCATCTCCAACCTCCCTGGTTTTCGTGGCATCCTCAAACAAAGGTTGTCACCATCTCTGTAGTGCACACACTTGGCTGTCTGCATTTATAATAGTGTCATATTTTAAATTTTTTTAGTATTTTACCATCTGGATATGTTTGGTTTGGGAAGAAAATTCAAAGAAATGAGCGTTAATGTGTGTTTATTTGAAAGAGTGAAATAAAAATTAAATGGATTAAAATAGAATATGCGGCAATGGCTGCCGTATCATTTTTAACAATTGCAGTGTCTTTATGACTAATTTCTACCTTATATGCTGGTTTTATTATAAATGAAGAGTTTGTAGTGGATTATGATGAGGGAAAAGTTCATTAATCTCCCATGAGATTTGGTTAAAATATAGACTACCTCATTAATTTCGAAAAACTCTTAACATGGTCACAGATTTCTCCTAAAATTATCAGAGGCCTCCCTTGAAGTTTAAAAAATTTTATCAGAAAATTCCTTAGAGAGGAGGTCTCTGTTTTCCAAACAAGACAGCTCTACCTATAAAAAAGTCAAACCCCCTGAAGGTAAAAAGGGAACTTATCCTCATAATTAGATAATTTCTAATTTTGGTTTTGTATTTGTAGGTATTCTGATTTTATTGTCAATGAAGTAGGTACTGATGGAAATGTTGTTCATTTGACCTGTTTAGATGCACCTCCAGAGGTAAGCAACTTCACATTAATTTTCCTATCGGTTCGTTGTATGTTACATATAAATGTGTGTTTGCTTGTCTATTTATGTGAATGATGGTTGGTTTTGTTGTCCATTCAGGCTGTGGTGGAGCATAAGGAAATGAAGAGATCTGATCAATTGAATAAAAGCTATGCATCTGAAATTGAATCGTTCAGATCACTTGCAGGTGATTCTGATGCAGATTGTTTGAAGGCTCTGATTAATCAAATTACTTCTGGCAATAGTGAAGACAGCATTTCGCCTGTTGTTCTTTCTGCTAATTCAGATAAATCCCATCGAACGGTTAGTTTACAAGTATCAAAATTTGTGCATTAGTGTATTGCATTGAGGATGGTGTGGTTTTAGTTTAGTTTATTGTGGTTCTCTGCCATTTCAAACTTTCAGACTTGGTCTTGAAAGAGATATCCGATACAGGGTTGATTCAATCTTTGGTTTCAGAGAGAGGCACTTATCTTACGTAACCTGAATTTATTTTGGTCTCTTTGTTCTTAAATAGTTAATTTAAACTTTTTGGATCTGTCAGGCAATACATAATTTCTTTAAGGAGAACTTCAAATTCCTGGTCACAGACACAATTGATGGCCCGGATGCTTCATCAAAATGCATACGCGTGAGATTGAATTCAGGAGGGAATAATGGCAGTGGTCGAAATTCTAAGAAACGGAAAGAGAGAGGTGATAACCCTTTCGATAGCAGAGGTTCAGAAAATTGGCCTGAGCATCAAGGCAAATTCCTCAGGTAGTGGGTATATAGGGTGGCTCATGCTGCCTGTTCAGCTGAGTCAAAGCTCATAAGTTATCCTTTTCTCATCAATACCTATGCTAATATAGAAGAAACAGATTTCGATTATTTGCTAATAGAAGAAATGGATCCTGCATGATTTATTAATGCTATTATTTGGTCCCCCAGACTAATTATTGACTATCCATTGCTTGCTTGTGTAGCAGGGAAACATTACTCTATATCTTTAAAGAAATTAGTGAAAAAAGTTAATTAAGAGATAGGATATATCTATCTATGCATGAAAGTTTTCTATTATCCTTGCGCAATCTTTCATGGAGTGAAGTTCTTATCATACTTTAACAGCATCTGAAAGGCACTCTCATTCAGGTTTCATCTGTACAAAGAGAACAAGGATACGCAGGAGGCTTTGGGGCTGATAGGAAAGATGCTTGGCATCCAGGTATGTTCTACTTGTGTTTCAGAATCGCTAATTTGTCTGCCCGCTAGTGGGACTGTGAAAGGATGTTGAAGTTGAAAATCATTTCTTCTTTTGTTGTTGGTGATCAATTAGGTTTCTATGATTGGATTCTCTTTTTTCCCACTCTAAATAATTGATCTTCATGTTTTTGGATTTTTTTTTTTTCACCTAGCAACTAATACTTTTTCACCCTTAATCATCATTATTGTTGGATAATTATCCTTTTAACTGATGTTTTTGTTTGGCAGTCAAGATCATTTGGTTTTGCAGGTACAAAAGATAAGCGCGCAGTCTCAACACAAAGGGTGTGTAGTTCTGGTCTTTGCCCTATTTCTGCTGCTTCTTTTCGGAATCTTAGGTTTATCTATTAATTAAGATGAGAGGATTTTTTGCTCCAACTCGAAGCAAATGATTCACTTTGTGAGTTTATGTGATTAAATTCTCAGAACCAGAGATACACATTAGCTACTCTTTGTAAATCTTAGTTAGTGGAAAAAATATGTTAATGTTGTAATATATTAGTTGAATCTCAAATTGGTACTTTATACTGATTGTTCTTGTACTTCCAGGTAACTGTTTTCAAGCAGCGTGCAAGTAGATTAGCTGCTCTTAATAAAAGGTTGATTGGGATCCAAGTTGGTGATTTTTGGTAAGATCAATGAGTCCTGGGATCTTTGTTTTACCACAAATTATTTTTTGATGATTCATAAGTTTTGCCTGCATTATTTTCCAGTTATGTCAAGGAAGGTCTTCTTCTTGGGCAGCTCCAAGGAAATCGATTCACGGTCACATTACGGTGAGAGTTCTTCTGTACAACATGGATTCCATTTTTACATTCTCTTTTGTTATAATCATGGCTAACCTTTTTTGCCAATGTCTCATGGTGTGTACTATCTCCTCAGAGGAGTTGTTGCAAATTCTGAAGATGTCATCAAGGCATCTGCAAACTCATTAGGAAGGCTTGGGTTCATCAACTACTTTGGTTTGCAAGTACTTGATCATCTATCTCTCTCTTTCTCATTATGTTTTACTTCCTTTTGATTAATACTTTCTTCATTTGAACCACTTCCATTTGGTCATAACCTCTATAACAATTTTTTTTAATTTAATTTTATTTTTTGTGTTGAAAATATTATATATGTGAGGGAGCTTATCATGTGATGTGTGCATATTTGTGTTAAATTGAATTATGGCTTTTTAAACTCTGCTTATCCACAGTGTATAATTTTTCTCAGCGTTTTGGTAGTGGTTCTGTGCCAACTCAACTTGTTGGAGCCACATTACTTCGAGGAGAGTGGAAAGCTGCCGTAAGCATGATTCTTGACCCAAGGGAAGGGGATATCCTTTTTATTGTTTTTGAATCTTGCTAGGAGGATGTTTCATATGCTTGAATTCATTGTCATTTGAAAAACATTTGCTGTTTTTCTTGACTTATAATTTTTAATTACAAAGAAATGAGATAAGCAAGGCAAGAGAATATTATAAGGAAACTGATGACATTGACGGGACTCTAAGAAAACTACCTCGCCATTTGGTTGCTGAAAGGGCTATTGTAAGTTTTTGATTCTGGTTGCTTTTGCATAATCTTGTTTGGGTGTCTGCTAAGTTCTAATATGTATTGCTTGCATAAGATCTTGTGAGAATTACTTTCTTAATTTTCGATGTCTTTCAGAAACTTGGTGTTTTACTCTTTATTTGCCACCTTTATTGCAGTTTCTGTTGATCACGTCCTTGTCTCAGTTCTGATCTTCATATTTTCTGTTACTACTGAAGATTAAGTTAATACTTGTGTGCTTTGATTAACATCATCCTTTTCCCTTTTTATTCTTATGCAGCTGCAGTGTTTGAAGAAATGTCCTGGGAATTTCTTGCAGGCCCTGAAGGCTATACCTAGGACGTTGAGAATGATGTGAGTGAATTACTCAGTATATATGAGTACATAATTTCATACACTTGATCTGTGAAAAAGCTTGCCTCAGAAAAAAAAAAAAAAAAAAAAAAAAGAAATATTAGTGAAGCTGGTCTACCCTGAAACACTATAATGTATCTTTGAGTTATTTCTTTGCTACATCACATTAAAACCATGGCTAACTTTGCATATATGCAACTTATGCCTGCAAATGAGTTACTAAATACCTTATAGCACAGTGTTGTGGGGCAATCATTAGAACTTACAGCAATATATACATGTTTGCATGCAATCAAACAAGAGGCAAAAGGAGATATCTTTCTATAAATTTCAGTTAACAATATTGTTGCTGCTCTATTGTTTAGGTATGTACATAGTTACCAAAGCTACTTGTGGAACCATGCAGCAAGTATGAGAGTGGAAAAATACGGTATGCTTATTTTGTTTTTACAAATCTAAATTCCTCTAGCATTCTGTGCACATAACTACATCCGCTGTTGTAATGGTTATTATCAAAGCTTTATTGTGTCATTTGGAAGTGACATCTGAATTCTGTTATGTTATTACTATACAGGAACTGAGCAAGTTGTGGTGGGAGACTTAGTATATTCTAAAGCAGATAATACTGAGGAGCTGACATGTGTTAATTCTGAATGTGAGGCTGAGAATTGTAATGACATAGATGATTGTGGTCAATTAGATGAGGTCTCAGCTACAGAACTTCCTGTAGGAAGGAATAATCTTGTTAAGGTCAGGTTTATATCATACTGCTTGCTTAAATTTTTTGCTATTTCTGATGTAGAACCAATCTCATAGGGTGTACGTAGACCAAGTAGAAGAAAAAATTCAATATAGGTTGTTCTTTGGGAGCATCTGCACAGATCTGATCAGCAACCTATTTTTATTATCATCTCTTGTAGCATTCTGCTGTTTGACCTGCCTTTTATGTATGATGTCCTTGAAGATATTCTTTCAGATGTGAGAAACTATGTAGAAGAGAATAGGACATGTCTCTCTTTATTGTAATTTATTTGAATAAAAGTATAAAGGAAAATAGTTCCATTATTTGCTGCACTGTTGGTGATTCATTCATTAATAAAGAATTAATTAGTCCCTATCAAAAACCTGTAATCAGTTAGTGAGAATTTTGGAGGCGTCCGGATTTATTTATATGAATTATTACTGTGGAATTTTCCTACGTAAAAATCATGAACTAGATTCCATATATTTGGTCTAATTTGTGATGATCTATTAAGGGCATGATGCAGTGTCATTTCATGCCTATTTTATTTTTATGTCATGTTAGCATGACAAAATCCTTGTAGCTTAACAAATGGACGAGAGTTAGCTTGATATGACAAAAATCTAGTTTACCAAGTTATGTTAGCAGTGGAATCTTATGACATGAATGTAGAAGGAAATACTTCGTTTACATTTAACTTCTGCTTAGAATTGATGGTATAGTAATGTTTCTGTCATCTAACATGTAAATGTTCGCCTAATTTCTTTAATTTAAGAATGATAGCTTCTTTTGATGTTTCAGACTGCAACTGCAGAAGATATCCATACTGGAAAATATACTATTGATGATGTCATTCTTCCTATGCCTGGGTAAGGGGAGACGTAAATTATGTTCTTCATTTTGCATGTTTCAGTTGTGAAAAAATATTTCTTTCTTATCCAACACAATTGTTTTCTTGTTTGGCAGTTCCCGAGTGATTTATCCCACAAATGAAGTTGCTGAAGTTTATCATCGTCTGGCAAAGAAGGTATGGTGTATTCTAGATGCTGCTGAGGCCTTTATGGTGCCTGTTCTTTTATACTTTCTATTTCCCTTTCTTTTATCTTGGTTGATTAGTGTATGCACACAGCTCAGTGAGAGAGAAGGCCTAAAAGCTAGCATGCATATTCATGCCTAAATGAGGTTAGGTTTAGGGACAAAACCATGGGGCGATGGTGACTTGTCCCAAGGAAAAACTGCTAATTATGGTCTCATTGAAATGGAGGATTACAACAGGATATAATTAAATATAAGTATAATTTCACTATAAACCCTAGAAATTCAGTTGTGAGGCTGCCTATCTGCATTCTGCTGAAACAGATTTCTGGAGACAAACACAATCAGATGCATAAATGGATGTGCCTACATTGATTTGCTTGACAGAAACAATATATTTTTGTTTGGAGGGTTTACTTTTCTTAATTCACCTACATTACCTAAAAGCTTTCTTTTATTCTTCTTTTTCCTTCTTTTCTAGTGTTAGTTATTGTTTATTTGCATTGAGCAGGATGGGATCAACTTGACAGAGATTGTTCATAATGTCAAGTATGTTGCAATACATGTCCCTTAACCCTGTCTTTCTCTCTTTTCTTGGTCATGTCTTTTTTTATGTAAAAATTTCTAATTGAAATTGTATGTATGCCTATTTTATAAGGGAATTCTCAATAACCAGTATGACTGGAAGTTACCGGCAGGTGTTTCAAAAGCTGTTGGATTTTGAATGGTATCATTTTTTGTGTTCTCACATTATTATTGTTATCATTTTCTTCTCTTGATTTTTCTTTACTGCAAAATTACTGGATGTAATTTCTGTTGTCTCAGGGAGTTACTCAAGTACACTGATGCCAGTAAACCATTGGCTGAGACAGATTTGGACAAAATTGCCAAAGCTAAACCTCTGAGCATAATAAAAGAAGAGGAACTGGTCGGTGGAGATGAGAAAAAGGATCCCTCTGATTGCATAGAACAATTTGAAAGCTTAGAAAATGTAATAAAGCTTTCAACAGACGATAATGAAGCAGATTGCGGCAGAGAGTTAAGAGTGCCACAATTCAAATCGCTTCATGGGTCTGATTCTCAGGAAGTCCAGATGGCACTCAAGTTGGGGTTTACTCTTCCGACTTCATGTTATGCCACAATGGCCATAAGAGAGCTTCTGAAAACATCAACATCTGTATGTGATTTCATTTCCTTTTGTCTGTCTTTATGACATTAATCTTCAAATCAAACATTTCAACTAAACCATTCCTTCTGTTTGCCTAACTTCCACTTTCCTGTCTTTTTCAGGTTGCATTCCACAAAACATTAAATCAGTGAGCACATCACCTCTTGTAGAGATTTAGTTATTTGGGACAGTCAGATGTGTTATCTAGAAAGATTGTAATCCATGAGAATCAAGAATGAAGTGCGAGGAAATTAGGTAGAGTCTTGTTCTACGTATTAGTAATTTTACCTTGTTGATGAAGTTTATGGGTTTTTTTCTCCCCAAGTTTCCTAACTTGATGCCCAGTAAAGTTTTAAATGCATTACCATTTGGTTCAGTAACACAAATTTGAAAGATTATGCTTTTTTTTTTCCACATCAGTCAATTGACAAAGCCATATATTGGTTATTTGACTTTGTACATTCTCCTGTTTAAGGAAATTGGAGTCGATGAAGTTTAGTTGTTACCAATTCCATGAGACATGCATGTAACATATGTTTTCTTGTTTATGGAATTCCGTACACATGCAGGTGGCATGGAGATTATACATTACTGAACTCACTGTTATTGGTATATGCTAGAGATACATGGAGTCCCAGATATACAAATGGCAATACAAAGAAGATTGTGTCCTCTTACATACAATTTTGTATTCGTCCTTTTGTTGCTACATATTGTTCTCTTGAACTACCCTGTGTGTGTGTGTGTATACATACATATTTATATATATAACAAGGCGAATATTTGGAACTTGTTTCATTAATAATCTTTATATTTATGCATTTGATTTTTTTTTTCCTCCTGAAATTCATCAACTCCTCCATAACTGCAGCTGTTCTGCTTCCTGAAAACAGATTTACTCTTATGCTAGCACTGAAGTTTATTATAAGATGTTGGTCATGGTGTAAATACTTTTGACATTTGATTTATGAGTTAGAAACCATTGATCTCTACTCTCCTGTTTATTTCCACAATACCATCTAAATTTCTCAACTTGTTCTTTTATTGAAACTTGAATCAGTTGTCATGTATATCGTCTGTTCTCTCTTCCTAAAATCGTCCGAGCAGTGTCAAGGTAGCAAGCCATGATTTATTAGTACAGGGTCAAATGGGGCAGCAGTCAAATAAATCAACACATCAGGCAACCAAAGATTCAACAAAAGCTGTCTATAGCCAGTGAAGTAAGTCTCTTTCATAACTTGCCTCATATGGCATCAGAGAGTTGCAGTATTTGGAACGACTGGTTGCTGTGCTGTTGGCATCAGACTCACTGTCCCTGATGATCCTCTTTGATCTATAAAGCTTGATGAACCAAGGATCCTGGTTTTCGTGAACAACCGTAGTTGAACATGGAGAAGACCGTTGTGTTTGAGGGTCTGCCAGGACATTGGTTGAACATGGAGAAGACCGTTGTGTTTGAGGGTCTGCCAGGACATTGGTTCGATCCAGCGAAGCTGTTCGTTTGGTTGTTTTCGGTTTCATGCTCCATTTGGGACGCTGTTTTGGTTCACTATGTGACCTAGACTTGGCCCTGGAAGATTCTGTCTTGGACATGTAATTTGGTTCATGACACACAGCATGTGAATAATCTGGTTGCTGATTGCTGAAAGAGGCTCTTCCTGGAAAAGTGTTGGGCAGTTTTTGATAATGTCTGGGAGTATTCTGTGCTGTGGAGAAAGATATCTCCTCATATTGGTGATGTTCTCGCTTTGAGATTGAAAGCTCTCCTGAAAAAAATGTGGTGACACCATGCTCTATCCTCCCAATTTGTGCATGATTCAAATACCCATATTTCCTCTGGGAAATCCCATGTGTTTCATAAAGATTTGGGTCAATTGCTTCCTGGCAACAGTCAAAATCATAAATCCCCTGTTAGTGTTTTCATAACACAAAAAACTGTCGCTGTGTATGCTTTTTTTTTCTTTTTTTTTTTCCTTCTATTTTTAAACTCCATTGTTTATATATACCCCATTTTTGGGTGATTGGAAAATTAACATTCTAAGGAAAATATGCAGGATGGGAAAGAAATAGCAAGGCTTACTTTGTGTGCTCTTGTGAATCCAATTCCCATGTCTTGAGGAATATGTGTGCTGTGTCTTAAAGATTGGCTTTTAACAAGAAGCTGAGATTCCTCAGCCATCTGCAGCCTCTGAAACCGAGCTCTAACTTGGATTGACATCAACGCATGCATGCCTCGAAGAGCAGCACTTGTTTCCTTCCTCACTATGTGACCCCTTACCAGTGCTTGCAACTTCACCAGTCCTCTCAAAGCACACAATGCTTTCCTTGCCTGCAAAACATTTCAAACCATTCATATATTAACACTTCACTTATTTATTACGCATTCATAGAAATATATACAAGTTCAGATTAGTACCAAATAAGAACGATAAGCAGCTTGAATTTTGGTGGCAGCTGCATGTTTAACTGCTTTGCTTATTATTCCACCTCTTGCAGGTTTTGGTGGCGCCACAACCAAAGCCAAATTGTTATTGATCTGCTGATTCTGCAACTCCGATATGGCTTGTCTTACAACTGAGCTTGTGGTGATCAAGTCAAGGGATTTGGAACTCTTATGAGATTTCTCTTTGCTTGATGATCTTCCAAAGCTCCATCTCCTCTTCATACTTGGGGGTGTTGGACTTGGTAGCACACTTTCTTTAAGAAAAACAACATCTTTCTTTTTGTCTTTCTCCTGATCCTTTCTTCCTAACAAGAAGTTTATCATCCATTTGCTTGCCTTTCCCATCTCTAAAATTGTATCTTTACCAGCTAATTACTTAGAACTGATTGTGCATGGAAATTGGTCATGTCTAATATATACAAAACTTCTGTCATGTTGACTCATGCATGCATGTCTCAATACTATATTTTATACTCTTCTTCTTCTGTTTTCTGACCTTTTCTGTCAAGTAGATTGTGGTATTGGGCAAATATATATTGGTCTAGGCCTGCAAAAGTTCTCTTTATTGAGCCACTTGCCACTTTCTGAACAAAGATTCCTCTACCTTGTTGGAGTTTTCCCAACTGCTCCATTAGTCCCTTTGTTTTCTTCTTTTTCAGTTAAAAGATTATTTTCTTCTGTTAATATATATTACTAAAGGCAAGCAAGCTTTCCCAGTTGCTCACTTTAGTCCCTTATTTTTCCTTAGAAGCAGAGAAGTCTTCTCAATTCTTCTGTTCATATTAGTGTAGACGTGGGTTGATCTATTAAAATTGAATCCTGTCCACATCAAGAAAAATATAGATTACCCTTCTCAAGAATAGTTTATTAAAGTGATTAGCCTGCCTATAGAATCAATATTTTTTTAATGGATCGAAGTTTGTTTTGTTATTGACTAGGCATTTAGCCCATATATCTCTATCAGTAGAGGAATACTATGCCCATTATCTAATCTCATTACCTTTTCCTTAGTTGACAACTATCACGTCAACTCCTACTACACCTAATGCACTAAATAACTTTAATTAAATACGAACGATCGTTTCTTAAGGACGAATGACCGTTCATTCATAAGGAATTACTGTTCCTCACGAAAGAACAACCGTTCATTGTAAATGGAATAGTTGTTCCTTACGAATGAACAATCATTCCTTATGAATGGAACGATTATTCCTTATGAAGGAACAATTATTCTTTATAAATAAAACAATCATTCCTTTTAAATGAATAGTGGTTTGTTTCTAAAGAATGACCTTTCGTGTTTAGTTAAAGAGCAACACTACACTTATAACTTTTTTATACAATCTTTTTATACAACCCTCTGTTTTAAAACTTGAACCGGACCGGCCGGTCCGATCGGTTAGACCAGGAACCGACCTTAACTCCAATCCGAGTTAACATAAAAACTGGAAATAACATAAACCCGCTTTGGACCAGTAATAGACCGACAGAACTGTAAAAATCGCTGGTCCGACTAGTTTGGAGCTTAAAATGTTCACTGTTTTAGGGTTAATCTGATCCCTAATTCCTAAACCAGATTTGCAGCATCGTTTTATTCTCTATTTTATTGAGCCAACAAGCATTCTTTATTTCATTTCAATACTATTTTCATCTCTAAAGACCAAATTGCATCTTTCATTTTCATCTTCTATTCTTCTTCACTTACTCTAAAATCTATCATGTAAAAAAGAAGAAGTAAGAAGAGGGAAAGGAAGAAGAAAGAGAAGAGGAGACAAAGAAGAATAGAGGAAGGAAGAAGATTAGAAGAAAGAAAAAAGGAGACAGAGAAGGAGGAAGGAAGAAGAAAGAGAAAAGAGAAAAAAGTTATTGGAAAAAGGGGAAAGGGATAGAAGAAAGAAGAAAATGACGGGGGAAAGAGAAAAAATGAGAAAGATGAAAGTGATGGGGAGAAAGAAAAGAAAAGAAAGATGAAAGTGATGGGAAGAGAGAAAAAAATAATTAATAATAAAAGTTGCAAGTTATTTTAAATATACAAGGACTCATGCGTAAATTTTAGGAGTATATTTGTGGGCTTTTAAACTTATAAGGACTGAAAAATTATTTAGAGATCTGTATATTGTATACCGGTCAGACCGATTGGTCTAACCGATTGAACCGATCAACTCGGGAATCGACCCCTTGATCGGGTCAAGGAATGGTCCGATTTTTAAAACAATGATACAACCTTGATATGACAACTCACGATCGATCAGTTCACAATAGGTCTCGTCTGTCCAAATACGAGCTATCACATCAGGGTTGTATAAAAAAGTTGTATGAAACATTTGTAAGCGTAATTTTATTGTTAGTTAACATGGCAGTGCCAACTCTGTTTTCACGTTAAGATTATAAGAGAAGTATATAAAATTGGATTTATGCATATAGTAATTTTAGTTTTTACTATCAATAAAAAAAATTAGCTCAAACTTATGGTGTAGTTTAAAAGGAGGACTTCAAAGTAATTTGAGATGAAAGCTAATTAC